>NC_090834.1:92243952-92553426 GCF_028021215.1 Eschrichtius robustus | reverse complement strand
TTGGAAAGCTTTGTAATTTCTAAAGATCAGATTTTGTTATTGATGTAATTTGATTCACTGGAATCTCATTTTACAGTGGTGCAAGGACAAGGAAAGGAAAAAAAAAATAATGGCTATGGAAATAGCAGGCTTGGGTAAAGCAACAAAATATACAAAATACATTTAATGTGTTCTTCATTGGAAGCAATAGTAATAGATGCTATTTTCCATAAATTATGAATCTAACTAGAAGAGGGAAACTGGGCTTTATTTGAGGCCAACCTAAACCAAGCCTTTGCGACTAAGGAGATCTTAAAGCTATGCAAATTGTGTGTGTGTGTGTGCATGTGTGTGTGTGTGTGTGTGTGTCTGTGTCTACCCTCAAAAGCTTAGATTCCTCTGATCCTCCTACTGTAAGTAGGAAGAGGAGACCTGGGGAAATTCCTTCAGCTCGCTTCCTCCTTCCCCATGTTTTAGTCTTCCCACATATAGTATTTGCTGATTTAAATGGAAATTTATATTCACTGACATGGATAGACAGTTCTGATATACAAGGGGAACTTTAATAGTGGACTCACATCAGATATCAGTAATGGAACCACACATAATGTGTGAGCATATGTTTATGCACAGACAGCCTAGAAGAATACCCATGAAACTTCATAATAGTTGTCTCTGAAGAGGACCTTAGGGTCTAAGAAGAAAAAAGTGGGAGAAAGGCTTAGTTTTTTTTTTTTTTTAACCTTTTTAAAGTTTTTAAAATTTTGTAATATTTAAAGGTATTACCTATTCAAAAGTTCATGTGCTGAAATTGTTTGTGTGTGTGAGAGAGAGGGAGAAGGAGAGAGAGAGAATATTACAGCCTAATGCTTCACTGGTAAAAAGAAACTATTCATTGTAAAAACTGACTAGCACACATTTAAAGTTTGCCTCTTCATATTAAAGGCCCAAATGTTACATACTAAATTTGGTATTTAAAAATATTAGTTTGAGTATATACACTACAATTTCCCACCTTCTCCATTTATCTCTTGGTAATTCTCTTCCAATTCTCTGTTGGATACAAATACCAAGAGAATAACTTGGTTTGACATGCAGAAGAGATTTGCAGAAATCAGCTTCTTTTGAGATGCTCACTTCTGTCTGGTAAGATGATAAATTGTCTGCACATCTGGCCAGTAATTTCATTTTCTTTCCTCCCATTGAAAATATTGAAGTTACTCAACCCTCACAATCATTTCCATTTGGACACTGTTTCAAAGACTTCGAAAAGATATATAAATATTGCTCAGTAGTGAGTGTAGATAGAAAAACATTACTGTATTTGAATATTGAGTACGGTCTAGAGAAAATTCAACAGTTATTTCAAGTGGGCAATACAAAAAGAGAAGACAAAAGGAATTCAGGCAAATACCACCTATGAGAAGAAATATTTTCTTTAACTCAAATAACAGAATAATTTTAACATTGTGCTGGGCATATAATCTATTAGGAAACAATTTACATGATAACTCATATTCCTTTCCAGGCACAGGCACCAAGGGATCTTGACAAGATTGCTTGGTAGGGGTGTTCACTGATCAACTGAAAGGCATGTTGCCCTGAATCAGGAAACTCTGACAAAATTCTGTTTCTGAATGGGATTGTGGCACCCTGGACAAGAAAGACGAAACATTAAAAGGTTGTTCAGCCAGTGGGCAGAGAAGGAGGAGCAGAATGGTTGTAAACAGGCCTGCATCTTCCCCAAAAGAGAAGCTCACCTGGAGTTATGAGATTATTTACCGAAAACAGTGCAGTGACTGTTATGGTGAAATGACACCTTCTGATCTTGGGACCACTCTCAGGTGTTAACAAACTGTAGCCTTTAAGGTTAGGTAGGTTCTACTTTTGTTGGACCTTAGAGCAACAGCGGCAATAGCAATAACTAACATTCATTGAACGTGCCCATATGCTAATCACTTGAAAAACATTATCTCATTTAATCCTCATAAGACGCTCTTAAGGGAGTGCTGTTATTACCTCCATGGTACAGATGAGGAAACCAACACACAGAGAAGTTAAGCAAATTTCACAGAGTCTACATGATGAAGAACTGATGGACTAGTAGTCTTTGTCCAGAATCAATACCCTACATCACTATGCTCTACTGGTATTTGGTAAATCCCAAGTTGAAAAACTTGAGTCTATACACCTCATATGCTTACCAGTTGCAGTCTAACCTGAAAGCAACAGGTTCTTTCAGCTGACCTGATAATTCTTAAGTAGAATAAACTCATTGGCCAAAGATTGGTGTTTGTAGATAAGCTGATCTACCATTCGAACTTCAGCCTCATGTATTTTCAGACTGACTAGGGTTGCACCTAACCCTTTGTATCTCCACCTGAGCCCAACCTGCACTGCAGCTATGACCAGATCTTAGGTGATCAACCTGGACACCCCTATACATTACAAGTCAAAGCAAAAGGAGAGATGTGTGCCCTAGACTCTCTCACTTATAGAATTTGGCCAACATTTATGGAATCCAAACATGATATAATTTTGTGCCTGGGGAATTTTGGGTAATATTGTCTCAGAAAATAAAGATGGTGGAAGTTCTTGACTACTTTTTTTTAAATGATGATCCTTCTCTCATGAGGGAAAAAGATGGATTTGAACATACACCACTAGAAGCTCATGATACTCCATGATTTAGACTACATTCCCCAAACATCATTTATTTGTTGCAACAAGGGTAGGAAACTAAAGCACAGAATATATTAAACATTTTTTAAAATATATGTTATAATAATTTTGCATGTTTGTCACTTGGAAATAATTCGGTCAATCTCTCATACATAAAAAAGGGAGACTTGCTCACCAAATTCGGTGGGGGAAAAAATGACCAAAGTATAGTCACAAAGTTCTATTGAAGTTGAATCTCTCTCATCCTTCTTCCTAAGATGGAAGAAGAAGTCTATACTTCAGAAAAAAAACTAAAGAAGGAAGTCTTACCAAAAGACTGCCAAGAAGCCAGTGAAAGTACAGTTACTAATTAATATTATCATAATTAGAATTTTATAAATCCATTTTGACTGATTTCCTGGCAGTTTGACCATTTCACACATGACATTATAAAAAGAACAAATTAATTAAGACTTTAGGCAAGAAGAGGGTAGTGTTTTTTTCAAAAAGTGAATTGGAAAAACTTAATTAATAAGCATCAAGAGCACTGTACATGGATAACTGATGCTTAAATTGTGATATTTTAAATACTTTTCTCAAAAAAGTTTAGTGATCTTTTTTCTGGGAAATGCGGAGATCCAGCTGTAAGCATTAATGAAGCCATTCTAGGTTAAGACAGTTTAGTTAATGTTAATAGCTAAACAGGTGTTCATATTTCATCTACATAAGGTGGACGGTGGACTTCATGTATTACAGAATTTCAGCAAAAATTCCATGAGATAATTTAAAGGAATGTCACATTTTTTGAAGGCAAACTCATAAAACTCTACATGGGGATTGCTTTTTTTGCTTCACGTGTATCTGATTTGAAAATATAGACAATTTCTCTTTCCTAATTCCTTGGAAAAAAATTTCTGCAATAAGTCACGTGTCTTCTTTCCTATGAGTGTGTTGTTTTTAAGAAATAACAACCATGTGGTTACTTTCCCAAAGTTGATAAATGTCTATCAAAAACATCATAATTTGCAAGGAAAAAGTTGTTTTTCAAAGGCTGCCAAAACAGGAGAGAAATCCCTTAAAAAAACAATTCATCAATATATGTGACATTTCCCAAAGAATAGAAAATTAAAACTCACAATTTAATTTTTAATATAAATATGACTCAGTCTGCACTGAAGTCATCATGGAAGTTTTATTAATATTTTTAAACAACAACAGCAGCAGCAAACAAAAACCTAGAAGGCACTGTAACCTAATAAATTCTGTGAGGATCCAAATAGAATTCTAGCCATAAAAAAGAACTGATTCACATACTAACATTTATTAGATGTCCATGAAAATATATGGGTAAATAAATAAAGTGGCTGAAAAAGTTTAAGCAGTTGCTCTTGATAAAAAGACTTATAAGCTGCAGACCTAAATTAGAATCTGATGTTTTCCAGCTAATCCCCTCTATACTCCCCTATATTTAGAGGCAGTACAGCTTTATATCTATAGAAGAAAAAAAATCTACCCTTAAATTAACCCTGAATTTTAAAAAAAAATTTTTTTTTCATTTAAGGAGGTAACTATCATGTCAATGCTTTACTCTGAAAGTAATAATTAAAAGAGAAGATCTGACCTTTTTTTTTTCTGTCTTTTTAACAAAAGTCTGTAATTCATTACTGGTTGTTGAGAGAAAACTCTTTTTCACAAATTAATGATGCATAATAAATATGCAAAATAAATATAAAATAAATGATACAATTAGAAGTGTCATCTTTTTGGAAAATCCAATGATATAATTGATTGCAGCATAGACAATCAATGGACAATAAAACTGTTAGGCAGAGGAGACCTTCAAGAAGGCAGAGGAATAAGACCTGGAGATCACCTTCCTCCCCACAAATACATCAGAAATACATCTACATGTGGAACAACTCCTACAGAACACCTACTGAACGCTGGCAGAAAACCTCAGGCTTCCCAAAAGGCAAGAAACTCCCCATGTACCTGGGTAGGGCAAAACAACAAAGAAAAAACAGAGACAAAAGAATAGGGACAGGACCTGCGCCTCTGGGAGGGAGCTGTGAAGGAGGAAAAGTTCCCACACACTAGGAAGTCCCTTCACTGGCAGAGACAGGGGTAGCGGGGGGGAAGCTTCGGAGCCACGGAGGAGAGCGCAGCCACAGGGGTGCGGAGGGCAAAGTGGAGAGATTCCTGCACAGAGGATCGGTGCCGACCAGCACTCACCAGACGGAGAAGCTTGTCTGTTCACCAGCTGAGATGGGTGGGGGCTGGGAGCTGAGGCTCAGGCTTCAGATGTCAGATCCCTGGGAGAGAACTGGGGTTGGCTGCGTGAACACAGCCTGAAGGGGCTAGTGCACCACAGCTAGCTGGGAGGGAGTCCGGGAAAAAGTCTGGACCTACCTAAAAGGCAAGAGACCATTGTTTTGGGGTGTGCGAGGAGAGGGGATTCAGAGCACCGCTTAAACGAGCTCCAGAGACTGGCGTGAGCCACGGCTATCAGCATGGACTCCAGAGACGGGCATGAAACACTAAGGCTGCTGCTGCAGCCACCAAGAAGCCTGTGTGCAAGCACAGGTCACTATCGACAACACCGCTCCCAGGAGCCTGTGCAGCCCGCCACTTGCCAGGGTCCCGTGATCCAGGGACAACTTCCCAGAGAGAACACACGGTGCACCTCAGGCTGTTGCAATGTCACGCTGGCCTCTGGCACTGCAGTCTCGCCCCACATCCTGTACCCCTCCCTCCGCCTGGCCTGAGTGAGCCAGAGCCCCCTAATAAGCTGCTACTTTAACCCTGTCCTGTCTGAGCTAAGAACAGATGCCCTCAGGTGACCTATATGCAGAGGCAGGGCCAAATCCAAAGCTGAACCGCAGGAGCTGTGCAAACAAAGAAGAGAAAGGGAAATTTATCCCAGCAGCCTCAGGAGCAGCGGATTAAAGCTCCACAATCAACTTGATGTACCCTGCATCTCTGGAATACTTGAATAGACAACAAATCATCTCAAAATTGAGGTGGTGGACATTGGGAGTAAGTGTAGACTTGGGGTTTGCTTTCTGCATCTAATTTGTTTCTGGTTTTATCTTTATCTTAATTTAGTATTTAGAGTTTACTATCATTCGTAGATTTGTTTATTGATTTGGTTGCTCTCTTCCTTTTTTTAATATATACATATATTTTTTTTTTCCTTTTTCTCTTTTTGTGAGTGTGCATGTGTATGCTTCTTTGTGGGATTTTGCCTGTATAGCTTTGCTTTTACCATTTGTCATAGGGTTCTGTCTGTCCTTTTTTCTTTTTTTCTTTTTTTCTTTATTCTTTTTAAGCTTTTAATTTTTAATAATTGTTCTTTATTTTTTATTCTAATAACTTTATTTTATTTTATTTGTTTCTTTCTTTTTTTCTCCCTTTTCTTCTGAGCCTCGTGGATAACAGGGTCTTGATGCTCTGGCCGGGTGTCAGGCCTGTGTTTCTGAGGTGGTAGAGCCAAGTTCAGGACATTGGTCCACAGAGACCCCCCAGGCTCCACGTAATATCAAATGGTGAAAGCTCTCTGAGAGATCTCCATCTCAATGCTAAGACCCAGCTCCACTCAATGACCAGCAAGCTCCAGTGATGGACACTCTATGCCAAACAACTAGTAAGACAGGAATGCAACTCCACCCTTTAGCAGAGAGGCTGCTTAAAATCATGACAAGGTCACAGACACCCCAAAACACACCACTGGATGTGGTCATGCCCACCAGAAAGACAAAAGCCAGCCTCATACACCAGAATACAGGCATCAGTCCCCTCCACCAGGAAGCCTACACAACCCACTGAACCAACCTTAGCCACTGGGGGCAGAAACCAAAAACAATGGGAAGTACAAACCTGCAGCCAGTGAAAAGGAGTCCCAAAACACAGTAAGTTAAGCAAAATGAGAAGACAGAGAAAAACACAGCAGATAGGAGCAAGAAGGAGCAAGGCAAAAACCCACCAAACCTAACAAATGAAGAGGAAATAGGCAGTCTACCTGAAAAAGAATTCAGAATAATGATAGTAAAGATGATCCAAAATCTTGGAAATAGAATGGAGAAAATACAAGAAACATTTAACAAGGACCTAGAAGAACTAAAGAGCAAACAAACAATGATGAACAACACAATAAATGAAATTAAAAATACTCTAGAAGGAATCAATAGCAGAATAACTGAGGCAGAAGAATGGATAAGTGACCTGGAGGATAAAACAGTGTAAATAACTACCACAGAGCAGAATAATGAAAAAAATATGAAAAGAATTGAGGACAGTCTCAGAGACCTCTGGGACAACATTAAATGCACCAACATTCAAATTATAGGGGTCTCAGAAGAAAAAGAGAAAAAAAAAAGAGACTGAGAAAATATTTGAAGAGATTATAGTTGAAAGCTTCCCTAATATGGGAAAGGAAATAGTCAATAAAGCCCAGGAAGTGCAGAGAGACCCATACAGGATAAATCCAAGGAGAAAGACACCAAGACACATATTAATCAAACTTTCAAAAATTAAATACAAAGGAAAAATATTAAAAGCAGCAAGGGAAAAACAACAAATAACACACAGGGGAATCCCCATAAGGTTAACAGCTGATCTTTCAGCAGAAACTCTGCAAGCCAGAAGGGAGTGGCAGGACATATTTAAAGTGATGAAGGGGAAAAACCTACAACCAAGATTACTCTACCCAGCAAGGATCTCATTCAGATTTGACAGAGAAATTAAAAGATTTACAGACAAGCAAAAGCTAAAAGAATACAGCACCACAAAACCAGCTTTACAACAAATGCAAAAGGAACTTCTCTAGGCAGGAAAAACAAAAGAAGGAAAAGACCTACAATAACAAACCAAAAACAATTAGGAAAATGGTAATAGGAACATACATATTGATAACTACCTTAAATGTAAATGGGTTGAATGCTACAACCAAAAGATATAGACGGGCTGAATGGATACTAAACCAAGACTCATATATATGCTGTCTACAAGAGACCCACTTCAGCCCTGCAACACATACAGACTGAAAGTGAGGGGGTGGAAAAAGATATTCCATGCAAATGGAAATCAAAAGAAAGCTGGAGCAGCAATTCTCACATCAGACAAAATAGACTTTAAAATAAAGACTATTACAAGAGACAAAGAAGGACACTACATAATAATCAAGGGATCATTCCAAGAAGAAGATATAACAATTGTAAATATTTATGCACCCAACATAGGAGCACCTCAATACATAAGGCAAATGCTAACAGCCATAAAACGGGAAATTGACAGTAACACAATCATATTAGAAGTTCTTAACACCCCACTTTCACCAATGGTCAGGTTATACAAAATGAAAATAAATAAGGAAACACAAGCTTTAAATGATACATTAAACAAGATGGATTTAATTGATATTTATAGGACAGTCCATCCAAAAACAACAGAATATACTTTCTTCCCACGTGCTCATGGAACATTCTCCATGATGGTTCACAAATTTAAAAAAATTGAAATTGTATCAAGTATTGTTTCCGACCACAACACTATGAGACGAGATATCAATTACAGGAAAAAATCTGTAAAAAATACAAACAAATGGAGGCTAAACAATACACTACTAAATAACCAAGAGATCACTGAAGAAATCAAAGACAAAATCGAAAAATAGCTAGAAACAAATGACAATGAAAACATGATGACCAAAACCTACGGGATTCAGCAAAAGCAGTTCTAAGAGGAAAGTTTATAGCAATAAAATCCTACCTCAAGAAACAAGAAACAACTCAAATAAACAGCCTAACCTTACACCTAAAGCAATTAGAGAAAGAAGAATAAAAACACCCCCAAAGTTAGCAGAAGGAAAGAAATCATAAAGATCAGATCAGAAACAAATGAAAAAGAAATGAAGGAAACAATAGCAAAGATCAATAAAACTAAAAGTATGTTCTTTGAGAAGATAAACAAAATGATAAACCATTAGCCAGACTCATAAAGAAAAAAAGGGAAAAGACTCAAATTAATAGAATTAGAAATGAAAAAGGAGAAGTAACAACTGACACCGCAGAAATTCAAAGGATCATGAGATATTACTGCAAGCAACTGTATGCCAATAAAATGGACAACCTGGAAGAAATGGACAAATTCTTAGAAATGCACAACCTTTTGAGACTAAACCAGGAAGAAATACAAACTATAAACAAACCAATCACAAACACTGAAATTGAGACTGTGATTAAAAATCTCCCAACAAACAAAAGCCCAGGACCAGATGGCTTCACAGGTGAATTCTTTCAAACATTTAGAGACGAGCTAACACCTATCCTTCTCAAACTCTTCCAAAATACAGCAGAGGGAGGAACACTCCCAAACTCATTCTACGAGGCCACCATCACCCTGATACCAAAACCAGACAAAGATGTCACAAAGAAAGAAAACTACAGGTCAATATCACTGATGAACATAGATGCAAAAATCCTCAACAAAATACTAGCAAACAGAATCCAACAGCACATTAAAAGGATCATACACCCTGATCAAGTGGGGTTTATCCCAGGAATGCAGGTATTCTTCAATATATGCAAATCAATCAATGTGATAAAACATATGAACAAATTAAGGAATAAAAACCATATGATCATCAATAGATGCAGAAAAAGTTTTCAGCAAAATTCAACACTCATTTATGATAAAAAACATCCAGAAAGCAGGCATAGAGGGAACTTACCTCAACATAGTAGAGGCCATATATGACAAACCCACAGCCAACATTGTTCTCAATGGTGAAAAATTAAAACCATTTCCTCTAAGATCAGGAACAAGACAAGGTTGTCCACACTCACCACTATTATTCAACATAGTTTTGGAAGTTTTAACCATAGCAATCAGAGAAGAAAAAGAAATAAAAGGAATCTAATTCAAAAAAGAAGAATTAAAGCTGTCACTGTTTGCAGATGACGTGATACTATACATAGAGAACCCTAAAGATGCTACCAGAAAACTACTAGAGCTAATCAATGAATTTGGTAGAGTAGCAGGACACAAAATTAATTCACAGAAATCTCTTGCATTCCTATACACTAATGATGAAAAATCTGAAAGAGAAATTAAACTCCCATTT
The DNA here is from genome assembly GCF_028021215.1 of Eschrichtius robustus. Taxonomy (NCBI): domain Eukaryota; kingdom Metazoa; phylum Chordata; class Mammalia; order Artiodactyla; family Eschrichtiidae; genus Eschrichtius; species Eschrichtius robustus. The sequence goes on along the minus strand of NC_090834.1, from coordinate 92,543,666 downwards.
ACCATGTGACAAAAGAGTAAAATACCTAGGAATAAACTTACCTAAGGAGACAAAAGATCTGTATGCAGAAAACTATAGACACTGATGAAGGAAATTCAAGATGATTCAAATGGATGGAGAGATACACAATGTCCTTGGATTGGAAGAATCAAAATTGTGAAAATGACTATACTACCCAAAGCAATCTACAGATTCATGCAATCCCTATCAAACTACCAATGGCATTCTTCACAGAACTAGAACATAAAATTTCACAATTTGTATGGAAACACAAAAGACCCCGAATAGCCAAAGCAATCTTGAGAAAGAAAAATGGAGCTGGAGGAATCAGGCTCCTGGACTTCAGACTCTACTACAAAGTTACAGTAATCAAGACAATATGGTACTGGCACAAAAGCAGAAATATAGATCAATGGAACAGGATAGAAAGCCAAGAGATAAACCCACGAACACAGGGTCACCTTATTTTTGATAAAGGAGGTAAGAATATACAGTGTAGAAAGACAGACTCTTCAATAAGTGGTGATGGGTAAACTGGACAGCTACATGTAAAAGAATGAAATTAGGACACTCCTTAACACCATACACAAAAATAAACTCAAAATGGATTAAAGACCTAAATGTAAGGCCAGACACTATAAAACTCTTCAAGGAAAACACAGGCAGAACACTCTTTGATGTAAATCACAGAAAGATCCTTTTGACCCACCTCCTAGAGAAATGGAAATAAAAACAAAAATAAACAAATGGTACCTAATAAAACTTAAAAGCTTTTGCACAGCAAAGGAAAACATAAAAGAAGAAGAAAAGACAACCCTCAGAATGGGAGAAAATATTTGCAGATGAAGCAACTGACAGAGGATTAATCTCCAAAATTTACAAGCAGCTCATGCAGCTCAATATCAAAAAGACAAACAACCCAATCCAAAAATGGGCGGAAGACCTAAATAGACTTTTCTCCAAAGAAGATATACAGGTTGCCAACAAACACATGAAAGGATGCTCAACATCACTAATCATTAGAGAAATGCAAATCAAAACTACAATGAGGTATCACCTCACACTTGTCAGAATGGCCAGCATCAAAAAATCTACAAACAATAAATGCTGGAGAGGGTGTGGAGAAAAGGGAACACTCTTGCACTGTTGGTGGGAATGTAAATTGATACAGCCACTATGGAGAACAGTATGGAGGTTCCTTAAAAAACTAAAAATAGAACTACCAGACGACCCAGCAATCCCACTACTGGGCATATACCCTGAGAAAACCAGAATTCAAAAAGAGTCATGTACCACAATGTTCATTGTAGCTCTATTTACAATAGCCAGGACATGGAAGCAACCTAAGTGTCCATCGACAGATGAATGGATAAAGAACATGTGGCACATATATACAATGGAATATTACTCAGCCATAAAAAGAAACGAAATTGAGTTATTTGTAGTGAGGTGGATGGACCTAGAGACTGTCATAGAGAGCGAAGTAAAAGTCAGAAAGAGAAAAACAAATACTGTATGCTAACACATATATATTAAATCTAAAAAAAAAAAAGTTTCTTAAGAACCCAGGGGCAGGACCAGAATAAAGACGTAGACGTGGAGAATGGACTTGAGGACATGGGGAGGGTGAAGTGTAAGCTGGGATGAAATGAGAGAGAGGCATGGACATATATACACTACCAAATGCAAAATAGACAGCTAGTGGGAAGCAGCTGTATAGCACAGGGAGATTACCTCCTTGCTTTGTGACCACTTAGAGGGGTGGGATAGGGAGGGTGGGATGGAGACACAAGAGGGAGGGGATATGGGGATATATATATACGTATAGCTGATTCACTTTGTTATGCAGCAGAAACCCAATATTGTAAAGCAATTATACTCCAATGAAGGTGTTAAAAAATAATAATTAAGAATATAATAGGGCTTCCCTGGTGGCGCAGTGGTTGAGAATCTGCCTGCCAATGCAGGGGACACGGGTTCGAGCCCTGGTCTGGGAAGATCCCACATGCCGCAGAGCAACTAGGCCCGTGAGCCACAATTACTGAGCCTGCGCGTCTGGAGCCTGTGCTCCGCAACAAGAGAGACCGCGATAGTGAGAGGCCTGAGCACCGCGATGAAGAGTGGTCCCCACTTGCCACAACTAGAGAAAGCCCTCGCACAGAAACGAAGACCCAACACAGCCATAAATAAATAAAAAATTAAAAAATTAAAAAAAAAGAATATAATAAATAAATAAATAAATAAAACAAAACTGTTGGGCAAAAAGCATTAGGTAAATTCAAATTTGGAGGATTATGTTCATATGCTAAATTATGACACACACACACACCCCCAACTACTGTTTGCTAAATTCAAAGAGGAAACTAATCTTTATACTGAAGATACCTATTGGTCAAAATCTTAACCAAGTAGCCAAACCCAGTCTCTGCTAAGGAGACCAATTGATATTATGTGCTTCTTTGTGTGCTGCAATGTGAAGTACATTGTCTCACCTGTGATGTGTTCTGTCAAAAACATTTAACCTGCATCTAATTCAAGCATTACTTCCAAATCCTTGTTTATGAAAAAACATGGGGATTGAGGAACAATTAAATGACACTACAAGAAAACAATGACATGGCAAATATTGGGAATATTCTATAAAATAACTGACCCCAGATTCTTAAAAATTTCAATGTTATGAAAAATAAAGAAATAAAGTAGAACTGTTAGAGATGAAAATAGGCTAAAGAGAGATGAGAATCAGATATAATTAATAAACTTTAAGAGAATCCAAGTCTGAAAAAGCAATTGCAACATGCTTATTGTAGGCAACTCAGGAAATTGGAACATAAACTGTATATCTTAGATGAAGTTAGGGTGTTATGGTTAGTTTTCTTAGGTGGGATAAAAACACTGGAGTTACATAAAGACAATGCTTTTGTTTTTAGGAGACAATGCTGGAATATTTAGGAGTGAAGTATCATGAGACACACATGGAAAATGTTAACAAGCACCACATTTATGTGAAATCTAAGTGGTAAATTCTTTTAACTGTTCTGTATGTTTGAAATTTTAATAATGAAGAGCTGGAAAAATATTTGGTGATAAGTGTAAGCCAATGAGATATTGCCTAAGCTCTTATTAGTTAAGGGCCTTTAATATGTCCTAGACAAAACTGAAGTAAAATTGCTTTTAAAAGGAGAAGAAAACAGCTCAAATAAAATTTATTTCAAATGTGGAAAGTCACACGGATGGCAAATGACCCTATCCAAAGTCACCTGTGACTTAAGCTGCTTTATTTCTTTTAAAGATTTAAAAAAAGAAGAACTTTAAAGGACTCTGTGAAAAAGATACAGTAGACAAACTTATTTTCTAATCTGCAAAGTGCCCAGGACCAATCTCATGTTTTTGGAAGCAGCAACAACAACAAAATGATGGAAGTTGATCAAAATATGTACTGCCACTCTTATTCCTTTGAGAAAATGACTTGTCATTTCATTTATTAAAAATTCATTTTTAGGGGCATCCCACTTCCCAAACCCCTTCACTTGCATTTCTCCTGAGAACAAGCTATGTGTTGGTAGACCATCATGAACCATAAAATTCACCTCTCTTTCCTCTGTTGGTGCTTCAGTAGTCCTGATATTTCTCCCCATCATTGATTTTGTTCAGCATGATAAAAAGGCATTCCAGTGGAAAACAGCATGAAATTTAGTCAGAAAAGTGAACTTGCTTTACCTTCTGATTCTTGGTTTGGGATAAGATCTTTAATGTTTCTTCAACTATAAGTTGGAGAGAGTAATACAGTCACCTACCTCTTAGGGTTATTTACTTAATAATTTAATCTTACGTGAAAATTTACTTGAGCATGTACTGGCCAGACACTGGACAGGTTGATTGAAAGAATTTTATGGTCTAGAATGGTAAATAGATGGTAACATTCTACAGTAGATAAAAGAACTATTTCCTATATGGATACAATAATGGATCACCAATCCTAGACATTAGAATGGGTCCTAAAAAAGCTGGATAGCTCAGTTGATACTTGAAGACCTAGTAGGTTCTAACAAAGTGAAGAAAGTCAGTAAAGCCACTTTGGCAAGATGGAATAATATGTAAGGACAATGAAATTTAAGAGTATGGTCCATCTACTGAAGTCAAACTTGGAGTGGGATGCAGAGATTTCAGTAGAATCTAGGTATAAGAGTAGGTAAAGACACAGATGGGACCAAAAAAAGTAAGCAGTAACCGTATAGTGAAGGGCCTTCTATATCTGGATTCTATTCTCAGCAATGAGAGCTGATGAAGAAAGTTCAGTGCAGAGTGATTTATGTTTTAGAAAACCTGTGACTCAGACAGCAATGTTGGAGACAGAGATGTGACACAGGATCCAGGACTGTATCTTTCATATTTGTATCCTCGTTACCAAATACAGTTCATAACTTGTAGTAGGTGTTCAACCCTACAATTGGAGGCAATAATTAACTGAGAAATCAAGATCAGTGAAGCACTCTGGAGATACTAAATGTGATTCTTCAAATTTAATGTAAGTGGGACAAATTTGTTTATAGCTCCCCTTGGAATTCTTATTTGCCTCCTATTCATTTCCTTCCTCCCCATTGGGCTGAAACTGGCATTGCCTCACTGCTCTCTTCCCCTTCAGTAAAATTCTAAATTCAGAGCAGGCTTTGAGGAAAATAAAACCTCCCTATAACATTCATAACCTCTTGCTCAGTTAGATGCCTTGGGATTGGGAATGTCAATTCCAAAAATCAATTGTACTCTCAGAAACAGAGTCTATGAGTGAGAACTAGCTGGGGGCCTAATAAAGCACTGAACAGTCTGCTGCTGTGAAGAGGCAAGGATGATTAATTTATGGAAGTATTGCATTTGAGCATTAGTTACTGTTCCCCTGCAAATGTTTATTGGTACAGATCAAACTTTCTCAGCAAATGGGATAGACATTTTAACTGTTCTTATTATTTTTTCATGATTGTATACTGTGTAAAACAAGGTTATTTTTTTCTGATTTAGTATCATAAGCAAGAGGATTTAAATTAGATTTATCAGCAGCTTTATGAAAATGAGGCTGATATGATGTCATGGAATCATGAATGTGAAGGTTCCAGAGACTGTCTATGTCAGCACTGTCATTTTTGAGAAGAACAATCTGAGCCCAGAGACACTGATCACTTGCTTAGGGTCATATGTTCAGTGATTGCAAGGTTGGCATTAGGACATGTGTTCCTTAATTACTTCTAGTCCAAAGATCATTCAATATACCAAACTACAAAAAATACATGAAAATTATCGTACATTAAAACATAGAAAGAGTATAGCACAGAGCATTATATACAGTATCCTATCATCAACCATAATGGAAAAGAATAGAAAAAAAGAATGTATATACATATATAGGTATAACTGAATCACTTTGCTGTACAGCAGAAATTAACACAACATTGTAAATCAACTATACTTCAATAAAAAAGAAAGAAAACATACATCCACATTAAAAAAAAACATAGAAAGGGAAAACATGAAAGGAATTCATAATTAATTGTGTTTTGATATATCGATTTTAAGAATATCTGGTCAACTGATTATGTTTCTTTGCTGCAGCACAGCTTTTACATTAAGGGTCTGAATGAAGAATGAAGGCAACTAGAATTTTAAAAAGAAACAAAGAAAAAGAAGTCTGAGAGTTATGGCTCTCTAAATATTTGATTTTGTCCTACTTTTGCTTTACCCTCCTTTAGAACCAAGAATATGGAGGACATTGTTGTATCAATAGAAGAAACAAGGCAATAAATAGAGAAAAACACTTGGGCTTCAAGAAAAATTCTCCATGACTCTAGACAGAATGCAGGTGGCCTTTTGCTTGGCCATAAGATGAGCAGACAGGAGAAGTACATTTCAAATTCCCTGGAAAGGTTATGAAGCTCCACATCATAGAAATCATGGCTACCAAGATTGTTAGCAGGATGGTGCTTTTCTCCACCGGCCTACACAGATGATTTGTATTTGTCACAACAGGTTCACTTTCTAGAAGCTCTGTTAGCTCATGCATAAACAAATGTTTTAATGTTAAAGTATATTTCTTGGGAGTATGACCTAGGCAGAAAACACTCTGAGAGGACACGCAAATCCCCCCCCAGCCAATTTTTTGAAACACAAAATCAAGCAAAGAAGAAGTTAGAATACAGGGTATGTTAGTGTTTGTCAAATTTAAGTGAAGATTCTGGTTTAGTATGCCTACAGTGGGCTCTGAGTTTCTGCAGTTATAACAAACACTCAGCTGATACCACTGATGTTGATGTGCAGAGCACAATTTGAGTAGCAAGGCTATTGGTCAAGAAATGATTTTGCAGGTATTTCAAGGGGATCTCTCCAAAAATGGATATTTTACTCTCATATTCCTTTTCAAATTACTTAAAATATATTCCTGAATTTTGGAGATACCTTTCAAACCATTTATTTTTATGGGAAAAGAAGAGGAGAGAAATAAGAATGAAAAAAAATTTTAAACTTCTATATTTTCTTGAAAGAGAATAAATTTGATTTCATATTATAGTTTACCAATTATGTTTCATTGAATAATGAAGCCAGTAAAATATCAAATAATAATTTAGATTGCATTTAGAAGGAAAACTGTATATATTTATTAGACAACTTATGATGTACCCAGATCTACATTAGTAGTAGTAGTAGATACAAAAAGATAAAAGGATATTCTCTGTTCTCCAGGAATTTATAATTTTATTAAGAAGAGATAGGCATATAGACATACATGTGCACATAGTCATAGATTCACTCAGTAAATACTTATTCAATGATTTCTTTTTCTAAGCATGGCATGAAGACATGGCCACACCCCTTTATGGTGCTTAAAGACACCTAATCTGCAACCCATATATTTCAAGTCTATTATGTACTATGTGAAGATACAGATATAATGGGTACAATAAAAGATCAGATTAACCTTTATCCTTTACATTTGAGTCGATTTAAACATCTATTTCAATCAAAACTTTGTAGCTTATCAAACTCTTCTGTTGATACTTCTAATATATAGTTTCTCAAAATTGACTGTATATAAACTTAATTCCAATAATTAACAAAAGAAATCAAACAAATCAATTAAACATGTGGCTTTCTTCCTTTTCCTAATGAGCACATCAAATGAGCTAATGTATGATTTGTGAGAGCCTTTGTATATTGCAATGACTGTACCAGGAAAGGAATTAAAGGATTAACACTACTGTGACCCACAATAAGAAATCAATTGTATAGTCATAGGAAAGTTTTCTTATTTTGCTAGGAAAGCTTCTTTTCAGCATAGAGACCCACGAGGAGAGACATATCATCTTTTGAGTCCCCTTCCATCACTAAGGAATATATTAGTGATATGTTTCATGCTGGTTAAGTGGAATATATTATAATTTCTATCATAGAAATTAAGGGCATGTTAAAACATGCATTTTCTGAAAGTCTCAATAGACTTGTCAGATCTCAAGTCTCTTAAAGAATAGGTTTTAGTACATTAGACTCTCCTAGAGAGATTAAATTACTACCCCACCCTCAGAGATTCTGACTTAATTGGTTTGGTGAGGTACCTAACTATTATTACTCTTTTTCAAAGTGATTTTAATGGGCTGCCTGGATTGATAACCACTGTTTTAATCTATTCAAAGAACAGTCCCTATGATATTACACGTAGCGTGATGTAGCCCCACAAGTCACAAGCTGTATAACCTTGCAAACCTTATTTAAACTCGCTGAGTCTTAGTTTCCTCATCTGTAAAATGTAGTAATAGGTAACTTGCAGGGAGTTTTGCAGGTTATTGTTAATTTATGTAAAGTGCCTGGTGCATAGTTGATTTAAATTTCTTGAAGCTATTAATCATAACCATGGTACTGGTGGTTGTGAATAATGTAGTTCTGGAAGTACTGGTAAAAGCAGTGGTAAGACTCTAGGGACTGTCGGCTAACAGCACCTGGAGAGCTTTGCAGATGTCATGGTACAAAGCCCAAACACCAACACAGCCAAAGAGGAATTGGTGCAAGAATCAGTTAAAATTATTTTTATTGCTTCTGGAAATGAACCATAGGTACCAATGGATCAATGGAACTGATTTCTTGCATTTACATCCAGAGAGTAAACTCAACATGTTCAAAACAGAAATCTTAATTTCTTTATAAAAATTGATATAAATAATATACCATAAAATTTATCCTTTTAAAGTATATGATTTAATTTTTTAGCATATTCACAAGATTGTGCATCCATAACCATTCTCTAATTCTAGAATGTTTTCATCAAACCAAAAAGAAAAAACATAACCATCAATATTCATTTCACTTTCCTTCCTCCTCCCCTTACCCCCCAGCTCCAGGCAAACACTAATCTGCTTTCTGTCTCTATGGGTTTGCCTGAGACATTTCATATAAATGGAATCATACAGTATGTCTTTAGATTTAGGCTTCTTTCACTTAGCATGTCTTCAAGACTCATGCATGTTGTAGGGTGTATTAGTACTTCATTCCTTTTTATGACCAAATAGTATTCCATTGTATAAATATATGCCACTTTATCCATTCATTAACTGTTTAGCACTTACTGGCTACTATAGATAATGCTGCTGTGAACATCTGTGTGCAAGTTTTTATGTGGGTATCTTTTCAATTCCCTTGGAAATCTGTATGTGTATTTACGTATGTTCAACTTTTTACATTTCCATTAATGTTTATTGAAAAAAATTATCAGAAATGGGCTATATACCTAGGATTCTAAGTGCTAAGCCATATGATAACTCTGTTTAACTGTTTTCTAAAGCATGATTTTACATTCCTGTCAGCAAAGTACAAATGTTTCAATTTTTTCATATCTTCAGCTCTTACTGTCTGTCTTTTCGATATAGCTATCCTAGTGGGTGTAAAGTGGTGTCTCATTATCGTTTAGATTTGTATTTACCTAATGGTTAACGATGTTGAATATCCTTTTATTGCAGCACTGTTAATAATATCAAATATAATTCATGAGTCATTTTTCTAAGTACAAATAATGGAAACAAATCTCCAGGATATAATGTTAAGTGAAAAATAGCAAGTTGCAGAATAATGTATGTAGTATACTCTCTATTGAAAATAAAGGGGAATAAAAAACACACACACACACGTATGCACTTAGTACCATCCTATGAAATAATCACTTGATAGGGCAACAAGGACTAAAATACACTGAGCATCTCATAGTCTAATATATGGTAGGCTCCTTTGTAATTCTGTCTTAGTCTTTACAATAATCTTAAAGGAAGGGCATTAATATCCCATTTTACTTGGAACATATTGTGTGAATCTGTGAACTCATTTGCCCACAACCTCTCCCTTTTCTGTCTCCAACTTCTCTACCTTTATCCACTTGGCTACAGTAGAAGCTGATTTGTTGAATAACATCCTAACTCTCACATGCAGTTCTAGGTTTAGAGGTAAAGACCTGACTCAATTGGGCCATGGCATCACAAATCTGGGGTTTGGGGATGCAGAGCTGAAAAAAGCCTCACTCTAGGTAGCCAGATATATGTTAGAAATACTAGAACCCAGTGACAATTTAATGGCATCAAGTCTGGATTCTATACACTTCTTTGACTTTAAAGGCTTTCTTTCCAGAACATCACGCTTATTCTATGTGTGGCACTATTTTAGGCACTTTGTGAAATGAAAAAATAATGAGATGATAAAAATTAATAAATATGTGGTGAGGTGAATAATGATTAAACATTGAGGGAGTAAAGAAAAATTGTATAGAAACGTTCTTAGCTTATGAGTATTTATATGAATTATCAAAAGTTGCAATTTGAGTTGATTTGCAAAATAGTTGATTTTGTTGTTAATTGTATAATACAAAATCTATTTCTATAGAAAAAACTCAGCATGTCCTCCAAGAGTCATGTAGAAGAATATGGATTTAAACATTTTAAATAAGACAGAAGAAGTAGAAAAAACCTAAAGGTCTATTAGCAAGGGAAAGAAAACAAACATACTGAATAGCCATGACATACAATACCACGTGCAAATGTACAAGAATAGGGTATATCTATATGTAGTGACAAGAATGATTTCTAAGACATACTGTTAAGTCAAAATAATCATGTTAAAGAAACAAGCATAACTGATAGCATCTAAGTTAGAAAACAAAAGGAAAAATAGAGATTAAATACTACAAAAGTGGGGGAAAGAGAGGGAGAAAAAGAGAGACAGAGATAGAGAAGACAAAATCTGCAAAAATACATACCAAACATATAAGTAATAAACATGCAGAGCACATTCTTTCGGGGGTGGGTTAAAATAAGATTTTTATTCTTTAAACTACATATTTATATATTATATTACTTCTGCATCAATAAATATGTGGGTTTTTTTAAAGGTAAATAGTAGGTCTGTCAATGTCAAATTGGATTATTGATCGTATACCCTCTTTGTATATGCATCAACTATACTATCTTAGGTATTTAGAGCCACAAGAACATTTCTATATATATTACAATAATCAATATACTATATTTCTTTACATCTACTTTTAAACAGCCCAAAGATAATATTCATCCCTAAGTCCACTAAGCATTGTTGTATATATTTTTTGTTGGTCTTTGTTGCAGCATTTGGCTTTCTGAGCAGCCCCCTGAATTAAATCATGTTCCTCTGCTTTGTGTGGCCACTGCAGCAGCTATATTCATGGAAGTCAATTTCTTAGGAAAGAGAAAGCATGATTTAATGATGATTGTGACATACATGGAATCTAAAGAGATACTGACCTTTACATATGCCCAATTTGGCTTTAAATTTACTTCTGTTTGGTGTCTAAAAAGATTAAGCAAAATAGTTTGGAGAAGATAACATAATAAAAAATGTGATATTATTTATTTCCAAGTTTCATGACTCAAATAGCTTTAAGATCCTCTGGTGGTCAAAATCTGGGCTGTCTGAGGTTTTAAGTCTGAAAGCTGGATAGATTAATTTAATTTATATATAATGGTTTTCTGGATTTTCAGGGATAAACATACAAATCTTTAATAGATTTACCGAAATCTATATCCTACATAATTGGCTTTCATTGTTATCAAATGGATCATTTTACCATTTGCAGGAAGAAGGAGAGAAGCTTCAAATGATAATTCAATTATGTTATATATTTCTTTAGAATAATCATTTTAAACTAAGGGAAAAGGAGTTGGTATGAGTCAACTTTTTTTTTTCAATCCATAGATATAATTCATCTTGGAGGGCAGAGGAAAATGTAAGGACAGTTTTTAAAGTTTGCTTCAAGTAATTTCATTACACAGTCGTCTGCTGATGGATTAAATAGTGTTCAAAGGCATATCATCCCATAATGGACTGTAAGTAATTTATTAGAAATGCATACAACATTGCATCTGTTTCTGAAAGATGTTCTCTAGTAACTATTTTAGGCTTTCTATTACAGGCGTGACATTAATATTCTAGGAGTCTATGTGGTTTTATTTATAAATTCATCCAATGTTAATGTATTCATCAGAAGCTTTCACTATACTAAAAAGCTCACTATAAACTCTAACAGTGAGAGAGCAAATTAATCATATTTTTGCTTAAATCTCAATGCTTAATCATAGTTTGATTAAATAATATGTTGATGACGTAATAAAAGAATTCTGATGAGTTGAATTGCTCCCAATGCTAAAAGCAAGAATTGTTTAATATGATTGTGTTTGTATACAATTTAAACCTTTTTCCCATATTCTAAGGTCTTGGACCTTCAACCCATTTTACTTTTACTGTAACAATATCCTATCTTTGATGATGAGCAGACGAATAACTGTTCATAATAATTTTCTCTTACTTTGCAGATGGGATCGACTCCTGGTGAGATGGTGCCTGGGTCCAAACAACACATCTCTCTTGCCTCAGTGACCTGATTTGGGGGACTACCATACCCATTCACAGGAGACTTCTCAAGGGCAGGAGCAACTTCTAAAGTATAAACAATGTCTCTCAAATGTCCCATTCATTACACTAGGCACTCCACAAGCATAGGCATCATGCTTATCTTTGTATCCCCTTTGCTTAAAAATTGTTCTGTCTCAGAGAAGAGATTTGAGAGACAAAAATGTTGAAACAAATATTATATCCAAGCAACTTCTTAGAAGCATGTATATATTTTCACTCCAATTAGAGGAAAGCACTCAAAATATGTGCTTTTTTACAGAGTTCTTTACCTTAATACACTGTATTAGTTTGGGTCCTCTGGGAAACACATAGCAAAACAGAGTTAGAAGACCAAGAGCTTTATTGGGGTTAATGGCTATGACAGGTAAAGGAGAGCAGGAATAGGAAGGGAAATTCTTCACACTATGATGCCATGAAAGAAGAAGAAATGGCAGGATTTTGGAAGAATGCCCCAGACTATTGTACAACTTGGGGAAAGGGAGAAAGTCTCATCTAGTTCACAACTTGCCTGAAGAAGAGACCTATGTTGAGCAAAATTGACTAGCTCCTAGTACCTTGCCCATATGCAATCCTTGGCTGCGGCTGTCTTGGAAGAGCATGTCCTCAGCTCAGACACTACAGCAGAGATCATGTGAAATGCATGTGGAAGCTCTACTAACAGCTCCACTTGTTACAAGTTCTCTAGGGAAGAGAATTCTGAGTGGCACACCTCTATGGCTACCATGTATATCTACTCCAGTCCTTAACTGCAATATCAGAAATGCCCTTTCCTGAATTCTCTGCCTGGTAAACATCTACTCTGCCTTCAAACATATTTTCAATGTCCCTTGCATCTATGTTTCTTTCCCTAACTTCACTAGCATAATAAGTCTTCTACACTTATCTTTTTCCATATCGATTTGTACTCACCATTAATAGACCTTAGTTTATATTGCATGGTACTTGTATTTTAGAACACAAAGCCAATGCCAAATATCATCATATTGCAGAGAATGAGTTTAAGACAAGGAAACTATTTAGAAACTTATTTTTGCTACCCAAGTAAGGGTTGAATGACCTGAATGACAAGAACAGTAATCATAGAAACGCTTGAGAAAAATATTAGAATGTCAGATCAGTAGACTGCAAATTCCACTAACAGCAAAGAATGTTTCCTCTTGATCATTGTATTCCTAGGAGCATCTGCACAGTAATTTTCACAAATGTATACTCATTAAGTATTGGTTAGATAGAAAGTATCATTTAAATAACGTATTATGTTTCTATGTACTTGATCTCAAAGCAACAGGCTTTGTGGAATGACTGCATACAGCACATTGAGTTCTTCGGAGTCAGCGGTTAGGCTGTTCCATCTTTCATTTTCCCTATGGCTAAGAACACTTCAAAGAAATGGTATTTTTGTTTGTTTTTGTTTTGTTTTGTTTTGCTAACATAATGTATGAAAGAAAACAACTTCATGAAGAAAAAGATATTATAATTAAAATGTGCTGAATTATGCTATATGGAAAGCACTAAAATGTGCTGAAATATGATGTTATATGGAAAGTATATAGGAAATTATAGAAAGTTTCTAGAAGTTCATAGAGAAACCTTCAGTTTGTATCCTCTCTCAAACATATGGATCTGAAACTATTTCATCGCTCTGAATATTAGTTTCCTTATCTATAAATCAAAAATAATTATAACACAGGCATTGAATTCTTAACCCAGTGAGTATGGACCTAAAAGGAAATACATATGCAGGCATTATATTGTTATACTAGGTGAGAAAAATGATCTGAACCTTTAATATAAGACAGAGTGGTGGGCAGCATATCCTTTCAATATCATATTGAGGAAAAATCCAACCAAGGATCATCCTGACTAATGTTCTTACTTCAACTGTTTACTACTAATGAAAGATCACAGATTTAGTGAAGTCATGTGTTAACTTGATTTTGTCTGAAAATATGCAAATAATTTCAGTTCATTTGAATTGGACTTTATCCAAACATTATATACAAATATATTATATAAAATGTTATATATACATATATAATATATATGTGTGTATACACACACACGCTCACAGATACATACACAAAATAATCTTTGAAAAGGTCATAACATCTTATTGGTCCTCTCACTAATTAATGAGTTGAATTTAAACTTTGACCTGTGTTCAGTTTACAGATGCATGAGAATCATGATTTGTTTTTGTTTTTGTTTTTTTAAATTAATTAATTTATTTATTTATTGGCTGTGTTGGGTCTTCGTTTCTGTGCGAGGGCTTTCTCTAGTTGTGGCAAGCGGGGGCCACTCTTCATCGCGGTGCGCGGGCCTCTCACCATCGCGGCCTCTCTTGTTGCGGAGCACAGGCTCCAGACGCGCAGGCTCAGTAGTTGTGGCTCACGGGCCCAGTTGCTCCGCGGCATGTGGGATCTTCCCAGACCGGGGCATGAACCCGTGTCCCCTGCATTGGCAGGCAGACTCTCAATCACTGCGCCACCAGGGAAGCCCGAGAATCATGTTTTTTAACCTTTTGGAAATTTATATTTTTACAATAGACTGGGGTCAGCCTGTTTGAATTCAAATCCCTGTTCTACCATTTAATAACTGTCTGACTTTGAGCAGATTACTTAAACTCTTTGGATCACTTTTCTTATATGTAAAGTCAGAACAATAATACTTTGTTCATATGACTTTTTATAGGATTAATTATTAAAATGCACATAATATTCTTAGAACATAACCTGGCAAATGAGCAGCCTTTAGTGTTTCTTCTTCTTTGATTCTTTCTTCTCCTTCATCTTCCTATACAGTTTATCTAAAACAATTTGAAAATTGTTCATTTAACTATATTGTATATTTTCAGAATACCTTTCCATAGATTTTAATAACAATCCATTCGTTTTTATTTAGTAATTATTTATTGTGTCCTACCAAGAGTATTTATTAAGTACCTCCTGCTCAGCTATTAAGACAAGATTGTTCATTCGAAATTCTTTTTTTCTTGTCTGTTTACTCTGATGCCTCAGGCACCATAATTGCTTTCTCTCTAGAGTGTGACATTTTGACCAATCAACAATCTCTTTGACCTCCTGGGATCAGCCGCAAATCCACACATATCTCAAATCATAGGCAATCAAGAGATATCATTCATATCTTTAATTATTTCTATGACCAGCATGCTGCTTCTAGATCTTTCTCACTGACGTCCAGTCATAGGAGATATGATAGTATCTAATCAGGGTTGTTTAGGATTTTTTTGGTCTTTTTTGTGTGTGTCAACTGAAGAAAAATGCACAACCTAAAAGCTGCGAGTTATGTTTTATTCAGGAACCTTATTGAGGACTATAGCCCAGGAGACAGCCTCTGAGACAGCTCTGAGGAACTTGTCTAAAGATGTAAGGAAGGAGCCCGGACATGTAGGAGTTTTGTTAGGAAAAAAAAACAGGTTGTGGAACATCAAAAGATTACTGCTAATCACAAAAACCAGACACCTCAAGTTAATGATTTTCTATACGTGGGAAGATGCAAGATTCTGGGTTCACTGAAATTATTCCTTAGATGTGCATCTTAACTATCTAAGGGCCAATATCCAGTTTTCCTCCATCCTGAATTCCTTTGAGGCACACCTTGGCGGGGTGGGGAGAGTGGGGACGAAGTGGCTGAGTGGCTGCTGGTTTGATGGAGGACAACATTCCTTGTTTACTGGAATGCAGGCAATATATATACATTTTTTGGTCTGCATTTGTAAAGAAACAAATGGAAATAATGAAATTAAGGTGCTCAGTCATATAGTCATGTGTCAGACACTATTTTTTAAAATTAAGATTTGGGGGATCTTACAGATTTACTTTGGTAAAAGTAGTGGTAGGATAATAATAATGATAAAAATTTAACAATATATGACACACCTCACAGTTTTCACATGTCCTCTTCCCTGTAGTCTCACTAAATCATCTATACAATTTCTGTGATTTATATTATCTTCATTTTACAGATGCAGGAATTGAAGACCAGAGACTAACTGCATAGCCCCAGCTCACAGAGGAGCAAGAAACAGAGCTAGGACTCAAATTAGCCACAGGCTGTTTGATTTCAGTCCCTTTGCTCTTCCCATTATTCCATTCTTTCCCCTCTCTTATCAGTAAAATTAACAATAACCATCCCTCAGGAAAAAAATGTCAGCACAAGTGAACTATTACATTTAATGACTACTCCATGATAGTTACAGCAATACTAATGTCAGAAAATAAATTCTAAAAGACATATCTAAAATAAATCACCTGTTTCTTTCTCAGAAGATCACTTTTATGAATGTGGGACACATTTATAATGTTTTTATTTTTTTGTAATGATCCAGCATCTAGTTTAAATGTCAGTATGATTTGAAACTATGATTTATTTCACTTTGGTGTTGTTAAAATATGATCCCTAGTTGAAGAAGCTTCTGTGTAAATCTTATTACCATTTGATCTAATACCCAGGTTTTCCTAACATGATCTCATTCAAATTTGATTTGCCTGATTGGCAAATGCTTAGAGATTAGTGGGTAGAATTATATGGTTGAACAGCAAGTGATGCTAGAGAAAAATCTATGACTCCACTGGCTCTGGAACAGGGCTTGTGAGTTATAAACAACTCCAGATAATAGTCTTACAAGCTGTCAGTGCTCTAAATCTTTGTTTTCTGTCACAGCACCAATGTTATCTCTAAGAAAAGCATGGTTTTACTTACCATTTGTGAGCTTCATAGCCAAAGGGATAAACAGACTAGACAAAAAAGTATGAGACATAAGCTTGGCTGGATTTTAATGGGGTATATGCATTATAATAAGTAAATTACAGGAATAACCAGGGGTCATAAAAATGAATGCCAAAATATTCTAAATCTGAAGATTATTGGCCCTGAAAATGTATATTTATTTTCCCTGATTAGTAATCAGAAGCCTTCCAAAAAACTTATCTAACAGGCAAGATTATATTTATTCTACCTTATACCTGTAGTAACATGGAAAAACTGCTTAAATCAAGTTTTTGTCTGTAGAAGTTAAACTTTTTTCAAAATTTCACCTTACAGACAGCAAGGCCTTTTGCTTGTGCTTGAAGTCACTATAACATTGATACATTCTGGTGGACCCGTTTAATAGGTTTTTTTTAAAAAAATTATTTTCTTCAAAGCAGCATTAGTGTATTTTTTAAAGCAACTATCTATCAATTAAATGTCATACTTGTAATAAGTAATAGTCTGAGTTTTCTTGTACACACCACATAAATTTTAGCCACTTCCCCTATGAAGAGTAAATTCATAGCAATTATTTTCTGCCTAATTAAATTGTGGCTTTCCCTAATAAATTCCTTCAGAAAGCAATCTTGTAAGATAGCTAAAGGGAATGACTTTTTTATGGTTCACTCATGTCTCTCAGGACAGAAACAAAGTTATAGCCCTGAAACCAACACACAAAAAACTTCATGGTGGTCTTTTTCTTCGAAACTCAATCTGAACTTCCAGAAAATCTGAAAATTTGAGGTAAATTGCGTAGTACATTCTTTGAATCAAATTAAAATTCATAGTACATTCTTTTGCAAAGAGGTTCAAAGTAGACCAACTACCTTTGTTTTCAGTGTGTTGTGAAGCATTTTATCCTCATGTTTGTAAATCTTATAGTCAATAAACCTAGAAGTGGACAACTCGATTGTCCTTGCCTTGAAACGGTTTTCAGAATCACACCTCTCTGTGCATGTTCCTTTGTTTTGTGGTCCTTTTCCATTTGGTTTTATACATTAAAAAGTTATTAATTAGAAACATGCAGTCCTCAGATATAATCAGAAGCAGTATTACATCTACAGCCTAATGATCACACTGGTAAATAAGTTTTTGCCTAAATCTGTGAATATAATGCCACACTGGGTTTTTGTTGGAAAAAAAAATAGCATCTGTCCATACTTTGACCTTTGGTCTTTATATAATATCACTATTTCCTGGGGAGAGATGAAACCAATATATTTTGAAATTGCTAAGCTAAATAATAATGAGACTAGGCATACTTTCATATCCCCGCGTTAAACAATATGAGACCAGGCATATTTCCCCATACCTATGTTAAATAATACTCAGAACAAACAAAAATAATTGACCTAGTTGCTCAAGAAAATACTTGCTTCTGGAAAATTAAAGTATAAATCAACTAAAAAGTCTAACATCCTGCTAACATTTAGCATCAAGACTAGACCTTTGCTTTACTGTACAGTGGTCCTCCCTTATCCACGTTTCTTTTCTTTCCACGGTTGCAGTTACCCATGGTCAACTGCAATCTGAAAATGTTAAATGGAAAATTCCAGAGATAAAAAATTCGTAAGTTTTAAATTGCTCCCTCCTGTGTAGCATGATGAAATCTCTCACTATCCTGCTCCATCCTGCCCAGGACATGAATCATCTCTTTGTCCAGGGTACCTCCCATTAGTCACTTAGTAGCTGTGACTCAGTTATCAGATCTACTGTCACTGTATCTTAGTGATTGTGTTCAAGTCACCCTTACTTCACTTAGTAATAGCCCCAAAGCACAAAAATAGTGATATGTCAAAGAGAAGCCATAAAGTGTTTCCCTTAAGTGAAAAGGTGAAAGTTCTCGACTTAATAAGGAAAGAAAAAAAGAACTGTGCGGAGGTTGCTAAGATCTATGGTAAGAACAAATCTTCTATGTGTGAAATTGTGAAGGGTGAAAAAGAAATCTGTGCTAGTTATGCTGCCGCACCTCAAACTGCAAAAGTTACAGACACTGTGCATGGTAAGTGCTTAGTTAAGATGGAAAAGGCATTAAATTTGTACAGTAAGACATTTTGAGAGAGACCACATTCACATAACTTTTATTACAGTATATTGTTATAATTGTTCTATTTTATTATTTATTCTTGTTCATCTCTTACTGCGCCTAATTTATAAAGTAAACTTTATCATAGGTTATGTAAGTACAGGAAAAAAACTTAGTATATATAGGGTTCAGTTCTATGCACATTTTCAGGCATCTACTGGGGGTCTTGAAACGAATTCCTTGTTGATAAGGGGGGCTACTATAAGGACTAAACTACACTTATGTCATAAACTTTCCTCAGAATCAATCAGTCCCCCACCTTGTAAGACACACCTTAAAATCACCCAGTGTAGACCTAAAACTCCATAAGTAACTTCCCCTTGCTCTCCTCCCTGAAGCCACTAAGACTCTCAAGATGATGTTCTCCATTACTATAGCAAGTCTAATAAATGTAACTTCACCTGATCTGAAGAATTTTCTGATAATTTATTTGAAGATTAGACTATTTACCAAAGTAAGTCATTTATGAAAAAGTCAAATGTCTCTTTAATAAAATATAGAGTGAG
The DNA here is from genome assembly GCF_028021215.1 of Eschrichtius robustus. Classification (NCBI taxonomy): domain Eukaryota; kingdom Metazoa; phylum Chordata; class Mammalia; order Artiodactyla; family Eschrichtiidae; genus Eschrichtius; species Eschrichtius robustus. The sequence continues at coordinate 92,524,340 of NC_090834.1, read as the reverse complement.
AGAAGATCTTTTATCTGGTGGCATGCCTCTAGTAATCGGCAAGGGGTAGCCACTACTTAGAAGATTCCTGATATTAAAAACCCATGAAATTTCCCATTCTTTCATTTATTTATCAAGCACCAAATATAAATTAGACATCATGGTAGGGGTTGTTAATAAAATAGGGACTAAAACTGATTCTATCCTTCCTTGTGAAATTTGTAGACAGTTTGTGTTCAATTCTGCAATCAGTTATTTATTAGCTATGAGATTTTGAGCAGGTGCTGTCTAAACTTATTTTCCTTATCTTCAAAGAAGGGTTAATAATAATTTCTTTATAAAGCTTTTATGCAAGGATTGAATGTGCATAGTTATATAAACAATTTACAGTGTTGGATACATAGTAGGCACTCAACAAAATGCCGTATTTTTATGTAAAGAGCAAAAAATAGACATAATTCTAAGTAAATAATTACAAATCATATTGATTGCTATGAAAGAAATAAACGAGAGGAAGTAAGAAAAGAATATAGGTGCTAGGGGTGTGTTCAAAGGACATTTTATCTGAGAATATGATACTGTAGCTGCTACTCAAGGACTGAGTAGGAACAAACCATGAGAGAAGGGCTCACATTTTAGGAAGATGAAAAATCAGGGATGTGCAAAGGCCCTAAAATGGGGAGTAGAGTCGGCAGGGTTTGAAGCAAGTGCAGTATGGCTAGAGCTTAGTGACCAAAGTGAGAGAACTAACTACTAGTACTATAGTAATCCCCAAGGGTTGGATACATCAGGAAGCAGAGTGGTAGGACAGGGTGAGCAGAGGTATTGCTTAGCCTAGATAGTCCTTAGTGTTTAATTTCACCAAACACAAATGTGTCACCAAGGGGACTGGTCTATATACCCTGAGACTACATCAGAGATTGATGAAGGTGGGAAGACTCCATTAAAACAAAAAGATTCCATCCAATTTGGTCAACCCGGAGGAGCTTTCAGCAAAGGCTGGAGAAGAAGAAATCATAATGCATATCATTTTGTATTGCTAACCACTCTGATTCTAACCGACTTCACAAGAAGCAAGGTGAAGGCAGGTTTATTGGTTGGACCTTTATAGACATTACCTATTTTTACATTATTGATTGAGAAACTGAACTCAAATGCACTATCTTGATTTACAAGTGTAAATAGGTAAGGTTTCTGAGACTGAATACCTTTTTTTGTATACACAAATGACTAGAAATATGTAATATAAGGCAGGGAGTGAACTCTACATAGACATTTTATTTTACTTTATTTTCTTTCTCTAGAGGTAAAGGTTTAGATTTATTTTTGAGGCAGTTGAGGTAAAGGTTTAGATTTATTTTTGAGGCAGTTTTGATACCAAAACTCCCAAACAAATCTGTGCAATAGTTCATGAAAGTGCTCAATGTTTTCCTACCTAGTTTTTATCAAAGTATTTATATTTAGTAATTTTTAAAGTGTTTATGCTTGGTGTTATAAGAGTCTCTGGACCATAAATTGGAATGTAAGTCAATGAAATAATCCATTCATTTTAGAATATTATGGCTCTATTCAATCCCATGAATGTTGAGCGGATTCTATTACTCCATAGGCATTCCAGTCCATAATTACTGCTCAGTTAAATTCCCATCATCCAGGACAGAAAGCCTTTATAAAAACTTGGATGAAAATAAATGCCCATCTTATAAGCAAAAAAAAAAAAAACATACATACACACGACTAGTTTTATTTTATGGAATGAAGAAAGTGAGAATATAAGACACATTTCTGAAATCAGAAAATAGAAGTGTGAAATATATTTACTTGGGTTTTGCTGGTGTATGAAATAATTCATACAGTTATTTATTTCTTTTTGAAATGCAAGAATTCTTAAAGGGAGCAGTGGTGCAGACAGCGGAGCTCAGCAGGGGTAATACGGTTTAGCACGGGGGCAGTTTATATCAGGCTACGTTCCCTGGGAATTGGTGTTATTTTTTTGAGAGCACTAAGTTTAGAGTTTCTCTTTTTCCACTTATTATTTTGGGGGTTCTCACCTGAACATTATAATGTTCCTTTGATTAAAGAAAAGTAGTACATGTTTGTGGAAAACTGAAAGTGAATTTCCTTCTTTCTGTTGAGAGAGCATAAAATTTGCTAAATTATATAAAAATTGTTCCTATGACTTTCATTTAACTTTATTATACATTAAATTTTAAAATATCGATTCTCAGTATTTAAGTTGCCTTCAATATAAAAACCTAGGGAGATTCTTATGGCTCAAATAACATTCAGAACCTCAGCTGGAATGGCTTCAAAGTAAACATCTGCTTCAAATTGTGAAAGTATTTGATTTAGATTCTGATATTATTAGAATTAGATTGCTGGCATATTTTTTAAATTTCCATTACAGATTACTTCTTGCTAATTTTAAGGTAAAGATGTCTAAACAATCTTAACTATAAAATTATGAAAATTAGCGAGTGAACAATTTATCATTTATGTGTAGGATTAGAGTCTCTCTCGATACGTCCCCTTGTAACTAAGTATTTATCTATAAAACATACAACATGCAAAAAAAAAAAACTCGGATGACATTCACATCCATATCAAAATAATAGAAGACTCTGGAATATTTCTTTTGGAATAGTTCACTTCTTACCTCCTACATATTATTTGCCTGTATACATAGCTGTACAACATTATAATTTAATCAACCCAATATACTTCCCCATCTTCACTTATTAGTTGTGTTTTATGCTCAAGCCTAGATTATCAAAAGTCTTACACATCTCCCATACAGGATCCATCAGGAAATCCTAACATATCCAAGCCAAGAAAGTGAGATACAAATTCTTTAGCCCCATAATTACAAGATGATGTGATCTCCAGTACGGTTTTATTGATAGGTTAAAAGTCTGTGCATGACAGGAGACTGAACAACAACAAATTAGCCAAAAAAGAAAGAGTCCTGCAAGAATGATAATGTAAAAAAAAAAAAAAGATAAAAATGAGGACCATTTTTTCTTCCATTATTTATCAGTAATAAAATAACAAGAAGTACTTGGAAAAAAAGAAAAAAAAGTCTGTGCATGTCAAGGGGAAATGAGTTTATTAAAACTGTAACACCAATTAAAAATATCAGGAGAAAATTATTTGTTTGAAATGTCTATATCTATGTCTATATCTACATCTACATCTACGTCTATATCTATATCTATATCTATATCTAAATCTCTTGCTTGAACATAAATGTCAAATCTTCATTATGCCAAGTTTCTCTTTCTCTCAGAGAGTCGGTGTTTCTAATTTAACAAATTGAAAAATCTGTCTCTGGTTCCTTTTTTCTCTTTGTGGTCTTCTCTTCCTTATTATGGATGATTTCTCTACAGTGGTGAAGTTTTACATTTTATTGTTACATATACTGCCAGGGATAGACCCACAGAAATTATTGTGACAACAATGGGAAAAAATCAGAGTCTCCCCTTGCTTATAATCTCTCTCTTTCCCTCTCTCTCTGTCTATGGGAAGTGATATAGGGTAGGCTATTACAGTTATAAACAACCCCCAAATTCAGATAACTTCAAAATTCCAATGGTTTAGCAGAAAGAAAACACTCCTGGCCCATTTCAGTGCAAGAGGGGGAAGGGACTCCAAGCCTGCAGTTACACAAGGGCTCAGATCTTTCCTTCTAGGCATCTTCCAGGACCCAGTAGACCTGACTTCACCTGCTGAATCCAGCCAGGAATCAAGGGAAGACAGACGGATTGTGTGGGATTTTTAAAAAATTAAGATATAATTAACATATAATGTTATATTAGTTTCAGGTGTACAACATAATGTTTCAATGTTTGTATGTATTGTGAAATAATTAGTGTGGTGGGTTTTTTTCTATGTTCCAGGTCTAGAGGTAGCATACATCACTTCTGCTACATGGTACTGGTGTCAGAACCCAGTTGCATGGCCCTACTTAAGTGCCAGGAAGATAAGACAGCTTGCCTGTGTGTCAAGAAGAAAGAGAGGGAGGATTTGGTCAACTCAGACCATTCTCCAGCATAATGTGGATTATCCAACCCATTGATGCATGTATTACTATACATGAAATGAATTGGTTGCGATAACACAAATTGACCCGAAAAAAATTATGTCACCGAAGCTGTGGAAAAGTGATTCCAACCAACTTGCTTTCATAAACTACCACAAAGAAGCATTTGAAAAGGTTAATAATGGAGTGATATTCTTGAGGGAAAATGGGTTAGTACATGGCACAGATGTGCTAACAAAAATATTAGTCACCCCTATAATATAATAAATATTCACAGTTAATTTTATTATATGCCAAATGAGCAAAACTTTATTTCATGTAATTATCAGAATTACTTTTATCAAACCCGTGTTACAGATGAGGAAAGTGGGTTTTAGAGAGGTTAAGGACATAATGTAAAGAAACCTGGCAAGTCTCTTAGAATAAATATTCATATCAGAGTCCATGATCAAAGACTTTAACGAGAGTGCTACTCTGGCTTGCATAATACGCCCACCAGCACACACACACACACACACACACAAAAACACAAGTTTGGGGGGGAATACTGCATGTATCCTTATAAGAACATATTTAATAATTTTCATTAAATAATTTGGAACTCTGAATTGTGTGTCAAGTATATCCTATAGTCTGCTCTCTTGATAGAATCATTTAGAGAATTTGGGCTTTAATGTTATTTGTCATTGTTCTAATGCTCATTTTATGATGAATTTAGCATAACCAAAACCTTCAACTCTTAGAATATTAGCACATATTTTATTCATTTTAAACTTGTAAATATCTTTATTACAAATCTATTATTCCTACTTGAATATTAGAACCATGACGGAAGGTATTTTGTTTCTCTTCTTTTAAGGTATATCTACAACACCTAATATTTTACTTGGTAAGAACTGAGTGAATAATCACATAGCTAAATGAATGAATCACTAGAGGCTGAGAATACAGTGCTGTGTGATATAGACAATATCCATGATTGCTACTACAGAGAATTCATGTTCTATCCCCAAAATCAGTTAAAAAAGCAATATCTATCTATATAGGACATACGAGCTACGGCAGAGGAAATAGATGCAAATGTGATAGTAGAGCACAATAATATGCAAATCACCTTGCAAACAAGAGTCATTACTTTTATGTCATTACTAAAAATAAATATACATAACCCCTATGCTCATTTAGCTCAGCCCGGAGGAAAGGTTTCAGTGGGCAGCAGGTGATAGTTCTATCTGAAAGAAAGATTACCCTAGCCAAAAGTGGTCTTCAGAAAGAATAGGTTGTGCTGCCATTGATGACCAAAAAAAATGCAAAGGAGAAGACAGCCACCATCTCCCCTGCAAACAGGCTCTTGTGCATAATGGTGACAAGCAAGTGTAACCATGCAGAAGGAAGGAACAGCATTTTGTTATTTGTGGATCTTGCACAGAAGCCAAATTTACTTTTAAAAATTGAAAAGAAATGACATAAAAAATTTTTTCCCTGAAGTCAGTAAAAAATGAACTTCTTGGAGAAAATTTTGACATTTATAATATTAACTATTGCTTAGCTATTGCGTTTTTTCCTTCAAGGATGGTCCAGAATTGTTGTCATTGCTGTCATTCATACCGCCTTTGTTTCTGAACTATTGTTTCAGAAACATTACTCCTAGTTTTTGGTCATTCTTTGACAAGAAGGAAGTACTAATAAAATTGTAAACTGAAGGACTAACTAATACCACTTTACTCTCTCCTATCTCTGGTTATATTATTTATGAGTTGCTAAAACTTGTTGACTTAAGAAAATTTGCACAACCTGAGAGTTGCAAGTTAAGTTTTATTTGGGGCAAAATGAAGACTGCAGCCAGGGAGACAGCACCGCAGATAGCTCCGAGAAACTGCTCCAAAGAGGTAGGGGGAAGGTCAGTATATATGTGATTTTGGTGAAGGGGGATAACTTACAAACAAGCACATATTTTTTGTAGGTTTCTGCTAGTCTCGTGAAGGTTACTGCTAGTCACGAGGAGCAGACGTCACCATGAAGGATTTTAGTGTTTTTCTAGGTATGAGGAGACACAAGAATTGGGCTCATATAATTGGCTCCTGAAAATATCTAACTATCTGAAGACCTGTTCTGCCAGTTTTCTTCCAGAGCCCGGAGTGCCTCATTTCAGCTCTCTACACTGAACTCCTTTCCGGGGGGTGTTGAAAATCAGCAGCTGCAGCACACATGATTTAATCCTTGTACAGGTAGATGGCAAGTGTCAATGGTGAGTGCCAAGTGTAGTATAGGAGCTGTATATAGGAACTGTGCCTCTGGATTTTGTTAATAGCATGGACCCTGGCAAAATAAAACAGTGCAACAGGATATCAAATAAGATAATAAACATTGTCCTTCTGGGCTATTGTCTTAATTTATATAGTAAAATTGATGCTGAACCTAAGACTTTTATATATTGTCAATTCCAGACAAGTAGTTTATAAACTTGTTATATGATTTTTACATAGGTTTAATTTAATTGAAAAATAAAATTTGATAAGTATACATTTATCTATCCATTTCAATCACCATTTTACTAGAACGAATCACTTTGAATTTGCAAAGTTTTTAACAATCTGACCCTACTTGACAAAAAATTTTCAGGTAGATTAGATAGATAGACGATAGATAATGCACCAAATGCATTTACTCTTTCTTGATATGTTCAAAAGATATAATTATAGGGCTTCCCTGGTGGCGCAGTGGTTGAGAATCTGCCTGCCAATGCAGGGGACACGGGTTCGAGCCCTGGTCCGGGAAGATCCCACATGCCGCGGAGCAACTGGGCCCGTGAGCCACAACTACTGAGCCTGCGCGTCTGGAGCCTGTGCTCCGCAACAAGAGAGGCCGTGAGAGCGAGAGGCCCGCGCACCGCGATGAAGAGCGGTCCCCACTTGCCGCAACTAGAGAAAGCCCTCGCACAGAAACGAAGACCCAACACAGTCATAAATAAATAAATAAATATAAGCAGTCATTTAAAAAAAAAAAAAAAGATATAATTATAATATTATTGTACTACCTGATCATGCAATACTTCTACTGTCACCTCTCATGCCAGGATATTAATTATTATTATTATAATGTGATAACAGGTTCTTGCCACTACTCTCCCTTATTTTTTTTCCAATTTACCGTCTTCTTGAAAAATTAAACAAATGCTGCACACTATGGATCATGGCTTCTAGGAGCAGACCACTTGTTTTTGAACTCATTAAGTAATGGGGTGAATTTGGGAAAACCACTTTTTTTTTTTATAACTTTTTAAGAAGTTTGTTTCACTACTTCTTAGAAGAGTTACAGTTGAAATGTGCCATGCCAGTATGTGATTTGTTAATATACATGTAACTTGCTTTTCCTTAGTTTTAAAATTATTTGGTGATAATTTTATTTTGTGAGTAATATTATTAAATAGTAATTAAAATTTTTTCTTATATGAAACTTGCTTTTATATGTATACTATTCTTGCTAATTTGTATAAAGATACTGTTTGCAGTTAATTTTAAAACATTTTATGCTTTCTTTACAGGTATTAACTGTTTCCTCAAGGCATGTTATTTCTCTTTTTTAAGGAATTTCTTGCATGGTCTTTCCCCCTAAAATATTTTATCATTCTTGTTCCTAATTCATTAGTATTTGTGATGGTTAATTTTATCTGCCGGCTTGATTGGCCACAGGGTACCCAGATTAAACATTATTTCTTAGTGTGTCTGTGAGGGTGTTTTGGATGGGATTAGCATTTGAATCAGTAGACTCAGTAAAATAAATTTCCCTCCCTAATGTGAGGGGGGGTATCATCCAATCTGTTCAGAGCCTGAATAGAATTAAAGGCAGAGAAGGAAGAATTTTCCCCCTTTTCTACCTCACCACTTGAGCTGGAATATCTCATCTCTTCTGCTTGTGGACTGGAATTTATCCCATCAGCTCCCCTGGTTCTCAGGCCCTTGAACTCAGACTGCATTACACCACTGGCTTTCCTGCGTCTCCAGCTTGTAGATGGCAGATCATGGGACTTCTCAGCGTCCATAGTTGAGTGAGCTAGTTCCTCATAATTAATAAATACACACACACACACACACACACACACACATATACAACTGACCCTTGAACAATGGGGAGGTTAGGAGTGCCAAGCCTCCGCACATTGGAAAATCCTCATGTAATTTATAGTTGGCATTCCGTATACATGTTTCCTTTGTATCCAGGATTCCTCCATATCCATGGTTCTGCATCCCAACCAAGTGTGGACCGTGCAGTACTATAGTATTTACTACTGAAATCCTCATATAAGTGGACCTGCGCAGTTCAAACCTGGCTTGTTCAAGGGTCAACCATACACACACATATTCTATTGGGGGTTCTGTTTCTCTGTAGAACGCTAACACAGTACTGATAGCTGGATTGTATTTCTTTAGTCCAACAGTTAACTACTAGCCTTCTTGTAGTGAGTTTAGGTTCTGACTCGAGGAGTCTGGCACCAGAGGTGGTAGCAAGGATTTGGGGTGAAAAAGAGAAATACGGAAACAGGCTTTTCCTGGAGTGTAGTTGCTTATACCTTAATACGGTTTTCTCTTGGTTCTTCTGGAGTGTCTCTGGGTTATTTTATGTAACTTAATTCCTGGCATCCACTCTATGAATCTCCCACATCAACAGTCCAAATTTTATTCGGACAATCACTTTGCTTGGTTGCCTGTGGTAATCTGGCAGGACATTGCTACCTTCTATGCTTTAGAACAGTATTTCACAGAACCCCCATTCCTATGTGCTTCCCACTCAGAGTTTGCCAATGAGAGGAACTTGCGCAAGACTGAAAAGGCAGCTGGAATGATACAAATTCCATTATTCTCCAGAGGTGGTGGCAGTCAGACACCTGGAGGACAGGCCCAGCAGCATCCCAGTAAGCCCTTGAGAATCACTCAGTCATGCGGCAGAGTAAGATCTGAGAGCTTCTCAGAGATTCTTGAGAATTGCTATAAGTCCCAGGCAAGCTTTATAAGAACCATTCACTGTGATGGTGCAAGTTGAAATCTTCAGTATCAAATACTAACTTTTGGAAGCACCTTTCATGACCTTCATGCCCCTAGCTCTTCCAAAATCTTGTAAGCCCCTTCCTCTATTTTAAAGCCTTTATACACACAGTACATAGAGTGGTTTCTGTTTTTCTGACTGAGCCCTGATAAATTCTATCACAGTTTTAGCTTGAAGGTAAATACTTTATGTTGTTTTAATTGCTTTAGAAACAGGACACTTTTAATTAATTCTTAATTGACTACCTTAATGTCCACACCATGCCTTGTACATATAAACCTGATCTTTCAACTATTTGGACTACCTACTGGGAAAATAGATATATAAATTTTCAAAAATGGCCCTTTCTTTGACCTCCATAAGAGATCTACTTTCTAGCTCCTTTGGAAATTTTCTGTAATGTGACCTTAACATATCTTATATTATCTAGAAAAATCCTGACTATCATTCTCTTCTGTTCATGATGTCCTTCCAAAATTTGCAGCACAGTATCTGATATATATTATGTTTATTAGATCATTTCAAATTATAACATTTCAATAAAAGGGAGGAACAATGAATACATGTGTTTAGTAAGCCATCTTGAACGAGAAGACAATCTTCTAGGGATAATCTTGCTTATCCCACAACTATTCAGAATATCAAAATATATAAAGGTAATTTAGTCAAATAAAGTCAGTAAATTTTCCATACTATTTCCTTTACTCTGAGAACTCAGGATCTACATTGGTATATTATAGACTATGAGAAATCTTGCAATAAAAAAAAAAATCTATAAAACTTTATTAATCCTTATTTGACCACCTTATTTACCACAGATATGGCATCCTGCAATATAGTACAGTTTGAAACATGTATTTTTAAGTTAGTACAACATGAAGATTATTTATGAGTTGCTTTTGTAAGAAGCCTGTGTATAATGGTGTTGACAGGTTTTTTTTTTTTGCATTAGTAATTTTAATAACAGTTTGGAAAGAACACTGGTGTAACAAGACAATATAGCTGATGTATATCCGTGTATATATAAGTAGCACCTAAACAAGTTTTCACATGCTGTATATTTTTATTCTCTGATTCTTAAAGAAACTGACATATTGGTTACTAATGAAAAAAGAAATAGATATAGAAAGACACCAAAGAATCCTAAAAAAAATGGAATGTTATTAAAGCACATCATGAGATTCTCAGATTCTAGTAATTATTCTTTTATTGTTCTGATTGCTTTTAACTGCATCTTTAGCTTTAACAATCCCAGGGCACCAGTGCAGTTAATTATTAACTAAATTATTTACAACAAACAGCTGCAGCAGTTAATAAAACATCAGAAGAGAACAACATGGAAACAGCAATAACATCTCAATATTCTTAAAAGGTCGTGCAATACCTTAACAAAGTGATGATTTACCAGTGTGACTGATTATGCTAAGTTTTGACATCCATACATGTAAAATAAACTACCAACATGTACACTGATGTGTTTCCTATTAACTGCACTCCTACATTTGACACTAAAACTACATGTTTGCTTATAACTGACTCACCAAGTAATATATCTGTTCTCTTTCTGTCCAATAGCACCTCCTTAAGGTTCTGAAACTAGAGAATTATTTCATTTGTCCTTTCACTTGAAGAAAGTATAACTTGTATATTCCTAGTGCATGACCCTCCCATCACAAGCAACAGTTATTGACTGAAGATTCTCTTATTTTTTTCCTTTTTCTGTAGCAAACAAATTATTACCATCTCTTTCATAATTCTATCAGATATGTCCTATATTCCCATTTGCTCTGTTGCCTAGTTTGTGGATCCATTTCTCTCAACTGCATAAATACAACATCTTCTCAGTGGTTCTTCCTAGAGGTCATCTCTCATTATTAATGAGTGCTCCATACTGCTAACAAGATTTTTTTCTCCAAAAAAACACTTCCTAAAATTATCATTTGACCTAAAAATACTTTCTGGTTTGCATTTGCTTATAGGCTATGTTTCAAAGTCCTCTGCAAGGCTTATGGGATACCACATAGCATGATAGTTGTGTATTTCTCTATTAATTTCACAAATACTTTTGAGTTTCTGCTACAGCCCAGGGAATGCTATAGGTGGCGGGGATTGAGTCATATACTTAACAGAGAAAATAAGCAATCTGGCACTGTGATGGTCTTTTGATGGGTCAGTTTGGCTAGGCTACAGTCTTCAGTTACTCAATCAAATACTAATCTAGGTGTCTATTTGAATGTATTTTGTAGATATGATTAAGGTCACACCATTACAAAACTTTACTTAAGCAAGGGAGATTGTCCTAGATAATCTGGGTGGCTCTGATTCACAGTTCAAAGTCCACAGGAGCAGAGCTAATGCTCCCTGTGTAAGAGCTCTGCATGTCTTTCTCTGACTGATTTATCTCACTTAGCATAATGTGCTCAAGTCCATCCATGTTGTGGCAAATGGCAGGATGTTATCCTTTCTCATGGCCGGATAACATTCCCGTGTGTGTGTGTGTGTGTGTGTGTGTGTGTGTGTGTAAAACACACATCTTCTCTATCCATTCATCTGTTATTGGGCACTTAGGTTGTTTTCATATCTTGGCTATTGTGAATAATGGTGCTACTTGTGGCTATATAGCAATCATATTACAATATATGTCTATCATGTTAACATGTTGTACATCTTAAATTTATGCAGTGTTATATGTCAAGTATATTTCAAGTGTATTTCACTTAAAAAAATCGGGAATAAAAAGAACTCTGACTGTAGATAGCCACTTTAGCCCTGCTGAAAATTCCAAGTTCTTCCTGAAGGCCTGTCTTACCAGCAGGAATTCAGACTTGACTACCTGCCCCTAATTATAGCCAATATTTGTAACACATTTCTTAATATATATCTCTTACTGGTTCTGCTTCTCTGGTTGAAACCTCATTGTTAGAGGCATACAGAAATCTTAAATAAAGAAGCAATAAAAATGGACAACACAATATTTATTGTGCTAAGTACTCTGAGTGAGAGTGAAGCACAGCAAGTCAAAGTGGTCGATTTTGTTGTTCTCATTCCATTTGTATTTTAATGATGATGATATCTGAAATGACTACTTCTTTAGCTTAACTACTGCTAAACAAGCTTAGTTCTGATAAACTACACAAAATACCCTCCCACCTATACAATAATATTAATAATGAAAATAGTGTTGGTACTATTGGCAGATGTTTCTTGAATCCTTAAGGCATTAGACCCTATCATAATCATTTCACAAATACTATTTCCTTTAATCCTCATGACAGTATTATGATGTAGGAGTTGCTATTTTTCTTATTTTTCAGGCATAAAACCTGCAGCATAGAAAAGTTCAGTAATTTACCCAAGGTCCAACGTCACCCATGGTACAGCCAGAATTTGAACCTGACTCTTAACCAATATGAGAATTAACCCATTCCTACGTCTAACTTGGTAGTTTTATTTCAACTCTGACATGTTCTATGAATACTATACTTCCATCGGACTGAGGTAACAACCTATAATCATTGTATAAAATAACATCATTAGGAACATATCAAGATGCAATTTGAAAAGCAGCTCTTCTGCAGAGCCTTTACCAACCCATCAGTCACAACCAGTCACCTTTTTCTCTGAACCTCCCCAACACCCTGCAATGATCTCTACTTCAGCTTGCAATACAGCACATTGAAATGCTATATTTATAAGTATTTCTCCTGATGAAGCTGTATGTTCACCAGGGGCAGCTATTTTGTTTTGTTTGGCTAAATATCCACTCGAGTGCATAGAATAATGCCCGGAGTTGAATAAGCAGTCAATTAATGTAAACTGCATAAAAATTAATTAATTAATTTAACATTTGGAACTCTTCCCACTGCCCAGTTATGTGAAGTACACCATTTAAAAAAAGAAGAAAAATAAAGATTCCAGGTTTATTCTGACCACCGTATATCAGTATTTCCTAGGACTTGAGATTCTATGATACTTATCAGATTCCTCCTACTCCCTAAGTTTAAACTGTTTTCCTCTCTGTCTTCTACATTAATGGCCATGAATTTTGATGGAGTTTCCTTCAATGTAAGTCTCGCCATGTCTCATAAAATATTCAACATCTACTATCCCGAAGGCTGTTACCAAGGACCAAGTAATTTTCAATTTTTTTGACTATAACACTGTGGCAGGAAATTTTATTTTCCAACCATGGCCATACAAATATATATTCTGATCCTGATGCCCTTTTTTTTTTAAAATTTATTTATTTCTTTATTTATTTTTGGCTGCGTTGGGTCTTCGTTTCTGTGTGAGGGCTTTCTCCAGTTGCGGCGAGTGGGGGCCACTCTTCATCGCGGTGCGCGGGCCTCTCACTATCGCGGCCTCTCTTGTTGCGGAGCACAGGCTCCAGACGCGCAGGCTCAGTAGTTGTGGCTCACGGGCCCAGTTGTTCCGCGGCATGTGGGATCTTCCCGGACCAGGGCTCGAACCCGTGTCCCCTGCATTGGCAGGCAGATTCTCAACCACTGCACCACCAGGGAAGCCCCTGATGCCCTTTTTATAGAGTGACACTGACAATCTTCGATGGAGACGTGGAGTCCGTGTTCAGTCCCCTTGAATCTCAGTGGAACTTTATTACTGTGTTCACTAATAGAATGTAATGGAAGTGACACTGCATTACTTTGTGATTTCTGAGGTTAGACCAGTGAAAGCAATGTTGCTTCTGTTTCTCACTCTACTGCAATGGTTGCCACTGGAACCCAGTTACCAGCTTGTGAGGAAACTTCTGTCACATGGAGAGGACACATACAGGTGTTCTGGCTGATAGCCCAAACTAGGCTGTCAGGACACTGAAGCATCAAGTAGTGCCAGACACGACAGTGAATGAGCCTTTAAGTGAGAGTTGACTTCAGCCTTCAAGTCTTCCAGCTGAGGTCACAGACATTGTAGGGCAGAGATAATTTATATTCTATTTGAATTCCTGACCATAGTAATTCTGAGAGATAATAAGATTACTGTTGCATTAAGCTAGTTAGTTTGGGTAATGTATTAAACAGACTGGGATAGAAACATAGTAAGAAATATATTTTGCATCATGACCCAACATACACAGACACACACACACACACACACACACACAGAGAGAAAGCAAAACTACTGTAACAACACTTACTATCACTGTATGTAATGAATACTTTAATAGTGTTCTATTATATTGTACCTATTGTGTATTTACTGTATTTTAACTTATTATTATTATTTTGGATACTTAGTCCACTGAATACATTGATTTCATGATATAATTCTGAGCTGCAACCTGTAGCTTGAAAAATATAGTTTTTATGGAAAAAAAGGTAAGATAACTTTCCTTTAAGGAAAATTATAAATCAAGCAGTCTCAGGAAGGTGGAAAAATGGAGACTGTTCCTATACTTCTAGACTTTTCCCAAGAGAGAAAATGTGTCTAAACTAGGACCATGATCAAAATATTCCTTCAAAAACATAAAAATAAATAGCTCGAGGTTTATGAACTCCTGGATTTTAAAGATAAGCTTGGGCAGGTTGGCTTTGAACTTTGGATCATCTATTCTAGCTTTGAATAAATTTATCTGAAGCAAGTGTGAAAAAAAATTGCCTTGTCTAATTCATTTTTAAGTGCAAACTCCGGTGCAAAATAAGGAATGGCTTATAAGGATGTTTATAAGACTAAGACCTTTTGCTCTCTTAAGATTGACTCTTGTTATTGGTCAGGGACATCACAGCGAAAACATCACTAAATAGAATCAAGTCTCCAAGAACATTTTCAGCTTAGGGCCATTTATGGCTCTTTCTACCAAGGAGAAAAAGAAAAGCAATTGAATTTTTAATATAAGGTCTTATTACACTACTGAATAAAATGCCTTGAAAGAATGGAAGAGGAAAAAAGAGCAGTAAAAGTTCCTCTGTTTTGCAAACTTTTGGAGACTCTTGAAAAGTTGGAATAATTCCACTTAAACCATAAAGTCATGCAAGGTCTTCTTATCTTGCCTTAAAAGGAAGCTATTTTAGCTTTCTTACTTTCCTTAAATTATCAGTGTTTGGTAAAAGTAAAAGGCAGAGACAATCAGCAGTAAATGTGCTATCTATCTGTTGGGTATTACACAAATGGGAGAACTATTTGCATTACAAATGAATGACTAATAATCTCATTCCTGACCAAAACCCTGTTTTCATTTCAACATTTTCCTTTAGCTCTTATAAAGTTCTAGATATTTTTAATAAAGTCCTATCATCAAGATGGTAATCATATACTTTTCCAGATATTTTTAGATATGCTAATGAGGAAAGCTGAGCTCAGTAAAACAGCAAGAATCATTAAAATTAGATTTGGCAATATCCACGGTGTTTATTTAGATTTTTCATTTCATCAGTTTGGAAAAATTTTTTTTAATGTTAATCAGTTTGCTTTGAGGATATCTGCACTCTCCTCCCCCAAACATATACATGTACCCTTACACTTCTCCCAGCCTAATGCCAAAGTAGCTGAGATCCCAGGATTTGCGGTGAGCATAAAACAGCTTTAAATAAGTAAGAACTTGATCATGGAAACACCAAGTTGAATTAATTGCCTCAGAAAAGTATTGACTTCTTATCCCTATAAAGATGTAAGCTAATGGGGAGGGGGGGCGGGGCGGTGGAAGGAGTGATGGAGGCTAACACTTCTGGGTATGTTTTAGGGAAGCAAATAGAGAAAATAATTTATGACATGAGAGATTATTTAAATGCATAAAATAGATACCATCGAAGCTAGCTCAAGAAAAAGGGTAAACTTGAGTATCAAAAGATACAGAATTGATGAAGGCGATGACAAGAAGTGACAGAGTGAACTAGAAAAATCTCAGTAATCAGGCATCAAGGCAGGTAGTGTATTATTAAGGTCTGTTCCTATATCCCAGGGCTGCTTTTGTAAGTTCTTTGTTTTTGTTTTTCTGGGGAGGGAATTGGGGGTTTGTTTTCCTGTTTTCTGTTCCTTTTTTTTCTCTGAATAGCAGATTCAGGGTAAATTGTTTTTACTCAGAGTTTGGGCTCAAATGTAATTTAGCTTTATATGTTGCTTTGGATTTATTACAATTCTAAAACAAAAACAAAACCCCAAACAAACAAAAAACCAATTGTATCTCTTGGTTCACATACAGTGTTGAGGTGAGAGGAGGGGGAGCAGAGAGAGACTGAGTTATCCATCAGTCTGATGCCCAACTCAATCCACCCATTAATGCTTCAGGGTGCCTCTGGGGGACAGGGAATCACATAGTACCAATACGGCTGTCCAGGCCACATTTACAGCAAAAACTCTGAGATATACCTGGTACAGAAACAACAATACTTATGACTCTATTATTGCCAAGTGCAGTGGTTAGGACATTTTGCATTTTCTGTGCTCGTAAGATTCCCAGCAAGACACGAAGGGAAATATCATCTTCATTTTTGGTAGGTGAGGAAACTGAGTTTAAATAAGCTTGAGTAACTTATCAATGATTTTATGGCTAACAGATAACAGGGCCAAGATTTACTTTCATTTTTACATGGTAACAAGTTCATAATTTTTTAAATATATTTTAGGTTAGAACCAAAAAAGGATTGACTCTTCCACTCAGGTTTATGGATTCTCCGAACTCCTCTTGCATTAAAGGTTTTTAATTTCTTTCCTCAAACCAGATATCTTTAAAAGGTTTTAATAGCTGTCTTCCAGAGGATCTGTAAGAACTGGATAATCTATACCTCTCTGCTTCATGTCTTCTGTATTTTTAATATCTGAGGTTTATACACCCATAACATTTATTTTACACCAGTATCGTTGTTTATTCCTTCAGAAAGTTCACAGACCTCCTCAAGTCAATATACTGACCCTAAGGTCCTGTTATTTAACTCAAAAACCTTATTTGCAGAATTTTTTGGATCTGTTTTTGTCTCTACATTTTCAATTCCATGGAAGAATCCTCGCTTCTTCTCTGGCACCTGATTGATGTCTGATAACTGTCTTCCACACCTGGATCCAGCTGATCTTTCTAAACCATACTTGCCACCAGACTCTGGCACAAACAAATGCTTAATAAATAGGGATTCAATAGAGATTCAAAATTTTTATTTCAAAATATTTTTGTTAAAGAAAAAATGGTCCACAAGTTTCATAAGATGAGTAGCTTCAAAAAAACTATGACGCAGACTTTGTTTGTTGTTCTTTAATCACTTGAAAGTGAAATGTAGGG
This sequence comes from Eschrichtius robustus, assembly GCF_028021215.1. Taxonomy (NCBI): domain Eukaryota; kingdom Metazoa; phylum Chordata; class Mammalia; order Artiodactyla; family Eschrichtiidae; genus Eschrichtius; species Eschrichtius robustus. Next base: position 92,507,055 of record NC_090834.1, on the reverse strand, counting down.
TGAGCAGGCCTCATAGTACCAGAAGAAAAAGTGTGAACAAAGTCTGTTTGTGTTTGATAATGGCTTCATACAGCTATTTAGTGGCTTCATTCAAAATTGTCCTCGGAGAGGAAATATGACCTAGGATTCTAGGATGGTGAGTTGGGCATGAATTAATTCTTACATAATAAGAAATAATTGTATAAATAAAGTAAAATTGAAAGTTGTGAATATATATGAGGAAAATGCAAAGAACCCTCAGCACATCTGGGAGTGGGATTATCCACCACCAAATAAGCACTGTGGCTTGAAGGAATCTGGATTTGCCATCATCACAGAGTGGACACACATTTAAGAAATCATATAGGATGTCATTAAACAGTGGCATAAGGTGCAGCAATTAAAAAAGAAAGATCATCTATCTCTAAATTAGAATTGGGGTGATATCTATTTTAGAATGAATAAGCAGGTACATGGATAATTCTAGAGATGATTATAGATGACAGAAGATTATAGTCTTTTTGTTAATATGAATATAAGAGAATTTTTTAGAAAACTAAAAGATTGCCACCTTTTATTTAACTTCTGTTCTCAGTTTATGGAATTGTCCATACAGAAGACATGTCTCTTATTTATAAGAGTTGTTTTGTTAGTATTTTTCTTTTTTTGTAGAAGAGTCAGATATTATAGGTTTACAGTTTTTAAAAACTTTCACTGTATAAACTGATTTCTTTGTTTAGTGTATACTTCTCTTGATAAATATGAAGCTTTACACTTCAACTTCTAATAGTACTTCTACAAATAACTTGATAAAATGAATCTAATATTTTATTACTTTCAGCAGTGCCTATTGATCCTCTAATACTACAGTGATTCATTAATGTACTTCCTATTTCTCACACTTCTACCCAGTATAAGACTCAATGTAAAACAATTTTAATTTTATATTATTTTTTAAACTTTTATTTTTAGATATGAAAATACCTCAGTTATTTTTATACAGCTTTATATTGTCTCCTTTTATACCAAGCTAATAAAAGTAATCAGAAAATTTTCTCTGTATTCTCTTTTAACTCCCTTTTAATTACATAATTTCTGATTGTTACATAGATAATATTCACATTCTTCTTTTGTCATATTTAAGCACATTTGTTTTAACATTTTTACATTAACATTTAATGCTTATTTCTAAGATGAATGGATTTATTACTGACAGGTTAAACTTTTGCATTTATTTTTGTTTTATATCTGGGTTGGCCACATTTAGTAAGTTCCTAAGACAGTACCCGTGTGAACAATTTTCCATGACTCCTTGAATATCAACTTTATTGTTCTTTTATATATTCTGTTTTTCCCAATGAAAAATTTGTAAGTACTGTTCTACTGTCTTATACACTGTATGACATTGTAAACAAGTATGAGGCTAGCCTAATTTTTTCCCCCTATTTAACAGTTTTGAAATTTGGAGATATATCTCAATGTCGTCCATTCTGAATCAATATTTCCTCAGACAAACTGTACCTTTTCAATTTATGTATTGAAGTCCTCTTTTATTTTTTTCTTGTGATATTTCTTAAAACATTTGTTCTATTTCTTTTTTTTTTTTCCTCCAGAGGTCTCATTTACATAAGATGCTACCTTTGCTTGCCTTATACTTGTTCTGCCTTGTGCTTGTTCCAATTTCAACCTTTTTTCCCTCCAGAGGTCTCATTTATATAAGATGCTACCTTTGCTTGCCTTATACTTGTTCTGCCTTGTGCTTGTTCCAATTTCAACCTTTTTCTATTAGTCTTATTTTTTTCTCCCAGGTATTTCTTGTGCTTTGACAGCTCATGTTTCATCTCTTTATATTGACTTCATCTTTTCCTTGAGCTCCTTTATCACCTCGTTGAGCTTGTCTATTTTGTGCAGTTAATTTATTATATGTTTCTTTATTTGTTCATTGATTACATGCCCAACTACTCAGCCACAATCTTCCTCTGTTCCATTACAAATCTTTCCTACTCATCCTGTTTTTCTCCCTTTTGTTTGAACCATAACTATTAAATACTCTGTATTACTCATTTTTTCTCAAACAATTATATGCTTATTTTTAAGCATTATTGGCAGATAATTACTAAAGTCCATAGATTCCATTAGGGTTCACTCTTAATGTTGTACACTTCTATGGGTTTTGATCATTGTATAATGTCATGTATCCACCATTACAGTATTCAACAAAATAACTGTACTGCCCTAAACATCCTCTGTGCTTTATACATCCTCTGCCCTCTAACCCCTGGAAACTAGTGATCTTTTCACTGTCTTTATAGTTTTGCCTTTTATAGAATGTTATACAGTTAGAATCATTTGATACAGAGCCTATGCACCCCTATGTTCATTGCAGCACTATTTACAATAGCCAGGTCATGGAAGCAACCTAAATGCCCATCAACAGACGAATGGATAAACGAGGTGTGGTACATATATACAATGGAACATTACTCAGCCATAAAAAGGAATGAAATTGGGTCATTTGTAGAGACATGGATGGATCTAGAGACTGTCATACAGAGTGAAGTAAGTCAGAAAGAGAAAAACAAATATTGTATATTAACGCATGTATGTGGAACCTAGAAAAATGGTACAGATGAACCAGTTTTCAGGGCAGAAGTTGAGACACAGATGTAGAGAACAAACGTATGGACACCAAGGGGGGAAAGCTGCGGGGGGGTGGGGATGGTGGAATTGGGCGATTGGGATTGACATGTATACACTGATGTGTATAAAACTGATGACTAATAAGAACCTGCTGTATAAAAAAATAAATAAAATTAAATTAAAAAATTAAAAAAAAAAGACTGGCTTCTTTCATTTAGCAATACTCATTTAATGTTCCTGCATGCGTTTTCATTGTCTGATAGCTCATTTCTTTTCATTGCTGAATGGTATTCCATTGTGCGAATCTGTATGTGTCCATGAATCTGAAGCCTGTCTAATTTTTCCCCCTATTTAATTGTTTTTGAAAAATTTCAAACTGTTTGATTATCCATTCACCTATTAAAATACATCTTGTCTGTTTCCAATCCAATTTTTTGGCAATTTTGAATAAAGCTGGCATATATGATTTCATATAGATTAGCTTTTTGAACAGAGAATAATAGTCTTCTACCAAGGAAACTCTATTAACTGAGATAATCCATGTAAAGTGGAATTGCAAGGATGAAACAGATATATATTTTAATAATGCTAAATTAATTCTTCACATATTTGAACTTATTTATACTCCCATGGATATTACATGAGTTATTTGCACAAACATTTGCAACCTGTAGAATTATATTTTCATGTGTATGTGAATGGCCAATGTGCTCAGTAAAAATATATCTTATTCCTATTTTAATTTGCATTTATCCACCTACTAATGAGATCAGGAATCTTTTAATTTGTTTATTATCCATATATAATTTTAAAAATTGAAGCCTAGGTACAGAGGATTGAGTTAACAATTCTAATTCATTCTAAGTTATCATGATTGATCTGTTTAAGGTCTTTCTATTTATTTATCTACTAATTTACTCTTTTCTTTAATTCAGATTCCTACTACAATTACTTTTTCTGAACATAGGCAATCATTCAATGTGTTTAGTGTATCCTTCTATTTGTATTGTTTTAAAACCTATATTGCTGCATTAAAAGCAACTGAATTTTAATTTTATATAAAGATTATTATGTAATATACCTAATTCTGTTTCTCAATTGTCTCATTTAGCAGTATGGTTTTTATAACATGCATACATATTATGAGCTATAAATCTTATGATTTTGTACTGAATCTGGTTGAGAAGGTTTTGGTAATGATTTATTTAATGCTTCAGGATTATTTAATTTTCATCTATTTAAATTCTCTATTTCTTCTTGCATTAACATTGCAGTTTAATACTTTTCTATGAATTCATCAATTTCATCCAATATTTAAGAATTCATGTTTTGTTTTGGTTTTGGTATTTTTGGCCACACCACATGGTATGTGGGACCTTAGTTCCCCAATCAGGGATCGAATCCACACCCCCTGCAGTGGAAGCGCGGAGTCTTAACCACTGGACCGCCAGAGAAGTCCCAAGAATCCCTGTTTCTGTATTTATTAAAAAATACCTTCCCTAATCCAGGATTTAAAAGATACTTCTCAGGACTTCCCTGGTAGTGCAGTGGTTAAGAATCCGCCTGCCAATGCAGGGGACACAGGTTCAATCCCTGGTCTGGGAAGATCCTATATGCCGCGGAGCAGCTAAGCCTGTGCGCCACAACTACTGAGCCTGTGCTCTAGAGCCTGAGAGCCACAACTACTGGCCCACGTGCCACAACTACTGAGCCCACGCACTGCAACTACTGAAGCCCGTGCGGTCTAGGGCCCATGCTCCACAACAAGAGAAACTACCTCAGTGAGAAGCCTGCGCACACCACAACAGAGAGTGTCCCCCACTCGCCACAACTAGAGAAAGCCCATGCACAGCAACAAAGACAAAACACAGGCAAAAAAAATTTTTTTTAATAAAATTTAAAAAAAGATACTTCTTTATATTTTATAACACTTTTAAGGCCCTCCATCCCAACCCCATAGCAGATGGGCATGGGTGACCCCCAAGAGGTTACATTTTCCATCTGGACATGCTAAGGGCCTGGATAAGGTAGTGGTGGGGGAGAGAGCCAGAGTCCCCCATTAATTGTCTGCCACCCCAGAACAGGGAAGGCTGCAGCCTTACCCCGCCCAGACACACTGTGGGGTTTGTGTCTGACCCCATCTTCCCTGTACCATGCCCCAGCCCCCCAAGAGACATAGAATGACAGCAGAATGGGGGCTTCCCTTCACCAGCGCTACCAGGTCACTAGCCCTGCAGAAGTCAGTATCAGTCCCCTGTTGGGCAGAGTGGGGGAGGCTGGGCAAGCCCTGCAGTGCCAGGGGCCAGAGGAGGGAGCTTAAAACCCATCCTGGGGACCTGGGGAGGGGACAAGAGGTGGGATTCTGAGTGAATTGAAGCTCGAAGCACCCCATCCCTGAAGTATCCTCCATTGTCCCATAGGATGTCACTTACAAAACACAAATTCAAAACTAAAATTATTATAAGTTCAGAAGAGTGACCACATTAAAACCTAGTATAGAGTGCTTCTGAGCGTGGGGCTTTGTGTGACTACCCTGGTCACACACCCATGAAGCCATCTCCACTTAAAATCTTAAGATTTCACTCAGAGTAAAAGCAGAGTCTTCACAAGGCGGTACAGGGCTGCCACCCCACTTCCTGGTACTACTCTCCTCTCCTTCCTCTGCAGCCACAGGAGCCACCGTGGCACCACTGGAACACGTCTGGCACACTCACTCCTCAAGGCCCACGCACGGGTTATTCTCTCCCTGAATTACTCTTCCACTTTTCCCTGGGCTCACTTTCTCACCTCCACCAAGTCTCTCAAATCTCACTTTCTCAAAGAGGCATGGCCTGCCAAGGCTGTTTAAAAAGTTTAAAATCCAACTCTCTCTTTCCAGTTTTTTTCTTTATGATTTTCATAGACCTAATTATCTTTTTAAGTATATAACTTAATCAACTTATTTATTTATTTATTTATATTCTTTATTGCCTATTTTCTGCTTCTAAGAAAACAAGCTCCATGAGAGCAGGTGGATTACTTAACTAACATTATTGTTTTCAAATATATTTTTAAAATGGTCACAGTATACTAAGTGAAAAGACATAAAACTGTAGATACCAAGTGATCAATATGATGCAAATGATGTTTGTATGTGTGCAGGAATAAATTTACACTTGTATATATGTGCTTGATTACATGCATGTGCATGCGTGTGTATGTATATAAAAAACTGAAAGAGAACAATTATAATATTTTTCTTTCTATAGATGGCGAATTGATGGGTGTTTAATTTTCTTTTTAATCTTTTGCATTTTAATAATCCACACTAATATTAATGACTATAAAAAATAAACATTTTAAGTAAGCATCACTTTCCAGAAATGTTGATAGTCTCTCCACTCTAATATTCATAGAATATGAGATCTTAACTTGTACCTGTAACTTCCTGAAATTACTGAGAGTCAGTACAAGGAAACTTAAATCACTTTCTCATGATAGCTAAGACATAGGTCGCCTTATCTTCCCCCAATCACCATAACATGTCTGTCATACATTTTATCATGACACAAGATATTAACACATTATCTTTGTCCTCTGTGGAGCTACTGATTCTCTTTTCTCATTTATTAATAAGAAATCTATTTTTTAATGATTTTTTGTTTTCCCAGTGACTACATATGGCACAACCAAGAAATGACATTAAAGAAAAAGATCAGCTGATTTTACGGTGATAAAATTTCTAAAGTACACATGGGGAACATGCACATAAAGAATAAGAATGGGACTTCCCTGGTGGAATGGTGGTTAAGAATCTGCCTGCCAATTCAGGAGACACGGGTTCGAGCCCTGGTCCGGGAAGATCCCACATGCCGCGGACTAACTAAGCCCATATGCCACAACTACTGAGCTTGCACTCTGGACCCCTCGAGCCACAACTACTGAGCCTGCATGCCACAACTACTGAAGCCTGTGCACCGAGAGCCCGTGGGCACAGGCTCTAGGCACACAAGAGAAGCCACAGCAATGAGAAGCCCATGCACCTCAATGAAGAGTAGCCCCCCCCAACCACAACTAGAGGAAGCCCGTGCACAGCAAGGAAGACCCAATGTACCCCAAAATTAATTAATTAATTAATTAGTTAATTTTTTAAAAAAAGAATAAGAATGAACACAAATGGTGCTTCCTGTAATTGTCATATGAGGGTAGGCATTGGGTGTTTCTTTTGGCCACCACCACTATTTTTATCTGGAAAAACTCAGGTTAAGATGAAGAATATCATGGGAAGCCTTGATGAGGGAACCAAGGCACAGAATCAGTAAACATGTGCCTTAATGATGGTAAAAGGGAATCTGATAGTTTGGTTATTTAGAGTTTATTAAGGTCAAGTTTTTGTTTTTGCTTTTGTTTTAGCTATCAGCTGGCAAGTCCTTTTACTCACTCTTTTCCTATCAGCATATATTATGCCATATAAATTTTAAAACACATTTTAATAAACTCATTTTTATATGAAGCAAAATGACACCAATTTGATTTTTCTTTTATTCCCACCCAATTTTTTTGAGTAAATTTTTCAGATCTTGTAATGTCAGAGGAAAATATAGCCCACAGTGCATCATATTGAATTTACCTTCAAACACATGGAACAGTATTCAGTGCAATTCTCATTTAATCTCAATTGCACTTATTCCTATTGGATTTAAATTTCATTTACTTAGTAGGCCTTTCTCTTTTGTCTGAAACTAGGACTCTATTAAGAATATAATAGTAGCACTTTTTAATAAAACTAAAAGGAATAAGATATTTATTGAGGTCAAACAAAATTGGACAGGAATTGCATATAAATCCATCTTCTCTCATGTTTTCAGCACTGCAAATGCATTTAATATTTATTTAGTTCAAATTATAACTTCATAGATTTCTATAATTTAATTAACCTCTCCTCACTCTGTGCTTCTATATTTCTTTGTAACTCCTTGATAATACCACGTATTTCTTGCTCTATGAGAATAGGGAAGTCATATTGATTGAGTTGCTATGTGCCAATCACTGTGCTGCTTTCTTTTCACATACAATCTCCATTTTCTCCTTGAACTCCAGCAGTGACAATTTAGTGTTGATGCTAATCATCTCCAGGTTATGCTAAATTTCAGAGAAGTTAGGGAAGTTGTTTCTAAATCATAGTCCAATGTGTAGCAGGACTGACATTCAAACCAGGTCTATCTAAATCCAAAATTCAGTTCACAGGGTCCATAATTATCCATGCCAGGCCTTATCACTAGACTGTAAACTACTTAAACTCAACAATATAGTCTTCTGTTTCTTGCTAAACACAGTATTGTCTTAGCAAGTTGCAAACTCTGATATAGTATTTTAAAAATACATCTGACTGCATATTATCTCTGGTAAAATGTATCTTAATGATATGTAGGTTTAAACAATATTCCACTTTTGTAATAAAAAAAAAATGTTGATCCCCAAGGTGATTTCATAGAAGTAGAAAAATCAGTATATTTTCAGATCTAACCTGTGAGACAAATAATGAAAAAATAAGTAAAAATAACAAACACCTAAACTGAAACCACTTCCAATTTCTTAGGCAGAAATTTGACCCACAACAAAGAACATTGCTTCTTAGTTTATGGGTTTTTTTCCTCGAGTAAAATAACAGTATATATTAGGGAAAATCAATCAAAACAAATAAAGTTTGCTTCTTCTTCTTCTTTTTTTTTTTTTTTTACAGATACTATATACAAAGGAAAAGTCAAAATTCAATGTGAGTTCTGGAAAAAACGTCATTTACTGAGACAAAGTCCATTTAATTATATTGAAGTATTTAGAAGTTCACTTTTCATAAGGTTAGACAAAGATTCAGAATATAATGCTTATATCTTTTGTTATAATTGTTTCAAAGTATTCTTTCCTTACTGCATTCATCTCATAAACAATGTTTTTCATGGCAAAACCAAACAAAAGTCAAATAAAACTTTAGATTGAGGCAAAATTTCTTCCCTCTTAACCACGTTGCAAACTTTTTAAAAAAGGTAAAGGTATTTTATATAATTTTCATTAGAAAGGAAAAGAAATCATTCTGTTTATAAATCTACAAATATATTCTCCAGCAAATTAAGAAACATATTTTCTAATTTACAAATACTCATTTAGAATTGATCATTAATTTCATATATTTTATATAGGCACACATTATTGATAAAACAGAGATGTATTTTAACCTCAAATAAGCCAATTAAATGTAAGCTATTTCTTCATACAATCGACTTTAAATCTGTGAATAAAAGTGAAACCAACTCGAGTTGATATTAATTTAATAACCTAGTGACAGTAGGGAAAAATTGGCATGGATTTGTTTTTGACTGAGATAAATTTTAAAGTTAAGTTTTTCTGTCTACTTAGCTTTGGAGTTACCCTTAAGGCATTAATCTATTGAAAGGGATAAGTTATCTTTCAGAGGAAACATGTCATAAATATTTTGATAAAGTATTTGCAATCCTCAAAAACAGATGGCTGTTCTATAAAGATTGTCAGCTGAGAAGGTTTTGCTGACAGAATCATACTAAACAACTGCAACTGGGTTTTGCACTGCAAAATCAGATACATTCTTCTATTAATCAATCACAGCTGGCTGATTTTTCTGACACCTGGAACTTGCAAGACCTAATTTGTACCCTTTGCTCTATTTCTGACTAATAAACCTTAAGTGAAGCAAAATAGGCTCTTGGCAGTGTGGTGTGTGAGGGGTATAATAATAGATTAACATGTCAAGAGGAGAAACGTGAAGGATGTTGATTTAACCTTATAAATATTGGGAAAAGGAACTATTACTAAGGATCTTAGGCAGAAACATCCTCCAGGAAATTTATATCAGGGAAAAGGAGGGCCCATATTGATAATGATAACACAATAAGAAGAATGTTTATTTTCCTCTGTGGCTTCCACTTAATTGGCATAACATCCCCTAATTGATTTTAGGATCTAGTTTTCTCTACTGACATTTGGATGATATATTTGGGAGAGGATGCATCACTTTATATTATTAAAATTCAAACTATCCTTTGTAATTTTAGCATAATTTGTATATAACATTAATCTATTATTTATTATTTGTAACTTTTTACTAATGAGAAGATAAGGAAGAGGTATCTTTTCTAACCAATTTCCCTAAAAATCAAAGGACCCAAGGTACAGAATGTGTGATTCCACATGATAGGCAATAGGCTGGTATAAGTCACACTCTAACCTATTACTGTGTGATAAATTTCTTCCAGTATTTATCATTATGTGAGTTTTCATTTATTTTTTGACTCTTTGATTATTATCTCTCTTCCAGTGCAACGTAAAATTAATGAAAGCAAGGATTTGAGTTTGCGTTGATCATCACTCCATTGTAACCTCAGTGTAAAAAACAGTGCCTGTTACACAGTGTGTCCTCCATAAATATATGTTGGAGAAATCTATAAATGTCATCCACTGTAACCATGAAGTTGTATTCACAACATACATTCTGTGTTCTGGATTAATTTGCTTTTCATTAATTTACTTTTTTATTAATTTGCTTTTTTTTACAAAAATGATTCATTTATCAAACATACATTCTTTACCACCAAGTCCGAGGTATTATACTAGGTGCTTCAGAATGAATATGGATAGAACATCACTCCTGTCTATAAGGGTTCACAGACAGGTGGAAAAGAAAAATAAGACAACAAAACATATGATAAAACTTTAGAAATCTCTAGAACCCTCATTTCCAAAATTCTGTTAATAGTTTGTTAAAAACACCTTATGCTGAATTTGATGTTCTATTTTCAATTATTACCCTGTCTTATAAAGAATAAATTAATATTAATCTGATTTTTTTGGCCTCCTTGAGGTTCCAAAAATTAAGGTCATTGATGTTCAGAAGATTCTAGACTGTTCTCTCCAAACTTTACAAAAGTGAGCACATTTTCACCATTTTTTCCCTCTGAAAATATTGCAGGTTCTTTACTGTAGGTTCCCTATAGTACTGTACTGGCAAAGCACATGAGTTTGGGGGGCAAAGTCGTCTTGAGTTCTTATTTAAGGTTTTACTGTAAATTACTGTTGACAAGAACCAATGTCTCTTCATTTTCAAATGAGTGGATTGAAATAAACAAAATTATAAAGAGCTTTTCATACTCACACATTTTGGAATGTATACAATTAATAAAAGAGGTAACTAACAAGACCATGGTTAAAAAACAAGAACAAACAAACAAAAACAGGGAGACCTTCAAGATGGCGGAGGAGTAAGACGTGGAGATCACCTTCCTCCCCACAAATACATCAGAAATACATCTACATGTGGAACAACTCCTACAGAACACCTACTGAACGCTGGCAGAAGACCTTAGACTTCCCAAAAGGCAAGAAACAACCCACGTACCTGGGTAGGGCAAACGAAAAAGGAAAAAACAGAGACAAAAGAATAGGAACGGGACCTGCACCTCTGGGAGGGAGCTGTGAAGGAAGAAAGGTTTCCACACACTAGGAAGTCCCTTCGAGGGCGGAGACTGCTGGTGGTGGAGACAGGGAAGCTTCGGAGCCACGGAGGAGAGCGCAGCAACAGGGGTGCGGAGGGCAAAGCGGAGAGATTCCCGCACAGAGGATCAGTGCCGACCAGCACTAACCAGCCTGAGAGGCTTGTCTGCTCACCTGCCTGGGCGAGTGGGGGCTGGGAGCTAAGGCTCGGGCATCAGAGGTCAAACCCCAGGAAGAGGACTGGGGTTGGCTGCGTGAACACAGCCTGAAGGGGGCTAGTGTGCCACAGCTAGCTGGAAGGGAGTCCAGGAAAAAGTCTGGACCTGCCTAAGAGGCAAGAGACCGTTGTTTCAGGGTGCATGAGGAGAAGGGATTCAGAGCACCGCTGCATGAGCTCCAGAGACGGGCGCGAGCAGCAGCTATAGCGCGGACACAAGAGACAGGCATGAAATGCTAAGGCTGCTGCTGCAGCCACCAAAAAGCCTGTGTGCAAGCACAGATCACTATCCACACCTCCCTCCCTGGAGCCTGTGCAGCCCGCCACTGCCAGGGTCCCGTGATCCAGGGACAACTTCCTGGGAGAACACACGGCACTGTTCGGGCTGTAGCAACATCGCGCCGGCCTCTGCCTCCACAGGCTCGCTCTGCATTCTGTACCCAGATGCCCTCAGGCGACCTACATGCAGAGGCAGAGACAAATCCAAACCAGAACCCCAGGAGCTGTGGGAACAAAAAGAGAAAGGGAAATTTCTCCCAACAGCATCAGGAGCACCTGATTACATCTCTACAATCAACTTGATGTACCCTGCATCTGTGGAATACCTGAATAGACAACGAATCATCCCAAAATTGAGGCGGTGGACTCTGAGAGCAACTGTAGACTTGGGGTTTGCTTTCTGCATCTAATTTCTTTCTGGTTTTATGTTTATCTTAATTTAGTAATTAGAGTTTATTATCATTGCTAGATATGTTTATTGATTTGGTTGCTCTCTTCCTCCTTTTTTTTTTATATAGAGATATATAATTTTTTTCCTTTTTCTCTTTTGGTGAGTGTGTATGTGTATGCTTCTTTGTGTGATTTTGTCTGTATAGTTTTGCTTTTACCATTTGTCCTAAGGTCTGGTCTGTCCGTTTTTAGTTTTTTTGTTTTTATCTAGTATAGTTTTTAGAGCTTGTTATCATTGGTGGATTTGTTTTTTGGTTTGGTTGCTCTCGTCTATCTGTTTTCTTTTTTTTTCTTTTTTTATAAATTTAAATTTTTTTAATAACTTTATTTTGTTTTATTTTTTTCTTTCTTTCTTTTTTCTCCCTATTCTTCTGAGCCATATGGCTGACACGGTCTTGGTGCTCCGACCAGGTGTCAGACCTCCCGGCTCCATGTAATATCAAATGGCAAAAGCTCTCCCAGAGATCTCCATCTCAAGGCTAAGACACAGCTCCACTCAATGACCAGCAAGCTACAGTGCTGGACACCTTATGCCAAACAACTAGCAAGACAGGAACACAACCCCACCTATTATCAGAGGGGCTACCTAAAATTATAATAAGGTCACAGACACACCAAAAACACACCACCGGACGTTGTCCTGCCCACCAGAAAGACAAAACCAGCCTCATACACCAGAACACAGGCACCAGTCCCCTCCACCAGGATGCCTACACAACCCACTGAAGCAAACTTAGCGACTGGGGGCAGACACCAAAAACAACAGGAACTACGAACCTGCAGCCTGCGAAAAGGAAACCCCAAGCACAGTAAGTTAAGCAAAATGAGAAGACAGAGAAAAAGACAGCAGCTGAAGGAGCAAGGTAAAAACCCACCAAACCAAACAAATGAAGAAGAAATAGGCAGTCTACCTGAACAAGAATTCAGAGTAATGATAGTAAAGATGATCCAAGATCTTGGAAATAGAATGAAGAAAATAAAAGAAACATTTAACAAGGACATAGAAGAACTAAAGAGCAGACAAACAATGATGAACAACACAATAAATAAAATTAAAAATACTCTAGAAGGAATCAATAGCAGAATAATTGAGGCAAAAAAACGGATAAGTGACATGGAAGATAAAAGAGTGGAAATAACTACTGCAGAGCAGAATAAAGAAAACGGAATAAAAAGAATTGAGGACAGTCTCAGAGACCTCTGGGACAACATTAAATGCACCAACATTCGAATTATAGGGGTCTCAGAAGAAGAAGAGGAAAAGAAAGGGACTGAGAAAATATTTGAAGAGGTTATAGTTGAAAACTTTCCTAATATGGGAAAGGAAATAGTTAATCAAGTCCAGGAAGCACAGAGAGCCCCATATAGGATAAATCCAAGGAGAAACACACCAAGACACATGTTAATCAAACTATTAAAAATTAAATACACAGAAAAATTATTAAAAGCAGCAAGGGAAAAACAACAAATAACATACAAGGGAATCCCCATAAGGTTAACAGCTGGTCTTTCAGCAGAAACTCTGCAAGCAGAAGGGAGTGGCAGGACATATTTAAAGTGATGAAAGGGAAAAACCTACAATAAAGATTACTCCATTCAGCAAGGATCTCATTCAGATTTGACGGAGATATTAAAACCTTTACAGACAAGCAAAATCTAAGAGAATTCAGCAACACGGAACCAGCTTTACAACAAATGCTAAAGGAACTTCTCTAGGCAAGAAAAACAAGATAAGGAAAAGACCTACAATAACAAACCCAAAACAATTAAGAAAATGGTAATAGGAACATACATATCGATAATTACCTTAAATGTAAATGGATTAAATGCTCCAGCCAAAAGACAAAGACTGGCTGAATGGAAACAAAAACAAGACCCATATATATGCTGTATACAAGAGACCCACTTCAGACATAGGGACACATACAGACTGAAAGTGCAGGGATAGAAAAAGATATTCCATGCAAATGGAAATCAAAAGAAAGCTGGAGTAGCAATTCTCATATCAGACAAAGTAGACTTTAAAATAAATAATATTACAAGAGACAAAGAAGGACACTACATAATGATCAAGGGATCAATCCAAGAAGACGATAGAAAAATGGTAAATATTTATGCACCCAACATAGGAGCATGTCAATACATAGGGCAAATGCTAACAGCAATAAAAGGGGAAATCGACAGTAACACAATCATAGTAGGGTACTTTAATACCTCATTACTGATAATGGACAGATCATCTAAAATGAAAATAAATAAAGAAACACAAGCCTTAAATGATACATTAAACAAGATGGACTTAATTGATATTTATAGGACATTCCATCGAAAAACAACAGAATACACTTTCTTCTCAAGTGCTCATGGAACATTCTCCAGGATAGATCATATCTTGGGTCACAAATCAAGCCTTGGTAAATTTAAGAAAATTGAAATTGTATCAGATATCCTTTCCAACCACAATGCTATGAGACTAGATATCAATTATAGAAAAAATCTGTAAAAAATACACACACATGGAGGCTAAACAATACACTACTTAATAACCAAGAGATCACTGAAGAAATCAAAGAGGAAATCAAAATATACCTAGAAAAAAATGACAATGAAAACACAACAACCCAAAACCTATGGGATGCAGCAAAAGCAGTTCTATGAGGGAAGTTTATAGCAATACACTCCTACCTCAAGAAACAAGAAACATCTCAAATAAAAAACCTAACCTTACACTTAAAGCAATTAGACAAAGAGGAACAAAAAAATCCCAAAGTTAGCAGAAGGAAAGAAATCATAAAGATCAGATCAGAAATAAATGAAAAAGAAATGAAAGAAACGATAGCAAGGATCAATAAAACTAAAACCTGGTTCTTCGAGAAGATAAACAAAATTGATCAACCATTAGCCAGACTCATCAAGAAAAAAAAGGGGAAGACTCAAATCAATAGAATTAGAAATGAAAAAGGAGAAGTAACAACTGACACTGCAGAAATACAAAGGATCATGAGAGATTACTACAAGCAACTATATGTCAATAAAAGGGATAACCTGGAAGAAATGGACAAATTCTTAGAAAAGCACAACCTTCCAAGACTGAACCAGGAAGAAATAGAAAATATAAACAGACCAATCACAAGCACTGAAATTGAGACTGTGATTAAAAATCTTCCAACAAACAAAAGCCCAGGACCAGATGGCTTCACAAGCAAATTCTATCAAACATTTAGAGTAGAGCTAACACCTATCCTTCTCAAACTCTTCCAAAATATAGCAGAGGGAGGAACACTCCCAAACTCATTCTACGAGGCTACCATCACCCTGATACCAAAACCAGACAAAGATGTCACAAAGAAAGAAAACTAAAGGCCAATATCACTGATGAACATAGATGAAAAAACCCTCAACAAAATACCTGCAAACAGAATCCAACAGCACGTTAAAAGGATCATACAGCATGATCAAGTGGAGTTTATCCCAGGAATGCAAGTATTCTTCAGTTTAAGTGACTCAATCACTGTGATAAACCATATTAACAAATTGAATTATAAAATGCATATGATTATCTCAATAGATGCAGAAAAAGCTTTCGACAAAATTCAACACACATTTATGATAAAAAAACCTCCAGAAAGTAGGCATAGAGGGAACTTACCTCAACATAATAAAGGCCACATATGACAAACCCACAGCCAACCTCATCCTCAATGGTGAAAAACAGAAAACATTTCCACTAAGATCAGGAACAAGACAAGGTTGTCCACACTCACCACTATTATTCAACATAGTTTTGGAAGTTTTAGCCATAGCAATCAGAGAATAAAAAGAAATAAAAGGAATCCAAATCAGAAAGGCAGAAGTAAAGCTGTCACTGTTTGCAGATGACATGATACTATACATAGAGAACCCTAAAGATGCTACCAGCAAACTACTAGAGTTAATCAATGAATTTGGTAAAGCAGCAGGTTACAAAACTAATCCACAGAAATCTCTTGCATTCCTATACACCAATGATGAAATATCTGAAAGAGAAATTAAGGAAACTCTCCCATTTAGCTTTGCAACAAAAAGAATAAAATACCTAGGAATAAACCTACCTAAGGAGACAAAAGACCTGTATGCAGAAAACTATAAGACACTGATGAAAGAAATTAAAGATGATACAAAGAGATGGAGAGATATACCATGTTGTTGGATTGGAAGAATCAACATTGTGAAAATGACTATCCTACCCAAAGCAAACTACAGATTCAATGCAATCCCTATCAAACTACCAATGCCATTTTTCACAGAACTAGAAAAAAATTTCACAATTTGTATGGAAACACAAAAGACCCCGAATAGCCAAAGCAATCTTGAGAAAGAAAAATGAAGCTGGAGGAATCAGGCTCCCTGACTTCAGACTATACTACAAAGCTACAGTAATCAAGACAGTATGGTACTGGCACAAAAACAGAAATATA
Organism: Eschrichtius robustus; assembly: GCF_028021215.1. NCBI lineage: Eukaryota > Metazoa > Chordata > Mammalia > Artiodactyla > Eschrichtiidae > Eschrichtius > Eschrichtius robustus. The sequence continues at coordinate 92,490,534 of NC_090834.1, read as the reverse complement.
GGTCAGTGGAACAGGACAGAAAGCCTAGACATAAACCCAAGGACATATGGTCACGTTATTTTTGATAAATGGAGCAAGAATATACAATGGTGAAAAGACAGCCTCTTCAATAAGTGGTGATGGGTAAACTGGACAGCTACCTGTAAAAGAATGAAAGTAGAACACTCCCTAACACCATACACAAAAATAAACTCAAAATGGATTAAAGACCCAAATGTAAGGCCAGACACTATCAAACTCTTAGAGTAAACATAGGCCGAACACTCTATGACATAAATCACAGCAAGATCCTTTTGAACCACCTCCTAGAGAAATGGAAATAAAAACAAAAATAAAGAAATGGGACCTAATGAAACTTAAAAGCTTTTGCACAGCAAAAGAAACCATAAATAAGATGAAAAGACAACCCTCAGAATGGGAGAAAATACTTGCAAATGAAGCAACTGACAAAGGATTAATCTCCAAAATTTACAAGCAGCTCATGCAGCTCAATATCAAAAAAGCCAAACAACCCAATCCAAAAATGGGCAGAAGACCTAAACAGACATTTCTCCAGAGAAGATATACAGATTGCCAACAAACACATGAAAGGATGCTCAACACCACTAATTATTAGAGAAATGCAAATAAAACTACAATGAGGTATCACCTCACATCATTCAGAATGGCCATCATCAAATAATCTACAAACAATAAATGCTGGAGAGGGGTTGCAGAAAATGGAATCCTCTTGTACTGTTGGTGGGAATGTAAATTGATACAGCCACTATGGAGAACAGTATGGAGGTTCCTTAAAAAACTATAAGTCGAATTACCATACAACCCAGCAATCCCACTACTGGGCATATACCCTGAGAAAACCATATTTCAAAAAGAGCCATGTATCACAATGTTCATTGCAGCTCTATTTACAATAGCGAGGACATGGAAGCAACCTAAGTGTCCATTGACAGATGAATGGATAAAGAAGATGTGGCACGTATATACAGTGGAATATTACTCAACCATAAAAAGAAATGACATTGAGTTTTTTGTAGTGAGGTGGATGGACCTAGAGACTGCCATACAGAGTGAAGTAAGTCAGAAAGAGAAAAACAAATACTGTATGCTAACACATATATATGGAATCTAAAATAAAAGGTTCTGAAGAACCTAGGGGCAGGACAGGAATAAAGACACAGACATAGAGAATGGACTTGAGGACACGGGGAGGGGGAAGGGTAAGCTGGGACGAAGTGAGAGAGTGGCATGGACATATATACACTACCAAATGTAAAAGAGCTAGCTAGTGGAAAGCAGCCACATAGCACAGGGAGATCAGCTCAGTGCTTTGTGACCACCTAGAGCGGTGGGATGGAGAGGGTGGGGGGGAGATGCAAGAGGGAGGAAATATGGGGATATATACTCCAATAAAGATGTTTAAAAAAATAAACACAAATAAAACCAACACAGATATGTTGAGGAACTGTTCTTATATAATAACTCTAATATTTTATTGTGAACTATATAAAATAAATGCAATATCCTCAAGATATTCTTCAATCACTGTATTTTTTGCACTTGGGAAAAGAACCCACAATAAGACTAATACCTATGAGTTCTATGCCTGTGTACTCGGCAGAGTTTCCTCATATAAGGCCAAAGGGTAATTAAAAAGAACTGACTTAGTAGAGAAAAATAGAAATGAACAAGGAGATTAGAATCATATACATAAGATTAATTATTTTCATTTTCATGATATCACAGCAAATTCAAAACAATAGGAAACCTCTGAGATAGTCTGAGCTTCAAATTCCATGCCTTACTACTATAAAACATTGATCGGAAAATTTAAAAAAATACCCATTAAACAGAAACTGAAATATTAGTTTTTCTCCGTCTTCCTGTTTTTATGTGCATGAAGGATTTCTTTTCATATGAAATTTTAAGTGGTTCAAGGGGGTTAAAACTAGTAACCTCTACATATGCAGTGGATGTTTCAATAATTAAACCTTGAATATTATTGACAAGGTTAGTAAAATTTAGAGTGAAAACATACTTTTGTGTGTGACATGACCAGAAAGTTGCATATTGCTTCCATCAAGTTACTCTCCTATTATAGAAATGTCATTTGAATTTATTTGTCATTTCTGCTTTTAATCACCAGTTCATAACTCTGGAATCAAATCTTGCCTGTAGGTTCCTTGGCAAAACTCCCATTCACACCAGTATTAAGTACTTATGCCCCTATCAGCAAAGTTTGACCCATCCCCTTGTGTTTTCATTCAATTTCAGTTTTCCGGTATCCCTGTAATTAATCAGTTTCTTTAGATGATTCCGGCAGAGATGCCCTGGGGTTGAATAATTATACAAAATGATTAGCTTTTCAGCTGTGAGGTCTGTTGCTAGAGACATGAAAACTATAACATGATCTATAGTACAATGCCATATTACTGAATCATTGTACATAAATGTCCCCAGTGAACACAATTCTGTTAAAAAACAAGAAATGTAATTTGTTTTGCAATGTACAAAGTGTAAACAAGTCGTACTAAGGCATATATACAAGAAACAAAAAGTTTGAACTTCAAAAGATTCCACCGGATAATAATCAGGACCTCCGCATTCCAGTCCTGCCCCCTCTACTCATCAGCTATAGAACCTTGTGTAAATAACTTCATGGGAGCGTACTGGTCACTGATAAACATTTCTTTATCTGCAAATTTCAGGGGCAGACTAGGAAAAAAAGGAATTAACAGAGGAAGTTCTTTCCCATTGCATAAGTAACCCATATTCTAAGTTAACCCTTATTTCCTTGCAAGTAGAAAAGTAGCTTCCAGTTGAAAGTTGGACTTCACTGTCCTCTATTTGTTTTCTGATTGCTTCTCTTTGATCTTACCCTTTATTTGAGAAAATCACAGCGTGCTGAGATATATGCCAGTTTAGGTATATTTTATTCTTTAAATCTTTCATTTGGTTTCTAGACCAATTTTGCTCAAATGGATTCCCTTAGGCACCCAAAAACGTGACCTGGAGATCAGTGAGTTTTATATATCTAAGATTAGATCTATGTATATCTACAGATGTAACTATCTATAACTATATCTGTACCTATATCTATATCATCTGTATCTATACCTACCTTTACCCATAGCTATAGCTATCTCACCCAGCTCTCTGATTACAGTGTTTAAACTCAAGGTGCAAAAAGTAATATTGTATCTTAGAAGGATTATGGGGTTAGAGAAAAGAAACTAAAGTTTTGTGATACCTGAGCCAAACTCATTTCAAGAGACTGTCGCAATTTACACTGCCACCAAAAGCTTATGAAAGTCTATTTCACTGCATCCTCATTGGCAATGAGTCTGTTTTAATTAAAATCTTTGTCATTTTGGTAGTTAAAAAAAAAAAAAAAGAATACTTTAATTATATTAGGTTAATGAGAACTGAATCATTATTCAGTCTATTCAGACTTATGCAATGACAGAAGAAGGAAAATAATGGCACTATGCTGTACTAATATTAATTTTACTACCTAAAAGTAAGAGGAGACTTCAAAATATTTTAACAGAGATTATTAAAATGAGATTTGAGTAGTCTCAAGGGATTCAGTAGAACAGATATGCCAAACTCAGATAAAAGTAAAAAATCCTGATATACAAGCCAGAAAGCCAACTTATACACTGACAATAAACAATACAAATGGCAAAGTGAACATGTATTATACACCACCTTAAGTGACTCATCATATTGGAGAGAAACTACCATTTGATATAAATTACGTTTTATATATGAAGAAAAATGTTATAATCAGAAGACTGTAGTTTTCTTGTGTTAGTTATATCACTGAAAAGGCTAAAATAAACTAGTAACTTATTCCTATATCTCCTATGAATATTTCCTGTATTTCGATTTGGAAGGCTAGTGGACTTTTCCCTGAATGTTTTGAAATAGGCACAAAGTTCATCTTTGTGACTTTTTTTTTCTGTGTTTCTGTCTTAATCTGTTGGGGCTGCTACCACAGCCCAAATACCATAGACTGGGTGGCTTATAAACAACAGAAATTTATTTCTTAGAGTTCTGGAGGCTGAGAAATACAAGATCAAGGCATCAGCAAATCTGGTGTATGGCGAAGGCCCACTTTGTAGTTCATAGATGTCCATAAGTTTTCTGTGTCCATGCATGGCTGAAGGGATAAGGGAGTTCTCTGTGTCTCTTTTATAAAAGCACTAGTCTCATTCACAAAGGCTCCACCCTATAACCCAGCTCCCAAAGGCCTGTCCATGAAAAAATGTTGCCTGCCATATCAGTAAACAAAGGATGTTGCAGCCATCAAACCATCACATTACAGCCACCCCAACAGCGAAACCTGAGGGAACTCAATATGGAAACAAAGTGCCCGCCATCAAGCCATCAGCCAGTGCACCCACCCCCCCAACAATGCACCCTGAGTCAACTCAGGATGGTGAAGCACAGGATACTGGCCCCAGATAGCTGAGTTGTATATCAAAGGAGTGATTTCAGTGAGCGCAGACTTTTGCATCTTCCCGTGTACAGAAAAGGACTACATTTATTTACTTGAGATGTCTGGTTTTCTTTAATTAACAGTAATATTTTGATGTTCTCACTACCTGGTCTTTTTGTTGCCAAAACTCCTATATATCCTAGCTCCTCCCTTACCTCTTCAGAGCAGTCCCTCAGAGTTGTCTGAGAAGGCTGCATCTTGGGCTTGTCTGCCAAATAAAATATAATTCTCAACTTTTACGTTGTGCATTTTTTTCAGTCAACAGGCCCCACCTCCAAATTCTATCATGCTGGGCATTAGAACTTAACAAAATTTGGGAGAAATACACATTCAGTCTATAACAGTTTCTTTAGCTGGAAAAAAAAATCCCCATTATTATTCTTATTCTTTTATTATACTAGTACTTCTACCCAAGCTCCACTCTTGCCAGCTTTGAAGTCATTTTTCTTTTTTTTTTTTTTTGCTTTGCTTTTAAAGGTGTCTTTGTACATTGGTTTATTTTGTATTTAATTTTCAGAGAGTAATACACTTTCTAAATTACTTCAAAGGCAGGGTTTCTCAATATAATCCTAAAGTATGGAAGACAGTCTCCTCTTGAGAGGTTCTGGAGTAAGAAAACTATTTAGATCTCAACTTTCTGAAACCACTATAATTATGTGACTTTGAGGAAGCCTCTCTCCTCTGACCTTTGTTTTCCTCATCTGAAAAGTGGGTATAATAAAATACCCTCTTAAGGTTACCAGGGGGTAAGGGGGAGTGGGGAGGGATAAATTGGAAGATTGGGATTGACATATACACACTACTGTATCTAAAATACATAACTAATAAGGACTTACTGTATAGCACAGGGAACTCTATACAATACTCTGTAATGGCCTATATGGGAAAAGAATCTAAAAAAAGAGTGAATATATGTATATGTATAATAGATTTACTTTGCTGTACACCTGAAACCAACACAACATTGTAAATCAACTATACCCCAATAAAAAATTAAAAAATAAAATAAAAAACAACAAAAAAGAGTGTCCTCACTGAATTTTGCTGAGAATAAATGATACACTGTATGTCAGTGGCTGTCAAATCTGGGAGCATATTACAGTAACTGGATATTGGTATTTTTATAACACCTTAGGCTATTTAATGTGTGCCTAAGTTCCTCTTGAAGGACAATCTTGCAAATGCTAGCAAAAATTCTGGCTCTGCCAGCAAGTCTGTGGTCAGATTAGCTATAGCTAACTTTGGAATATTATATGCATATACCTTTGAGTGCTGGATCATTCATTTCAGGGGTGATTTGCATTTGGGGATCTTAATCAAGGCATTCTTCATTTATGTCAAGATATGGATCATTTAATCATAGCCATTTGGCACGAAATGTGAAGCTTTACTCCTGGGTGAGAGGAAATGGTTTTCATCCCCTGGCAGGCTTGGTATACCCTGCTTAGCACTGCACCCTAAATAGAGAAGGTTGTTTTCTATCTCAGGCTGAAATCAGGACTGAAATGCAGTAGAGGAAAGCTTGGGCTATTCAGTTAGAATGGGCTACCTGACAGAGATGGCTTGATTTACAAAGGAGACAGTGTCTAAATTTTATTGTGTCTAATGTATACAATGTAGCTCCCACACCTATAGAGTAATATTATTATCATGATGTTATAAGATTGGGAAACTAAGTTTCAGAGAAGTAGTTTACCTACATATGTGATAGGTTTTTCAGTTCTATCTAACTAGTTCTCTTTCCAATACCACATTATCCTGTATTGAGTAATGGGACAGAATTAGAGAGGCCAAAGTTAAGTAGAAAATAAAACACAGCACATGTTAACATTCCCAAAGGAAACATTCAAACTACTTTAGCACTCATTAACATTTATATGACGAGTGATCCAAACAATGAACTGATAGCTGGGAACCACAATAAAATGAACAATTTTGCATTGGTTCCCAGTAGATAAAAATGAGTATTTTTTTTTTAATTTATTTATTTATTTTTGGCTGTGTTGGGTCTTCGTTTCTGTGTGAGGGCTTTCTCTAGTTGCGGCAAGCGGGGGCCACTCTTCATTGCGGTGCGCGGGCCTCTCACTGTCGCGGCCTCTCCCGTTGCGGAGCACAGGCTCCAGACGCGCAGGCTCAGTAGTTGTGGCTCACGGGCTTAGTTGCTCCGCGGCATGTGGGATCTTCCCAGACCAGGGCTCGAACCGTGTCCCCTGCATTGGCAGGCAGACTCCCAACCACTGCGCCACCAGGGAAGCCCGAGTATTTTTATGAACCAATTCCTGTGATGAATAGAAGACACTACTTGCAATAAATTTATTCCAATTTGTAGAGTAGCAGAATTCTATCTAACTTAAGTAATTTAGTAATGGGTATTACAAACATCAGTTCTCGTGATAATTTAAGTAATAGTCCAGTCCCTCCCTTACTTTAGGTAAAGGGTAACCTGTGCTACAAACAGTTGATTATAATCCAACATTTAGGCTAATCAAATTGGATTAGAATTTGAGCATGATGATTAGAAAACACAAGCAACCATAATGAGCAAATGTATTTCACAGACTAACAGTCACTGTAAATCCATTTGAAAGAGAAACAGGAGACTTGGGTGTAGAAATTTGCAATTTGAGGAAGGTGGTACAAAATAGGAATAGAAAACATGAAATTTACCATAAGGCATTTATCTCCTCCTTGAGAAACTTAATTCTGAGCCTTGATCTCTCTATTTGTAGGTGAGGATAAAAATACCTATTTTTTCATGGAACTATTGTTCACATCATATAAGATCATGTAACTAAAGACCTTTATACAAAGTTTTCTATTACAGTAAAAATGATTAGTATACATAAAATTCTGTTTTGAAAACAGAGGATATACCTTCTTTTCAAGTATCGAAAGAATAATACTCAAACTCATTTTGCTTTGTGCTTTAAAGAGAACCTCAGTGATTCCCATACTGAAGAAATAGTATAGAGAAAAATATAATAAAACTAGAGGTTAATACAAAATAACAACAAGAACAACAACAACAACATGCTTTTACCGGGAAACAAATAAACAAAACTCTGTTTTAAAATCTTGAATATGTTAAACAACTATCATATCAAAATGAAATCCAAACTAGACTAAACTAAGGATAATGAAAAGCTACATGTCAAAACAAATTACATAGAAATAAGAGTTGTAAAAGAAAGTATGAATTGTATATTTTCATATTATTAAAATAATGAATATCAAATTCAAGATGTTAGAAATAGAACAAAAATAAACCTTACAGAATTAGAAGCTGATTTTAATAAATATAAAAGTGAAAAGTCCTGAATAAAGAAACAAAAAGTAATAGAGTTAATAACCTTAAATACTTGTTTAGAGAAAAGGAAAATAAAATAACTAAATCATTAGATAACTGACATAAAAGAAATAGGAGAAACAAAAATACATATATACCTTCAAAGATAATGGGTGAACTAACCATAGACAGAAAGGAAGATATTGTGTGAGACTGTTATGCTCAGATCTAAACAATAAATTCTCACTGCAACAACTAATCACCATGAAAAAATAAAGCAACAAAATGAATCTCCAAATATAAATTTGGAGATATAAATTACATATAAATTATAAATTATATATATATATAATTATATATAAATTATACATAAATTTGGAGATATAAAATTTATATAGAACACTTGTTAAAGACAAATAATGTTATGAACAATATATTTCACAGGAGATTTTTACTAATTTTTAAGAAAATAATTTCAAAGTCACTTAAAGTGTTCCAGAGCGAATAAAAAGAAGAAATGTCTCCAATTATTTTATTCTAATATTACTTCAGTACCAAAATCCAACTAGGATTGTGCATTCTCACATACACACAAACGTTCACACAATACACACAAACATTCACACAATACACAAACACACACACACACCTATTTCAGTTTCCAATTTCTAATTAGAGAATGGCTATATCATATAGAACAAAAACATAGAAAGATTCTATCACAATGGAAAACCATTCCTTGCTCAGTAAAAGTTCATTTCTTACACTCAAAAAGTATTTTACTCAGCTGGCAGTAAGAGTGTGTTAGCAGGTTACCAAGAATGTTTTCCCCCATGCAGCCATTCAGAAATACAGGATATTGGTGGCTTTGCATTTCCAAAATTGATTTCTAAGGTCAGCTACCCAGAAATGTAAAAGGTCATGGGGCAGTCTCATGGGGAAGGTTTGTGTAGGTCAGTCCTAGAAAGGTCCCACATCCATTCCATTCACATTGAGTTGACTCACATGCACACATCACAAGCCCTGCCTACAAGGGATCCTAGGAAATGTAGCTCCTCTAAGGTCAGCCATTTTCCAACAGTAACTTAATGCCAAAGAAAATAAAGCATGCTTTTTTGGAGGAAATTTAGCTTATTTCTCAGGGTGGTTGTGAGGATTAAATGAATTAATAACTGCCAAATGCTCAAAATAATGTCTGGTAGATAGAAACTTTCCAATAAATTTAAGTTATCTTACTGCTTATGTCCATTTCCCCCCGCTCCTACTCTACGTTATGGTCTTATTACTTTCCTTATGTTTCAGTTAGATTTTAAGCTGTAAGGCAAAGATTTCAAATCCAGTGGTTTTAACAGTAAGAAAGTATTATAATGTCATTTAAGTGACGTACTGAACTCTGGCAATTCCAGGGTTGTTGAATTCAACATCTCAGGAACATCAACAAATGTGCAGTTTCTTATAGTTTTTATTTTCACAATTCAACACGCATTAAAATTTTGTCCCTATGGTTTGCTCCCATCATAAATGGAAAATGGCCTGGTGTCCCAAGATACAAGACTATTCAGAAAAAGATTAGAGGCAAGGGAACTTCTTTCTGTATCTTTTATCAGTGCAGAAACATGAACCTGAAATCCTCAGGAAATTTTTCTTAATCACATTTGCCAGAATTAGTTCACATTTCTATTACTAAAGTGGTTACTCGCAGAAGGCTTAACCAATCAGAATTTAAGCCTTAAATTAGGGATAGGGCATTTTTTCTTCAATTACGGGATGGAGAGAGGGAAACCCCCTAAGAAGTTGGTTATCTCAGGAGAAAAAAAGGGCGTAGACCTCCTTAGCACTCACAGTGTCTGCTACAACTTATCATCTATTGCCTAGATTGCCATAAAGTCCTATTACTGTTTTTCGTTTTTTAATTCTACCTTTTCTACTTTGACAACATTCCCTATGGTACTGCCAGATACATTTTCCAAATGAATAGCTTTTATTTATTCCATCTCAAAGAGCTTCAATACATTTTATACCATTTAGGTCTACGAGTACCTGTTGATTTTCTACTGGCATCTCACCGTCTAGCATATTTAATTTTGCATTCACTGGAGCCTCTGCATTGCATGCTCTGCTGTTAGATATCTAATAGCTTCCTCCGGCACCTCATTCAGGTCTTTACTCAAATGTCATATATTTCAATAAGTCCTTCTCTGTCTATCCTTATGTAAAATTCCAGCTACCTCTAACCTTCTCTATCTCTCTTCATTTCTTAGTTTCTTTTGTCGATTAACATTACCTGACATTTTGTATGGAACACTTATTGTCATTTACCACTAAATTTTAAGCTATAAAAATTAATCAAGCAGATTATAAATTGGGAATGTGTGAAGGTCCTCAAGACCTAAAAAATTACAGATGAAATCATTGATTAAACCATGCTTTTAAACTTATTCTTTACATTTTAAAGTTTTGTTATTGTCCTTCACAATCGAACACCCACACAGCCAGCATAAGTCCAAGGTTAATTGTATTCAGCATTTCCAGTTAAATCAATTTTTGTTTTGATTGTACAAAATTTACCAAAATTGCATAGATCTCTTTGTATTAATTTTACATAAAACTCTTAAAAATGACAAATATGAAAATGATTGCATAGGCGAATGCTATTAAACAAAGAAGGCAATGCCACTGAAGATTTGCTATTGGTCCAGTAGGCAGCACTTTCATCCAAAAAATTGAAAGGGTCTTCATCAGTAGGTGTATTCTTTTTTTAATTTAGTGTTGGAAAGGGGGTTGGGGAGAGTCAGTTATAATGTAAGAATGTAAAAATGGTAAAAATGCAAAGACTCAGAATGACAATTTAAAATATATACTTACAGGTTTCTTCCAAATGGAAACATTCAGATCTTTTATACATGCCCCATGGATTACCAATTCTATGACTGTCCTGAAACCTCCCCCAACATCTTCATTTCAAAGTTTAGTAGATTGTCCTATGGTTTCAAATAGTTGTTCCTCCCTCTACTGTCAAGAGTATTGTATGTCCCTTCCTATTGTCATGTGATGTTTTCTGTTGAATGGTATGTGAGTGGGCTTATATATGACATCTGAGCAGTTGTTTCAAAGAGGAATCAAACGTTTCTATCAGGTATCTCGCTCTTTTCTTTCCACTGTACAAATGGTATCTTCCAAAGAAGGGCTGCCCATTAGCCTGGGTCCTGGGATATTGAGACATTTCAATAGCATCAAAACAGCTGTGGCAGCTACCAACACGAAACACAAGCAAGACTAAATATTTGTAAGTTAGTGAAATTGGGGGCGGGGGGGCGTTTGTTACTGTGATAAATAGATACTAATGTGGCCCACAATTTCCCACTTCCTGGTGCCTATACCTCTGTGCAATCCCCTGCCTTTAGTGGAGGCTGGACCTAGTGACTTGTTTCTAATGAATAGAATATGGCAAAAGAGATGGGATGTCATCCCTGTGATTATGTTATGTTGTATAAGATGTGCTTTAGTAGACAAGTAGATTTAATGTGAGCAGCTGTGATGTAGAACTCTACATAGCAAGGAGCTACAGGTAGTCTCCAGGAATTTTAGGCAGCCCCTAAGATCTGAGAGCAGTCTCTATCCAACAGCCAGGAAAAACTTGGGCCCTCAGGCATTCAACCACAAGGATATGAATTCTTCCAACAGCCTAAATGAGCTTGGAACTAGATCCTTTCCCAGTCGAGCCTCCAGAGGAGAATGCAGCCAGCCAACATCCTGATTGTATGCAAGTGAGACAATGCACAGAGGGCTCAGATACACCTTGCCCAAATTCCTGACCCATTAAAAAAATGTGTGTGGTTTTAAGTTACTGTGTTTGGGATAATTTGTTATAAGGCAATAGAAAACTAAAACAGTGATTAGAGATAATTCCTATCAATATCATACATCTAATCTCAAACGCCACCTTCAGCAGGCAACCAGAAATGACCCCTCCCTCTATTTACTTCCTTAGCATTTTGTACCATAATATGGCACTTAGCACTTTTTATCTATTCACTGCTTACTGGGACTGTGCTGTTCATTTTTATTTTCCCAGTCCTAACACATTACTTTTAAATGAAATGTGTTCAAAATAAATAATTCAGTCAGTTTAAAAACTATATTAAATATGTTGACAATCATAATTTTTGGCAGTCATTAACATTAAATAAGTATATCTTAAAGAAAGAAAAATAAACCTTTTTAGAAAGATAATCCATATTCCTTTTCATTATTTTAGGCTAGTCCTCTTTTAGGCTGAATTTGTAGAGATTTCTTATAGATGAAATGAGACTACTTACTTTAGGTTATATTGCAATTGAGTAAAAGATTAATTGTGTAGCTTCCTTAAGGTGATTATGTATCAATTTGTGAGTCTTTTCCACTTGGTTATAATTTCTCATTATACTTACATGTCACTATTACTGTATGTTTTTCACATTGCACATACTAGTATTTTTGATTATACCCCAAATAATTGTAGAATAGTAGCCCAATCAGGAACATAGAAATATATACTCATGGGATATCCGTAGATACTGGCATTAAGCAACTGATTTCCAAAATTAATGAATCATGCAATGTACTTGAGAGTAGATACTTGCCACGGCACAGAAGTCCTTAGAAACATGTTAGCTCACATCAGAGCTTTGGGCTTGCATCCATTTCAAAAACTATATTTAAGAATAGGCTAGAAGCATGGAAGTTTACAAATATTTTGTGACGTCCATAGAGCATGATAGATCTGATATACTCCATATATTTAAACATTAATTTGCTTATCATTCATCTCTCCTCACTAGAAAGTAAGTTCCATGTGGACAGGAGATTTCATCTCTCATTCATTCACTAATGGAAATCACAAGAACTTAGAATAGCACCTCATACTCATTACTTAATAAATGTTAGTTGAATGAATGATAATTTTATATTATCTTGGCAATGAAAAAATAAGCTTATATTACAGTAAATTATAACAGACATGGCTTCTAGAAAAGATACTGTAATATGATTCTGGTCCTCTTGTCCACTCATCTTACATATAGGAATGTTTTTACCCACAAGTAGCATCAATTGGTATAATCTGTATCAATATGGACAACATCTAAATAAGTATACACAAGTGAACAGTTATTTTTTGCATAAGCTGAATGGGTATGTTTTTATGATTTTATGTTTTTCTCTATTCTAAGAGTTTTTTTTTTTTCTTTGTCATGACAATCAGGGGAGCTGAGGACTGAATGGACTCTTGTCTCTAGGAAATACAAATGATAACTTTCCACTTTTTCATGTGTCCTTTCATGCCATGTCAAAGGCAAAGTCTTCCTCCATGAGGGAAGTAGAAGAGAAAATTCACTGATATCCATGCAGCCCTGCCATCATCACAGATATAGAAGGACCTCAGCAGGACAACTGTGCTTTTCTTATTAGTGAAAGTCTCTAAAGATTTGAGGGAATAAGGGTGTCTCTTAGATCAAGTGCTTTGGTGTGGGAAATTGCAGTTCACTATCCTTAAGTGTACTTAATAGCCTCTAAAGGTTTCAAGGAGCTAAAATGCCAGGAGTTCGTGACTTATAATCAATAGACCGTCACTGCAGTTCCTGGCAGGTTTAATAATGATAAGCGGGTAGTACTTTTCTATAGTTTAACAAAATGTAAGGCAGATAGTTGTTGGATATGTAAATTACACTCAGAAAATGTTATTTTCCTCTTAAAATAAATGGCTACTTGAGTAATGAGCCCAGGAGAATGAGTGATGACCATTAGTTTTTGCTTTCCCCATCTAGCAGAGCTCTTCTTGAAGAAAAACATACTATCTATAGTTATTGAAGTAATTATGACTGATGTCTGAGTAACAACAACAACAAAAATCCATTTTCTTCTAAGTGACAAAACCAGAGCTCCCAGGAAAAATGGAAATACATAGGGATCATGATAGAAAATATTAAGAAGAATAAAAACTGAATACCAACTTAAGATTTATCATTGAATATAGAGGAAGTCACCATATAAAATATGTCTGTTGATATGTCTCTTCTCTTTTTATTCCAGCAAGGAGAAAGATTAAATTAAAATTGTTTTTAAAGTACAGTAGGTATTCTAAGCAATTCTAGTCCAGGCTATGCCATTTCAATATTTATTGATGTGAAATTAACAACAGCACCACAACAAACACCTAAAGATCATGTGAAAATGTGACCACATTTGTAGGTGGACCCTGACCTTATTTACCTCTCCTCAGTTTATATAAGTGAAGAATTAACAAGGAAATGGAGTGAGTTTGACAGACCTTAACTTGAGCTTAACACATGGTGGTACATAGTATCTAGTATTATCTCATGCCCTATGCTTTGGGTTACATACTGATGACGGATACTGCATAGGCTTCCTTGGAACCATAGCGCTAGATCACAGTTCTGAAAAGATGTAATGTTTCCTTACAAGAATGTCAGTAATGAGTAGATGAGGTTACTTATAAAGTAAAAACTTGAAACTTGGTAGACATGTCTTAGACTGGAGTGAAAAAATAAAACGCTTCCGGGGCTTCCCTGGTGGTGCAGTGGTTGAGAATCTGCCTGCCAATGCAGGGGACACGGGTTCGAGCCCTGGTCTGGGAAGATCCCACATGCCGCGGAGCAACTGGGCCCGTGAGCTACAACTACTGAGCCTGCGCATCTGGAGCCTGTGCTCCACAACTAGAGAGGCCGCGATAGTGAGAGGCCCGCGCACCGCGATGAAGAGTGGCCCCCGCTTGCCGCAACTAGAGAAAGCCCTCACACAGAAACGAAGACCCAACACAGCCAAAAATAAATAAATTAATTTAAAAAAAAAAGATCCCGCAAAAAAATAAATAAATAAAAATAAAAAATAAAATGCTTCCTCTTTGCCTGGGCATAGCCTTCCTTTTTACTTGATGCCCTAAGAATAAAAGTGTGTAGGTATGTGCCTGTCTGTATGTGCCTGGGGGTAGAGAGGTGATTTGTCTGTGGCTGTGGAGGTGTTTTGAAATTATTTTCTTCAGTTTTTCTTATTATATTCTTCAATATTCCACGGAGAGAGGATTTGTAATACTCAACTTTGAGGCAGCCAAGTTTGAATCCTGACCCCTGGTCGGAACTAGAATGAAATGAGGACAACTGAGGAACTTCATGTGTTTTGCTGAATGAAGAAAAGCATAAAAGTTTGAAGGCATGATGAATAATTCACTGTAGAGCTATTACTGAGCACTGCGTCTACCTAGAGTGCAAATCAGCTGCATTTCCTACATATGTCCTCAGCCAACCATACCTATATATGGGCTATATTATGCTATATTAGCATATATAAAGCATAATTTATATATTAGGCTATATTAGAAACCTAAAGGCAAGAAAATATGGACTATTAGAGCTAGAAGGAAACTTAGAAATCATTTATTTTTCGCCTGGGTTCACTGAACTGCTTAGAGTCCAAAAGGTTGTAATGGGGATTCAGGAGTTATTTTCAATATTTCAGGAAGTCTAATGGATATAATAAATTACCATAATCAAAAGGCCTAACAGGATAAATATAACCATAAATGTCTTTGCAGGATGTTATGACTGGTTATTCCCTTCTTATCCCAAGTTCTGAATGTGTCAACAATTAGTAAAATACATTTGTAAGTAATTAAAATGAAAACTATCTCCTAATCAATGTAATGTAACAGCTATATCTTTCAAATCATAAGCACAATAATGAAGAGGGCATTTGGCTTGAAAAACACTGGCAGCCCTTAATCTGGTTGAACCATATCCTCCTTCCACCTTGTTTTCCCCACCATGTAACAGATGAGAAATTTGAGGCTAGGAATAGTTAGTTGACTTACCCAAAGTAATAGATTCATAAGTGTTAGAGGAGAGACTGGATATTGCCTGCATCACATTAATTTCAATATTTAGTCTACAATACAATATGGGATATATGTGCACATCTGAGTTATGAAAATCTAGATTCAAAAAATAATACAAATTCTCATATTGTTATATGGTTATATCTGTTCTCTCCTCATTATTTCAAAATTTAGCTCTATGATACATGCCTTCTCTATTTTAAACAAAGTAAAACTTATTGAAGAAAAAAACACATACACACATTACTGCTAATGGAAAATGAAATGTATAAATGAGAAAGTGGTAAAAAGAAACAAGTAAATATGAGGAAAATAAACCATGTTATCAATTAAATATGCATATATATACATATAAATATATATATACATACACATATATGGCCACACACACACATATATATATATATATATATACACACACACACACACACACATACATACTTACATGGCTTACACAGGTGTCCATTGTTCATTGCAGTATAACATATTGTTTGATGCTGGATTTATGATAGTAATTAGCTGCAGATTGTGCTATTTTATACAGATATTTTACACATTTCCCTCCCCTAACCTACTCACAGATCCCTTTTTTCATGACATGTTTTGCAGGTCTTCATTAAAGTTTTTAAATTTTAAAGTTGTCTGTAAATGTAAAAATATGTCTCAATAATTATACTGTTTTTCTATTATTGCATTTAGTTCTCCTGAGAAAAATATTTTTGAATAAAATTTACCTTCATCATATACTTATTCAACCACCACTTTTCCTAAGCAGAAGATGATATCAACTTTTACTGGCAAAGCACTTAGCGTATTATGTTTACTAGAAGTCTTGAAAAGTCTAAAGGGAGTTAGCTACTTTCACATTTTACGGCATCGATTGGATGGCCCCTTAACAGTCCACCATCCAAGAATTAAACAACCATAACTAGAATGGCCAGCAAGTACACTGTTCTTGTTTTATGTTTCCTTATGTTTTGCAATCGAGCAACTGCCTTTGTATCTTATTCACAAACCATTTGGAATAAAAATATGGAAAACTTTGGATTTGCCTTTTCTAAAGTATCCATGTCCTCTGTGATGCTGTTGGATTTCTGTTTCTCACTATCTCTTTATCAAGAGTGGTCTTTCTCTACAGAGTAGACCAGATGGCTTTAAATGACCCCAGCCACATCTAGATCTATATCCTATAGGTTTATCGATTATAAAAAATCCAGTCTTTACTATACGTTCAAACAGAAAATTTACAGGGAGATCTGTTGTCAGCCTGGTTTGAGTCACAAGATAACCCATGTGAAATGAAGGAGCCATGGTCAGCTGACTCCATATTAAATAGATAGATTTCCAAAAGTAGAGGTATTACAGCACTGAGGAAGAAGGGATGTGGGCAGAGGCAGACAAAGACTCAAGGGCTGAGTTCTAAACCACCCAACACAGCAATAGGCACAATTTTGTGTCTCAGTGAATCAGGTGTCTATTGAAATTGTTTGCTTTATAGTTTATATATTATATGCCACTTAGTATACTAGGGTTCTACGAAGCTCTTTGTCAAACAAAAAAAATATATAATTTGGACTTTCTAAATTTTAAACTTTGTTTATTAAATGAATACTTTAGCTACAAAATATTTAAATATATAAGCAAGTAAAATTATATGTTCCGCAAAATTAAATTACAATCATTGATGTGTTTCCAGAAAGGTTTATTCTTATAAACTTATCATGCCAAATTACAAGGGTTACTTTTTCTTCTTAAACCATCTTCATAATTTAAAAAAAATTAAATGTTATCTTTCAGATAAATTTTTCAAACCACCTTCGGTCTCTCTGAAATATACCAGCTTCAATTATAATTCTAGTATCTTTTGTTACTTTTAAGATTTTCAATTAATGTTAAATTGTGTTGAGAAGGCAGACAACAGAAGCAAGAA
The DNA here is from genome assembly GCF_028021215.1 of Eschrichtius robustus. Lineage (NCBI taxonomy): Eukaryota > Metazoa > Chordata > Mammalia > Artiodactyla > Eschrichtiidae > Eschrichtius > Eschrichtius robustus. The sequence goes on along the minus strand of NC_090834.1, from coordinate 92,472,926 downwards.
AAACTACAATCCTGCAGCCTGTGGACCAAAAACCACAGTTACAGAAAGATAGAGAAGATGAAAAGGCAGAGGGCTATGTACCAGATGAAGGAACAAGAAAAAACCCCAGAAAAACAACTAAATGAAGTGGAGACAGGCAACCTTCCAGAAAAAGAATTCAGAATAATGATAGTGAAGATGACCCAGGACCTCGGAATAAGAATGGAGGCAAAGATTGAGAAGATGCAAGAAATGATTAACAAAGACCTAGAAGAATTAAAGAACAAACAAACAGAGATGACCAATACAATAACTGAAATGAAAACTACACTAGAAGGAATCAATAGCAGAATAACTGAGGCAGAAGAACGGATAAGTGACCTGGAAGACAGAATGGTGGAATTCACTGCTGCGGAACAGACTAAAGAATAAAGAATGAAAAGAAATGAAGACAGCCTAAGAGACCTCTGGGACAACATTAAACGCAACAACATTCGCATTATAGGGGTCCCAGAAGGAGAAGAGAGAGAGAAAGGACCAGAGAAAATATTTGAAGAGATTATAGTCGAAAACTTCCCTAACATGGGAAAGGAAATAGCCACCCAAGTCCAGGAAGCGCAGAGAGTCCCATACAGAATAAACCCAAGGAGAAACACGCCGAGACACATAGTAATCAAAGTGGCAAAAATTAAAGACAAAGAAAAATTATTGAAAGCAGCAAGGGAAAAACGACAAATAACATACAAGGGAACTCCCATAAGGTTAACAGCTGATTTCTCAGCAGAAACTCTGCAAGCCAGAAGGGAGTGGCATGATATACTTAAAGTGATGAAAGGGAAGAACCTACAACCAAGATTACTCTACCCGGCAAGGATCTCATTTAAATTTGATGGAGAAATCAAAAGCTTTACAGACAAGCAAAAGCTAAGAGAATTCAGCACCACCAAACCAGCTCTACAACAAATGCTAAAGGAACTTCTCTAAGTGGGAAACACAAGAGAAGAAAAGGACCTACAAAAACAAACCCAAAACAATTAAGAAAATGGTCATAGGAACATACATATCGATAATTACCTTAAACGTGAATGGATTAAATGCCCCAACCAAAAGACGTAGACTGGCTGAATGGATACAAAAACAAGACCCATATATATGCTGTCTACAAGAGACCCACTTTAGACCTAGGGACACATACAGACTGAAAGTGAGGGGATGGAAAACGATATTCCATGCAAATGGAAATCAAAAGAAAGCTGGAGTAGCTATACTCATATCAGATAAAATAGACTTTAAAATAAAGAATGTTACAAGAGACGAGGAAGGACACTACATAATGATCCAGGGATCAATCCAAGAAGAAGATATAACAATTATAAATATATATGCACCCAACATAGGAGCACCTCAATACATAAGGCAACTGCTAACAGCTATAAAAGAGGAAATCGACAGTAACACAGTAATAGTGGGGGACTTTAACACTTCACTTACACCAATGGACAGATCATCCAAAATGAAAATAAATAAGGAAACAGAAGCTTTAAATGACACAATAGACCAGATAGATTTAATTGATATATATAGGACATTCCATCCAAAAACAGCAGATTACACGTTCTTCTCAAGTGCGCACGGAACATTCTCCAGGATAGATCACATCTTGGGTCACAAATCAAGCCTCAGTAAATTTAAGAAAATTGAAATCATATCAAGCATCTTTTCTGACCACAACGCTATGAGATTAGAAATGAATTACAGGGAAAAAAACGTAAAAAAGACAAACACATGGAGGCTAAACAATACGTTACTAAATAACCAAGAGATCACTGAAGAAATCAAAGAGGAAATAAAAAAATACCTAGAGACAAATGACAATGAAAACACGACGACCCAAAACCTATGGGATGCAGCAAAAGCGGTTGTAAGAGGGAAGTTTATAGCTATACAAGCCTACCTCAAGAAACAAGAAAAATCTCAAGTAAACAATCTAACCTTACACCTAAAGAAACTAGAGAAAGAAGAACAAACAAAACCCAAAGTTAGCAGAAGGAAAGAAATCATAAAGATCAGAGCAGAAATAAATGAAATAGAAACAAAGAAAACAATAGCAAAGATCAATAAAACTAAAAGTTGGTTCTTTGAGAAGATAAACAAAATTGATAAGCCATTAGCCAGACTCATCAAGAAAAAGAGGGAGAGGACTCAAATCAATAAAATCAGAAATGAAAAAGGAGAAGTTACAACAGACACCGCAGAAATACAAAGCATCCTAAGAGACTACTACAAGCAACTTTATGCCAATAAAATGGACAACCTGGAAGAAATGGACAAATTCTTAGAAAGGTATAACCTTCCAAGACTGAATCAGGAAGAAACAGAAAATATGAACAGACCAATCACAAGTAATGAAATTGAAACTGTGATTAAAAATCTTCCAACAAACAAAAGTCCAGGACCAGATGGCTTCACAGGTGAATTCTATCAAACATTTAGAGAAGAGCTAACACCCATCCTTCTCAAACTCTTCCAAAAAATTGCAGAGGAAGGAACACTCCCAAACTCATTCTATGAGGCCACCATCACCCTGATACCAAAACCAGACAAAGACACTACAAAAAAAGAAAATTACAGACCAATATCACTGATGAATATAGATGCAAAAATCCTCAACAAAATACTAGCAAACAGAATCCAACAACACATTCAAAGGATCATACACCACGATCAAGTGGGATTTATCCCAGGGATGCAAGGATTCTTCAATATACGCAAATCAATCAATGTGATACACCATATTAACAAATTGAAGAATAAAAACCATATGATCATCTCAATAGATGCAGAAAAAGCTTTTGACAAAATTCAACACCCATTTCTGATAAAAACTCTCCAGAAAGTGGGCATAGAGGGAACCTACCTCAACATAATAAAGGCCATATATGACAAACCCACAGCAAACATCATTCTCAATGGTGAAAAACTGAAAGCATTTCCTCTAAGATCAGGAACGAGACAAGGATGTCCACTCTCACCACTATTATTCAACATAGTTCTGGAAGTCCCAGCCACGGCAATCAGAGAAGAAAAAGAAATAAAAGGAATCCAAATTGGAAAAGAAGAATTAAAACTGTCACTGTTTGCGGATGACATGATACTATACATAGAGAATCCTAAAACTGCCACCAGAAAACTGCTAGAGCTAATTAATGAATATGGTAAAGTTGCAGGATACAAAATTAATGCACAGAAATCTCTTGCATTCCTATACACTAATGATGAAAAATCTGAAAGAGAAATTATGGAAACACTCCCATTTACCATTGCAACAAAAAAAATAAAATACTTAGGAATAAACCTACCTAGGGAGACAAAAGACCTGTATGCAGAAAACTATAAGACACTGATGAAAGAAATTAAAGATGATACCAACAGATGGAGAGATATACCATGTTCTTGGATTGGAAGAATCAACATTGTGAAAATGAGTATACTACCCAAAGCAATCTACAGATTCAATGCAATCCCTATCAAATTACCAATGGCATTTTTTACGGAGCTAGAACAAATCATCTTAAAATTTGTATGGAGACACAAAAGACCCCGAATAGCCAAAGCAGTCTTGAGGCAAAAAAATGGAGCTGGAGGAATCAGACTCCCTGACTTCAGACTATACTACAAAGCTACAGTAATCAAGACAATATGGTACTGGCACAAAAACAGAAACATAGATCAATGGAACAAGATAGAAAGCCCAGAGATTAACCCACTCACCTATGGTCAACTAATGTATGACAAAGGAGGCAAAGATATACAATGGAGAAAAGACAGTCTCTTCAATAAGTGGTGCTGGGAATACTGGACAGCTACATGTAAAAGAATGAAATTAGAATACTCCCTAACACCATACACAAAAATAAACTCAAAATGGATTAGAGACCTAAATATAAGACTGGACACTATAAAACTCTTAGAGGAAAACATAGGAAGAAGACTCTTTGACATAAATCACAGCAAGATCTTTTTTGATCCACCTCCTAGAGTAATGGAAATAAAAACAAAAATAAACAAGTGGGACCTAATGAAACTTCAAAGCTTTTGCACAGCAAAGGAGACCATAAACAAGACGAAAAGACAACCCTCAGAATGGGAGAAAATATTTGCAAATGAATCAACAGACAAAGGATTAATCTCCAAAATATATAAACAGCTCATTCAGCTCAATATCAAAGAAACAAACACCCCAATCCAAAAATGGGCAGAAGACCTAAATAGACATTTCTCCAAAGAAGACATACAGACGGCCACGAAGCACATGAAAAGATGCTCAACATCACTAATTATTAGAGAAATGCAAATCAAAACTACAATGAGGTATCACCTCACTCCAGTTAGAATGGGCATCATCAGAAAATCTACAAACAACAAATGCTGGAGAGGGTGTGGAGAAAAGGGAACCCTCTTGCACTGTTGGTGGGAATGTAAATTGATACAGCCACTATGGAGAACAATATGGAGGTTCCTTAAAAAACTAAAAATAGAGTACCATATGACCCAGCAATCCCACTACTGGGCATATACCCAGAGAAAACCGTAATTCAAAAAGACACATGCACCCGAATGTTCATTGCAGCACTATTTACAATAGCCAGGTCATGGAAGCAACCTAGATGCCCATCAGCAGACGAATGGATAAAGAAGTTGTGGTGCATATATACAATGGAATATTACTCAGCCATAAAAAGGAACGAAACTGAGTCATTTGTTGAGACGTGGATGGATCTAGAGACAGTCATACAGAGTGAAGTAAGTCAGAAAGAGAAAAACAAATATCGTATATTAATGCATGTATGTGGAACCTAGAAAAATGGTACAGATGAGCCAGTTTGCAGGGCAGAAGTTGAGACACAGATGTAGAGAATGGACATATGGACACCAAGGGGGGAAAACTGCGGTGAGGTGGGGATGGTGGTGTGCTGAATTGGGCGATTGGGATTGACATGTATACACTGATGTGTATAAAATTGATGCCTAATAAGAACCTGCAGTATAAAAAAACAAACAAAACAACTAATACTAAACTGTTATTGGGTTATTTGTATGGAAATATGTTAATATAAATGTTTCAGACATGACATGAAATTTCTAAAAATCTTATATTTGTATTTGTATGGAAATATGTATGGAAATATGTTAATATAAATGTTTCAGACATGACATGAAATTTCTAAAAATCTTATATTTGTATTTGTATGGAAACATGTATGGAAATATGTTAATATAAATGTTTCAGACATGACATGAAATTTCTAAAAATCTTATATTTGTATTTGTATGGAAACATGTATGGAAATATGTTAATATAAATGTTTCAGACATGACATGAAATTTCTAAAAATCTTATATTTGTATTTGTATGGAAACATGTATGGAAATATGTTAATATAAATGTTTCAGACATGACATGAAATTTCTAAAAATCTTATATTTGTATTTGTATGGAAATATGTATGGAAATATGTTAATATAAATGTTTCAGACATTACATGAAATTTCTAAAAATCTTATATTTGTATTTGTATGGAAATATGTATGGAAATATGTTAATATAAATGTTTCAGACATTACATGAAATTTCTAAAAATCTTATAAAAAAAAAAAGTGGTGTAGAGCTTTATCAATTTTTTAAAATGATATTCAAAAGAATCTGTTGAGAAAATAAAAGATAGGGAGGAAGATCAAAAAAAAAAAAAAAAGTTAAATTGTGTTAATTAATAAATCAGAATAGGATACCTGATAATATATAGTTAAGATAGACATTATAAAACTCTGGAACATAAAAAATGGTGATCTATATATTAGCGTATGATCATCAGTCAACAGGTTTAAAAGAAAGTACCTACATTGGCATATATTTGACTTGAATTATTATACATGTTTCTTTTTGAAAAAACTGAAGAGGCTGTAAATAATGGTGCCAGATGACTAATAAGTTAATGTATATGTTTTGTTGCTATTGTTATCAGGGAAAAAAGAGAGCAATCTTGTAAAGCAAAATTATCTGATATCAGAATGTAAACAAATATAACGAAACACAAATTATAGGATATTCAGTAAAAGTAGATGTCTGAAAGGAAGTGTTTTTTTTTTTTTTTAACTTTCATGTATAAAGTACCTGAAAAAATGAGTTGGAAAGAATAAATAAAATGTGTTCAACATTCTCAACAAAGCTGTTACAATAGTATGGGGTTATTCATAAAAGGGACGAAGGCTGGTGATTCCTCTATTTCAAATAATTATAAGGGTAGTATTTGTGGCAGATGCCTTCGGAAGCTCCACATCACATTCTCAATAGAAGCAGAAGCTACAAGAGCCTGTTGTACCTGGACACAAATACAACCCAGAGCACTGAAAAATTAGTGTCCCTGAGGACAAACTTACAGCAATGGAACAGACCTAATGGATGTACATCCCCACTTCTCATCCTGTGAACAGAGCATTCTGGCATTCTGTATGTTTCCCAGAGGCTCTGATGATACTGAGTTCTTACTGTCTACAGCAGCGACCTTGATAATAGGCCCCTATTTTGTTTCCTGGCTTCCCTCTCTGATGCTCCCCAATTCCTTGCTCTTGTATCCTGAGATTTCCTCTCAGAAGAACTATCTGTAACAAGTCCTTGTGTTAGGCTCTACTAGTACAGAAAAAGAATAAAATAATAATTGGGGATTTTTAAAATCACAAAAAGAAATATCAATCTGTTCATACATATAATATATTAATGAAAAACAAAGATGTGTACTTTCTGAGATACTATAGCTTTCTTATATCACCAAACTTCTTGTTAGTGTTTGTATTTTGCTATGATCTGGAAATCATGTTTTAATAAACAGTTCTGATTTTAAAAGTAATAAGCTATAGAATCCCTAAGGGTAAGTGCTACTTATCATTGTGTTTATTGTAAAGAGTGTAAATAGTGCTTAGAACCATTCTTATCCCTAGTCATTTTTCTCTGATGTTCGTAGCTTGTCTATGCTAAGTTTTTCATGTAAATTATTTTACATTAAGGACCTAGATTCATAACCATTAAACTGTTAAAATACCTTTTTACACTTGAACTCTGTGAGTTTTGTGAGAAAGCCACTGGATCACACTGAATATTTGTTCCCTCATCTTATAAAAACAGGGATGCTTGACATGATTTGGTATGTCAGGCACTTTCCAGATTAATAATTAGCTCAACATTATTATGAGAGCTGCTCTGTTTATCAGGCACTTATTGTAGAAGAATATTTTGTCCCTAAAAGAGTAGCTCAACCTTCTTTGGTTGATAATATATCTAAAATGTTATTAGTAAGAATGTGTATATATTTTAGATTAGATAGGAGCACAAACATGTCTCTTTACAAGGTCCTGTACACAGGACTTTTGCACAGTATCTTTTTATATCAAATATACTTTTGTATAATATCTGTCAACAAATCGATTCTATATTGGCATACATACAGATGCTATAGATATATGGAGATGGCTACATAGCTTCAAATTTAAAACACCTTCACATTTGTATAAGTACAGCTGGTCCCAAAATCCCATTAAATTAATAATTCTATTTTTAAAAAAACTCTAAACAAACGTACTTGGTCAAATCCATGCTTTAGGGGCAGATTCTTGGCCACAGAGAAAAGTCATGGAAACAAAACTGACACTTTGACCCTGTTGCTATGAATGAAGAAGCATGGTCTATGACTCATGGAATCCCAGATTACAAATAATAATGTATGTCACTTTATGGCAGCCCAGAAAATGGATAAACAACAGGGATCGCAAAGAAAGAGGATATTCTTACATTATAGGTACTGCAGATGAATTACATTATAGGTACTGCAGATGAAGTCTGTTAGCAGTAAATTGGATGGTTCTTGGTTCCTGATCGCGGCTTCACAGGGAGAAAAAGCTATTTTGCCCCAGTTAAGCCAAAATTACAAGGTCTAATTCTGTCCTAGTTCAGGCTTCCCCAGCAAATGAACCTTAGAAACTTCTTCAAGTTTGATGCTTTAGCAAAGTTCTAAAAAAATAGTTCCTCCTTATTAACAAATTTTATTTTGATAAATCAGACTTGTAATTGTTACCATGCTAGAAATACATCATCTATTAGTATGACAAAATCTCTACTAAGCAAAAGAGTATCCTTTACATGAACTGATAATTAGAGTAAAATATTTTTAGCCCATAGAAGTATAGTATATTCCTTGAAGACAGATCATGGCCTCTAAATAGCATTTCCCATTAAAAGTTGAAGGGCTCCTGGAAGAAATAGCTCATTTGGGCTGTGGGATAGGATAGGATATACACAAGATGAGCCTTGTAACACCAGATAACAGGGCTTTTTCAAAGATAATAAGGGTCAAATCAAGAGGTTTCAGGCAAACTTGAAGAAGCTACCATGGGGAAAACAATTTCCCACAGATGTGACAATTTGAATATCAATAAAAATAATAATTACAGTGAATTAATACAAATCATAGTAACACGTAGAGATTACAGTTTAAATCATGAGATCAGTGAACTCTGATCTGAATGGACTTATTAGTAGATTTATACTAATTACCTGATTTGAATGTTATTTAGCATTATTAAAACAAAGACTTGGTCTTTCTGCACAAATTTCCTCAAAGTAGTCTTAGAATCTCACGTTGCGCATTTGTTTTTTGGTTTTATTATGAGTAACCACTGTGCCCAATATATCTTGCCTCTAAACAGCATTTTCTTTTACCATCCTGCATTCTGGTGGTTGTGGCCTTTCTCTGAGACCAGTACTCTTATCTGAAGAGGAGGCAATGCACAGAGAGCATAAGTCAAAATCTGTCATTTTTATGTTTTTTTACTCTTAAAGAAAATATACCAGTGAGCCTAATCTGAAGAATCGGAGATAAACAGATTAATAAAATAATAAAAGTTTACCTCTCACCATCAATATACAAATATTCATGATTATAATACAAATAATTAACATCAGAAAATAAATATTCCATTTTCTTTCCCAAATTGCTGTGACTGTGGGTGTGTTTTTAAGCATTCCTACAGAAGCTGGTATTTCTTATCTACAGTCTTTTCTCATGACATACCTTAGGAAAATAAAAGCTCCTCAAGGAAGGAATGAAATTATACTGAAACACTGGTAGAGAAAAGGCTTTTAAAAGTACTGAAATGTAATCACATTTGACTAAGTCTTTACAGAATCTAAAAGTAGATACTTCAAAGAGAACACACATTTGAGATAAAAATTTATCAAAATCACCAAATTTCTTTTTCTCCATTTTTTTTTTGTCACTAGATTTGGATTGTCAAAAGTATCCCAAAACTTTAAATAAATTAGGTAAAATGGATATGCCCTTGTCCCTCTGTTGGGTACTAGTGACTATCATCTCCAGTTTAGTTTCTTCTTTCTTTCTTTTTTTTTTTCCTCAATTAAACCATTAATCCTGTTTTTCATAATCGTTCCTAGATTTTCTCTGAGGAAGGAGTCCTTCTCCTTACACTGCTTCCCCATACACTACATATGGGCTGCTGGTAAAACTGATTTTACTCTCAGAATATAGAAATATAGCAACAAATCACCTAAGCTAGCAAATAACCAGCAACAGAATTCCACACACGCTCTATTCAAAGTGATATGTTTTGAAAGACGAACACATTCTACAAGTCAAGACAAATCCAAACCAATGCTGGGAATTTTGTTTGCTAGTCAAGTTTATCAGTTCCAACTCCTGTTCCCAATCCTGGACTACCTAGTGTCTCAGAGAGAACAGGCATTTTTGATATTTGACTCTTCAAAACATTATCAGATTTACCAAAGGCCTAAAGTTCTTGCAAGCCAGATGTTGAGCAGAAGAATGGAACCAATTCAGAGGAAAGAAACTGAGAGATCCTGGTGTCACCATTTGGGTCTCTAAATCAAGCTGCGTTTGAGGCCAGAAGTTCCAAGTACCTCAGAGATTATGGTCTCCGAGTGAGATCACAGTCTTGCCTTGTTGCTGGGGCCGTGAGGGTGTTATGAGTTGGATTGCGCCCCCCCCCCCCAAAATTCATATGTTGAAGTCCTAACCCCTGGTAACTCAGAATGTGACCTTATTTGTAGTAAGGCCTTTGCAGAGGTCATCGAGCTAAGATGAGACCGTCAGAGTGGGCCCTAATGCACTAGGACCAGGGTCCTCATAAGAAGAGGACATTCTGTACGCAGACACACATAGAGGGGAGATGATATAAAGAGACACAGAAAGAAACCTGGAACAAATACTTTCCTCACAGCTCTCAGAAGGAACCAACCCTGCCAACACCTTGATTTTGGATTTCTAACTTCCAGAACTGTGAGACAATACATTACCTTGTTAAGCCTCCTGATTCATGGTATTTTGTAACAACAGCCCTAGAATATGAAGGGAAAATGTCAAAATCTGTCATCTACAGGTGTCACACCCTCAAATTAAGCATGCCATATTTTTATACAGAGGAATCAAAAACAAACATTAATTATGCATGCCTCCATCACCACCATAGAGAGACAAAATTCTCATCACTTTAACAATGATGAAATAACCTGAAAAAAATCCACAATCTCCTCCTTCTTTCAATATGCTGTATTTATGGGTGTGTTTCTACAGAACGGAGGCGAATCAATTATTGTGTTTACATAAGGCATTTGAGGCTGGACTTTCTGTCAATGAACAACAACAACAAAAATGTTCTGATCAAGACACACAGGTTCTGAGTATAGTACTTTTGAAATTATTTTGTTCCCCCAATTGTCTAGATTTTCTGTGTTTAGGACAGTATAAAATAAATTACAACATATTCCGTGACCTGAGCAGGACACCCTTTATGAATGTGTTTCTCTCTCACTGTGATCACAGGAAAAATCCAGAGCAATGAAGGAAACATGCAACATGGACAGTATAGATCTTGGCTTAATCACGCACAATTGTGTCCTTTGCTTTCAATAACCCAATTTTTCCCACAACTCCCTTGACCGTCAAACAGCTAGAACCTTTATGAAATGTTAACACTTAGTGTCTGCTGCTTGAGACTTTCAACCCTCCACTTAGGGAGGTGGAATTCTCTCTCCACCCTTTGCTTAAATCCAGTGCAAAGCAAAATTGCTGCTGACTCTGGTGATAAATCACCTATTACAACCATCAGGGCATTTAATTTACGCCTAAAATCAATTGGGACTTGCTGATGCCAAAAAGTAATATATTGTCAGTTAAAAAAAAAAAATAACCCCGGATACTACACTTCAGTGCAAGGTGGACTGTCCATCACCTTGATGACCAAACAACAATTTACAGTTTGTAAAAACCAAACAGACAAATGGTAAGAAAAACGCACTTTGATTTTAACCCTGACATTTGTGGAATTTGGCTGGGTTAAAAAAATCAAATGGCGGACTTCCCTGGTGGCGCAGTGGTTAAGAATCTGCCTGCCAATGCAGGGAACACGGGTTCGAGCCCTGGTCTGGGAAGACCCCACATGCCGCGGAGCAGCTAAGCCCGTGTGCCACAACTGCTGAGCCTGCGCTCTAGAGCCCGCGAGCCACAGCTATAGAGCCCACGTGTCACAACTACTGAAGCCCGCGCGCCTAGAGCCCGTGCTCTGCAACAAGAGAAGCCACTGCAATGAGAAGCCCGTGCACTGCAACAAAGAGTAGCCCCCGCTCGCCGCAACTAGAGAAAGCCTGCATGCAGCAACGAAGACCCAACGCAGCCAAAAATAAATAAAATTTAAAAAAAAAAATCAAATGGCTTTGCAGAAAAACGGAGGGATAGATGGTGGCACTGAGGCTTGTTACAGAAGGAAGTGTTTCTTGGGTGTCGAAGGGGGGATATGAAGAGGTTGAGGGGTGTAATTCTTTGACTAAAGATAGATAATGAGAAAATAACATTTTACTAATATTACCAAGTTATAGGTTATTAACTGATCCATCTATTCATTCATCAATTATTAGCACATTAAATACCATGAAGGAAAATGTTTTTACTATTTCCAGAGGCTGTATATTAGCAGATGATGAACTACATCTACTCCTGGTACTCTTGGAGCCTGTGGTAAAGGAGAAGGTTGGAAGCATAGCTGCGTGCTGCTGGCTAGAGAGATATTTGTCCAAAGGACGAGGCAAAGTTCTAGGTCTTCATTTCTGCCAGGATTTATAGTAATTTATAATAATTGTATCTATCACAGTTAAGACCAGAAAGAGTGCAAGGAAGTGATTTAAATAATAAAAAGAGAGATTTATATCAACCATGATGAGGAAGGCATCAGGCATTTAAATGTTTATTGTGAGGCTGGCATTGTGTGAAGCAAATTACATTTTTCCATTTCATTCTCCCTACCCTATCAGAGAGATATGACTAAAATCAGTTTTATTCCTGAGGAAAATAAGGCTGTAGTCAAAGAATTCGCCTAAGGTTACACAGCTATTAAGAGCAAACCTATCCTTTGAACCTAGGTCTACTTTACTGAAAATTCTGCTCTTAACTTCCCTGATTTAGGAGAGAGCATAAAAAGAAGTGGAATGGTTAGTGACTGCCAATGAACACATCCAGCAAATGACACTTCTGTCATTAACAATGGAACTGCCACTAACGCTGGAAATGCTTTTCCTGTTAACGTGGTGATGTTTAAAAAGCGGGACTCTATTTGCAGTCCAGCAGACATGCTTGGAATTATACTTACTATGTATATGATTTTGGACAAGTTACTTAAGCCCTTGAATTCGTGGATTTATGCTGAAAATATTAAGTAATATAAAAATGTTAATGATTATTAAGATATGTATTACCCTCAAGCACAGAAAATACTATGGTATTCAAGACACATGTCTCCTGGTATCAGGGAGCTAACACACTGATTGGGGTGGGGGTTGGGATAAACAAATTAATTAGTTAATTTCAAATTGTATTAAGTGCTATAAAATTATATTACTACTAAATATCATGTAAATAGATAACTAGTGAGTAAGAGAGGAACAAGGCCATTTGAAATAGGGTGATCAGGAAATACCTTGCAAGAGCAAAGATATTTAGTTGAGATCTGAATAATAAGCCAGTCAAATGGTGATCTTAAGGAAATAGGTTATATAGAAAGAATAAGAATAATAAAAGTCTTACGGTAGGAATAACCTTGGCACATTTGAGAACTGTTACAAAGTCAATGTTACCAGAGTATAGTGAAGCTGAGATTAAGTCAGAAAGGATATTTGAGGCCAAATCACATAGGGCCTTAAAAGTTATGGTATGAAATTTGGAACTTCCTAGGAGTGCTATGAGAAAGCATAAGAATATGTTAAGATAATTACGATTTGATCTAATTTATGTCTTTACTTTAGCAGCCCTCTGACTGCTGTATAAAGAATGGACTAAATTCAGGAAAGTATAAAAGCGAGGAAAGCAATTAGGACTATATTGTACTATTTTCAATGAGAGATCATAGCATCTTGGTTCTAAGAAGATAGTGAATTGTGATGGTAGGACTTGAGGTGTATTTTGGGACAGAGACAACAAGTATTTGATGATAGACTGAATGTGGGTTGTAAAGAAAAGAGGAATTAAGGATTATCTGTAGGATTCTTTTAGCCAGAATAACTGTGTGGTTAGTAGGGCATTAAGCAGAATGAGGGAAACTGGGAGAGGAAGATATTTCTGTTGGAGTAGACGTGGGAGATATTAGCAAATACTTTTATTTTGACCAAATTATCCCTGAAAAACCCATTAGATATTCAAATAAAGATGTAAGAAGGCATGAGAATATATAAACTGTGGATGGATAGAATGAAAGTATGAGTTGAATAAATAGGAAACATCACCATATTTACAATCACGGAGCTGGGTAAAATAAGTAGGAAAATAATGAAGATAAATAAGAGAAAGCCAATGTTTGTGCATTGGCATATAAACATTTAGAGTGCAGATAGAAGAGGAAAAATACTCAGAGGAAACCAAAAACCCAAAGCCTGAAAGTGTGAAAAAAAACTAGAGAAATGTAGTGTTACTGAAGACTGCAGTGGCAGAGAAAGGACAACTGTTGAAAACGCTACTGAGAACCTAAGTAAAATGGGGGCAGGAAATTGGCTATATGTCAAGAGAAATTATTGGTGATATCAATAAATTATGGGCAATAGTAACAATCTAAGAGACTCATGTTCAGATTAAATAAGCTAAAATATAGAAAATGATTACTCTGTTTATCTAATCCTAGATAACGAATTACCCCTGAAATTAGTGGTATAAAACAATCATTTTTTACTCTCATGGAGCCTGTGGGTCAGAAATTCAGGAAAGGGTCAGCTGGGCAATCTTTGCTCATGGTCTCTTATGTGGTTCCACTCAGAATTTGCTCAGACTGTAGTCAGCGAAAAGCTTGATGAGGCTGGGGAAATTCAATTCCAAGATGGCTCAGTCACATTTAAAGCAAGTTGGTTTGGCAACTGGGCAACAAATATAGCTCCTTTCCTTGTGGGTTTCTCCGTGAGGCTGCTTTAGTGTCTCCATGCAATGACAGATGGCTGTGCTCAGAGTAAGTGATTGAAGAGACCAAAAGAGAAGCACAGGTCTCAGAAGTTACACATCTTCACTTCTGTCATCCTCTATTGGACATAAAGGTCAGTCCTAGTGCAATATGAGACAGGGCTATACAAGTGAGGAAGTACTAAGAGGTAAGGATTATTGGGAGCCATCTTGGCGATTGGGTACCACAGTGAATATGTTTTAAATTATTAAATATATCTCCTGGGATATAGCAGACATTCAGTAAGTGGTAATGCTCAGAGTTAGCCAGACTTGAAGTAAAGGGTACAGTCCTTCATTCAGCCAAGTCTGTCCAAGGCTCCAGATATCAGCCACAAGTTCAGGGATCCCCAGGGCCAGCCTCACTTCCAACCAGCTGACTACAAATTCGGAGGTTCCCAGGCCCATCCTTATGTTTGATAATTTGCTAGAAAGACTTAGAGAACTCAGGAAAATATTATACTTATGGTTATAGTTTTATTGTAGTAGAAGGATACAAATCAGAACCAGCCAAAGGAAGAGCTGCATAGGGAAGAATCTGGAACTGGAAGGATTCCAGATCTGAAGCTTCTATGTCCTCTGGGAAGCATTATCCTCCAGGCATGAACATGAGGCAATATGCAGAATATTGTCAACCCAGAAGCTCACCCAAGGTTCAGTGTCTGTTTTGTACTAATAAAAAATCTAGGAATAAACCTACTTAAGGAGACAAAGACCTGTACTCTGAAAACTATAAGATGATGATGAAATCGAAGATAACAGAAACAGATGGAAAGATATACCATGTTCTTGGATTGGAAGAACCAATACTGTCAAAATGACTATACTATCCAAGGCAGTCTACAGATTCAATGCAATCACTATCAAATTACCCACGGCATTTTTCACAGAACTAGAACGAAAAGAAAATCTTAAAATTTGTATAGAGACACAAAAGACCCCGAATAGCCAAAGCAATCTTGAGAAAGAAACGGAGGTGGAAGAATCAGGCTCCTTGACTTCAGGCATACTACAAAGCTACAGTCATCAAAACAGTATGGTACTGGCACAAAAACAGAAATACAGATCAATGGAACAGGACAGAAAGCCCAGAAATAAACCCACACACCTATGGTCCATTAATCTATGACAAAGCTCCCACCCTGAGTCATCTCTGTTAGCATTAAGCTAACAGTTGTGATACAAGGGGCCTACCAGGAATAACAAAGACATTCCTATCACTCAGGAAATTCTAAGGGTCGAGAGCTTATCCCCAAGAATATGAACAAAACTAGAGTCAATACACGTAGATATTTTTATTGCCACTCCAGCTATATTCCTAAATAGAATTATTGGGGAAAATGATGCAGCATTTTAGATTCCCTGAAATGGTAGACACTGGGATAGGAATAAAAATGTAGCATCTGCTCTTTATTGTTTCTTACTGCTAATTCCTAGCTTTTTACTGTCTTTGATTTTACTCCATGTCAATAATCTTTGAACACTGAGGCAGAGCAGCTTTTCCCAATCAGGAAGCAAGAGCATAAGTGGGACCTGAGTAACTTTACTTGCAGCCCTGTACTTTAGTCAAGATGACTGTCATCCTGAGTTCAATGACATTAATATGATTATCACCAGAGCAAACATAGATTAGAACCAGTGAACATGAAGGATAAGAACTGGAGATTAAAGACCTGACATTGACACTTAACATGTTTTCTATTTGCTGACCTCTGTGAAACCCACTGTTCAAAGTTTATCACTGTCCTTCCCTTTCTTCATTACATTACCACCTTTGTGTCAGTCAACTGTTAAATTCTTTAATCTATTATGCTATATATACCTCCATTATGATGCCTTTGTCATGAGGCCAGGGTCGTATTTTCAGAAAACATTCTTCTAATTTTAGATCTAAGTACAATTTGTTGGTATAGTAAATCCATTACATATGGTGCTGGAAGAATCATAGGAAAGTCACAAATCACCACTTATAGCTCTTTTATGCCAATTTATGGGTGAGGTGTAGATGAGTCAATAAAAATAAGGCAAGAAGCATGTAGAAGTCAGTAAAAATTAAGGCAGTAGCTTGGGTCATCTTTTTCAGTTGCCTTGTGAATTTAACATACACATGTCACTTCTCACTCTTAATATATTCTGAAACTTCTCATCTCAGCCTCATTATGAAACATTTTATTTAGCACCAGTTACATGTTTACAAAACAACAAGACACACTCTACAAAAGATCAATGTGTATACAACATGGGCCTTGGCCAAGAAAGGGCTGATTGTCTAAGTTGTTCAATCTTCCTCTCTCTAGAATTTTCTCCACCTCTCTTCTCTGTATTTTTATGCTTCTCTCCAGAACCATGTGTCCTCATTCCTGTTATTGAGCTTTAATAACCCTAGACACACTAAGTTGCTAAGCGCTTAATATATTCCAACTCCCTGGATATTTGGATTCAAAGGAGAATACGAAGATAATTTTGAACAAGCCCTTCCCTTGATGGTTTTCAAATTACAATATATAGATATCCAACAAAACGGAAGGCAAACTTGACCAAGTGAATCTCACAGGCATAGAAACAACTTTGAAAATAAATGTAGTTAATAGTAGTAATGTAGAAATAGTAGTAGTCTAGTAATAGTAATAGTATCTTCATCTTTAGCCACTCTTACATAATCCTGTGGGGAGGAGGTGAGGGGGAGAAGTTCTAAATTCTGAGAACTCAGTAGAAGATGATATAGAAAAAATAGAAGAAAATGAGAAAATACAATGAAATCTTCACATTTCTTGATCTTGTGAATTTGGCCCAACTTGATTCAAGCTGAGCAGCTGCTATGGTAAAAGACTAGTTTCATACTTTCTTCAATGTTATAGCAATTCTATTTAAACAATTATGGATATTTTAGGAAGCCACTTTAGTACAAGTTTTTTTAAATCGCCATATTAACTTATAAATATTATTTAATAAAATACTGTGATTCTTCAACTCAGTTTCAGAGCTAATCTACTAACAGGAAATAAAGTATATATCTCACTAGTAATTTACTTTGCCTCTTGGTTCTTTCCTTTTTAATTTGTATAACAAATAGATAAATGTTAAATGGTAGGAGGAAAATGGACTTCTATCCATGGAAATAAGATATGCCTTAGATACATTTTTTCAAATTATGTTAGGATTTATATTCTTTACACAAACTCGAAATCATCATCATATGCCTTTGTTCACTTACATTTTCTGAAGCTTACAAAATGTGGAAATAAATGTAATGTCAAAGTAACATGTTTTCCATTATTTTATAATAACCTTGAACAGTTTCTGAATTCTAAAGGAAGAAAATAGGCTGGAAAAAAATCTTGGTATTGGTAACCATGTGGGAGTAGAGTTGTCTTATTACAACCCTGCATTCAGCTCTAATTCTTACTCAGGCTACATGTTCACATATGTAGTTTATTATTTTTCTGCCATCTAAGGTACTTTACATATTAAATATTTGTTGTATTTCTTTCTTTGTGAATTTTTGTGATTGTGACAAACAATAGACTCACGTGTTTTGAATAATGATTTTGCGTTTTTTTATCTTCCTCTCTAATCTAAAAAAGATCCTTGCTTTTCTAGACAGGCATCTTCCTCCAAATAGAATACATCACTACTTATTTCATACTTCCATTTTAATGTCTTTTGTATTTCCTTTCTGGACTATTAGTAGTAACATGATGGCATAGAGAAGAGTAAATGAGCATAACGGAAATACATAATTTGGGGGTCAGAGTGACTGGATACATTCTGGTTCTGATACCACTTCTGTGACCTAGGACATGTTTCTTAACATTCCTGTTGCTCAGAAATCCCAGGTATAAAGTTGGGAATACTTGTAAGTATGCTTTTGCAAAGGCATATTTGTTAATGTTACACATATTTGTAAAACATCTGTAATATTTTATTTATACCCAATTAATGATAGCTTCTATTATTAATATAACAACAAATTCTTCTTGGTATTCTTTTTGCTTAATTATCTAGCAGAGAAACTGACAAATAGAATGTACTCAGATATATATGAAGCTGAATTGAGTTGTCTTAGTTTCCAGGGGGTTACATGATCAGTACAATGCCTACTATTCATTTATGTCAATCTATCCATTTCCTCCTACTGTTAACATACCCTCAGTCTTCAACCCTTGAGCCACAGGAGTGATTATCGGAGCCATAATGGGTATTCACAGCACCCCGGGACTCTGGCCCCCGTGACTGACCTTGAGATGGGCTTATAATCCATTGAGTTTACAGCCTTTTCTTGTGATTTCATATATTGGAGGGGAGAGGGGGAGGTGTGGATTTCTCCTCTTGGGTTTCTAAACTTGATTTAAGTAAACTTTGTGTTCCTTCTAGCAAGGAGAGTTTTGCTTATGAAATGTGTGAACGTAGGCTAAATACAAAGATGAAAAAATAAAAAATGACTAGGTTTTGTGCCTGCATACTGCATATGTGGAGAGGTGAGGTTAGGGGAAGAGAGGGGATAGAGGGGGGAGAGAGGGATGGAGAGGGAGAGAGAGAGAGATTGAAAGAGAGAGAGTGTGTGTGGAGAGAGAGATGGTAACAATGGTAACCTAGGAATTTAAGTGCCTAGATCTAGTCATTTCTAATCCCCTTAGTGCTTGGACATTATTACTTGAAAGTTAAAAATACCTGAAAAATAGCTGTAGGAAAGAATGAACATTTTCAAATTGAGGAAAGCTGACTTTTACTTTGATTATTTTTAAAACCTTGAATACATCTAAGTCGTCTATGATGGTAGGGCAATATATCTCTGAGAAGTTTTTTATTTGGGAGTAAAACAGAAAAGATATATCCACAGTCTGTTTCGTATATTTATAAATGATTTCCTATACTCTTTATTTCACAGTGCTCGTCACATTAAAAATACATGAACAATTTGATGTTTATTACCTTCAAATAAGTTTCTAAATTTAAAGTAGGCAAAATTTCATGAGGCATGTAAATGAAAACGTTATTCAAAGTAAAAATCTTATATTGGCCACCATCTTTTTTTAAATTATACTGATATATATTAACAGTGAAAGGAAAAACTATGCTACTTGACTTTTCCTATTATATATCAAAAATGATTCCAAGTTATATGAATTATTTTTCTAATATTTTGTGAAGTATTTGACATCTGGTTTATTTTTCAGTTATTTTGGTTTTTCTATTTACTTAGCACTGATCTCAGTGTTTCAAAAAATTCTGCACATGGTAAAACAAAAATCTGACAACCAAACAACCATATGCTCGCTCTCTCTCTCACACACACATACACACACACACACACACACACACACACACATACTTTATATCTATCTATCTATCTGTCTGTCTGTCTGTCTGTCTATCTATCTATCTACCTACCTACCTACCTACCTAGGTGTGGTATCTAAATATCATAAGACTACCACACATACCAGAAGACTGACTTCTGAGACTGGTAAGACATGCCTTCAAAGATGCTTGTGAATTTCCATATTCTAAATACTAAACCTAAAATTACCTAGGGTATACAAAATACTTATTTTTATTTGTTCCATTCCGAAATTCAAAACTCAAATCAGTAACATATTGCCTATAACTCAAGGTCTAGATTTACTAGTCTTCTATCAATAACCACTTCACCTGCCATTCAATTCTGCCCCCAAGAATACACTTCACCTTCTATTCAATTCTGCCCCCAAGAATACACTTCACCTTCTATTCAATCCTGCCTCCAAGAACACAGTACATTCTTTTTTTTTTTAAGATTTTTTTTTTTTTGATGTGGACCATTTTTAAAGTCTTTATTGAATTTGTTACAATATTGCTTCTGTTTTATGTTTTGGTTTTTTGGCTGTGAGGCATGTGGGATCTTAGCTCCCCGACCAGGGATCGAACCCGCACCCCCTGCACTGGAAGGCGAAGTCTTAACCACTGGACCACCAGGGTAGTCCCTACACACAGTATATACTTATGTCACTCCTGAGGCTGGCCTTTTTGTTACTACCCAAATTTTATTAACCTTCCCTAACAACAACAATAACAACAACAACAATAAGAGTAGCAAATACTTTTACAAGACTTACCACATTCTAGGGAATGAACTTAGCACTTCCATAAAGTAACTCATGGAATCCACCTCCATAAGAACTCTCTTGAGGGAAGTTTTTTATTATTATTAGCCCCATTTCACTGATAAGAAAAATCAAGGCACAGAGAAATTGAATAGCTTACCCAGAGCCACACTTCTAGACAGTAGACAGGTCAGAAGTCACACCCAGGTAGTCAGGGTCCAGATCTTAAACACTAAGCAGACTACATCTTACTTTAGTCCTTACAGATTCTACTTTATGACATATTTTCCTAAACTCAGTTGATTAATAACACATATATTACTTAAATGTATATTTTTAGTTTATTTTTTCCATTTTTATGGTTAATCTTTATATTATCATCTAATCTATGCTTTGCTGGCACATTCCATATATTTTTCCTAACCTGCAGTTTCTCATTAGGCATAGTAATTCCATTTTGTGGATATAAGAAACTTCTCTGCCTTGACTCTCACTCCTGTATAATTGATCCCACACAACTGGTTTTAAATACAAGTCGGATAACAACACTTTTAAATCCTTTGATGTCTTAACATTCCACTTAGAATAAAATCCAACGGATTTAATATGGCCTATATTGTTCTACCTAATCTGGTCTCCACTTACCCTATTAAACTCATTCTGTATCATTCCCATCCTCTCTCTACCTTCCTTTTTCAACTTTCTGTCCAACAACCCACCTTACTACAGTCAAGCCCAAACCACTGAATCTTTTTTCTCTTCCTAGAACATTTACACTGCTTATCATTTCTTTCCCGGGGGTTCTCCTCGTGGTCTTTGTACTGTGTGCTCCTTTTCATGCTTCAGTTCTGAATGATGTTTTAGAATCCCTCTCTCTAACCCAGTGGTTTTCAATTTGCAGTCCCCAGACCATCAGCATTAGCATCACTTGGGGACTTGTTAGAAATGTAGATTCTGATTTAGAAAATCTGGGGTGGGCCCCAGGATTCTGTGAGTTTACAAGCCCTCCAGGTGATTCTGTTGTATATTAAAACTTGTGAACCACTGACCGTACTCTGAGGTAACAAAATCCACTTCTTAGCAGTCATGCTCTATCACATCACCACATTTAATTTTTTACAAAGCCCTTAAAACTATCAAAATTATAGTATTTATTGTGTTTGTTCTTTGTTCCATTGTCTATTGTCTAAATCTCCTCTCTAGAGCTAGACTTAGATCTCTCACTCCATTAAAGCAAGGTCTTTGCCTTTGCAGGAGCTACGAAAAGCAGGTAGTTTATTTTGAGAAGTGATTCCAGGGAACAGGAGTGAAACACAGATCCAGGGAGAGCCAGTTAAACAGTATATGATTGAGCTGCTTCCTGCTACGAGCCACTGACGCACGTCCTGCTGGGAACTCTTTGAAAAATCATGTCATCGCATGAGTCTTAGAACTGTCCATCTAAAAAACAGAGAAGGACAATATTCATGTACCAGTTCCTTCCCCTGCTGGACAAGGACTATCCCAGGGGATATTAATTCCCTCATACTTCCAGCTCTGTTTATGAGCTGGAAGAGTTGTGCACAATTCAACAAACAAGAAGCCAGGGAAGGAAGTATAAGACATTGACACTCTAAGGTGACATGCCATCAGGTGACACCAGCATGCAGTTGATGGCCACAGCAATATCTGGAGTAGATCAATGGGCTAAGAGGATGTGAAGCATGATAAGAGAGATGTCTGCTATACTATGAACCTATGGTACCTACATTGGCTAAAAAATGTCAAACATCTAGTAGATCCTCAACAAATATTTCCTCAAGAATAAAATCAATCAATTAAGCAATCTTTAGCTAGTATACATATACACAATTGGGATAAGGCAGAGACAAGACTTAACTCAGTTGTGTTAATTTACTAAACCCAGGCATCTTCTATCTTACCCATCTGCCTTTCATTTGTAAAATTAATAAATAAAATGAATGAATAATTTAAAAATTAGTTTAATTTTGATGAGGATTTGATCAAGCATAAGGGAAATCGATATCTGCTGCTACTCTCATGTTGTCAGGGAACTTACAGTCATCCCAGACATACTGATGGTGCAAAATAAGGTCTTGTGAGAATGCAAATGAGATTTCATACTGAGTCAGTAGTGCTCAAGCTCGAGTGGATAGCAGAAAAAACGGGAAGATTTGTTAAAACACAGATTGCTGGACCCCAACCTTAGAGTTTTTGATTCAAGAGGTCTTAGGTGAAGCCCAAGAATTGAATTTCTAACAAGTCTCAGGTGATGCTGAAGCTTATGGCCTGGGGATGGTACTTTGGGAACTACTGGTCTGAGGAATCAAAGTACAATTACATAATCTAATTCCCACATTTCACCTGAGCTTCAATTTCTGAAAACTGTTTGCATAGAAACCTATAAGTTTCAAGACATAGTTGATTTTTAATAAATATATTTAGAATTGTGTTTTTATACCGATGTTAGGAACTAATCTAAATATTTCCCCTAATAGAATATGATCTTTGGCTGTTTTCTCAATGCACTGTCCCATGATTTACTGAAGTCATTTAGAAGTTGATATCTAGTTGGTTTTTGGTTTATTGATTTGTTATTTCACTTAATATTCCTATTACTTATTTGGACTTTTTTTTTTTCTCAACAGTTGCATGGCATTTCATGGCTGCATTATTATTGCAAGTTAACCAACTTCAATGTAATCAACTCACAGAATTAGCCAATTTCCTTATTCTCTCAATAAACTATAATAAATCTATAGCCTTTTCTTCAGTATCTGTACTGGGTAGAAACCATGCAAGGCAGGATCTGAAGCAAACATCAAACTGTGAGTAGATTAAAATGTAAAGTACAGTTTCCAAGCAGGCATTATAACTGGCTCTCCTTGGCGGATGTAGTGCTGATTCAGAAGTGAAAAGGCAGAACCCTTGGTCACTCTTTTGGAGCTGTTGATATATCACAGGCTAACATGTGGAAACTACAGCCAGAGAATGACAAAGGCAGACACAAGATGCCATTATTTTATATTATCCAAACTACAAAAGAGACAGAGTCCCCCTGTCCTAGTAAATGCCTTCACACCAACTTTCCAATTTACATGCTTGTATAACCTAGGAACTTGGATCTACATTTAGTATGCTGTATGAACTTGGAAAACTTAGTCTCTGGTTTTCCCTTTCTATATTTTAAAAGTGGGTTAATTCTTACTCCGTAGAGTTATCGTACAAATCAAATGAAAATAAAATCCCTGTAGACTTACTTGATATAGTTTCTGGAATATAGCAGGTGTTCCATAAATGTTAACTCTGAATATAGCAACAGTGACAATGATGATGGTAAATTTTTGATATCTATATATATCTACACATTTAGTTACATGTATATGTATTTCACCATTTTTATCTACTTTTATATTGGATGCCCACCAGTCAAGACCACTAGGAACATGCACATAGTAGCACAAAGTTGGGCTTATTGGCCTTTTTGCGACAAGGGAAATACCACACCATTGGGAACCAGAAGGTAACTCGGTGTAAGAGGGTACTAGGAGAAACTCCTTAGATTTGTAATAGGATTTGCGCTTGTGTTAAGTGATGTTAGGGAGGGTTCAAGGAAGCATGGATTTTCTCTGTATTGGATGCTGGCAGAAAGGGAGACATTTCTATTATTGGATATTTTAATTGTTCATTAGGAGAAGAATAAGCTAAAGCTTTAGTTAGAAAAGAAGCAGTAGCCAGTCACTCATGTTGGCTGGGAGAGGGAAATGTTTGGAATTTGCGGGGCTTGCTCCATGTTCTTGACTTTGTCTGAGTTCAACCATGATTGTTTGTATGGTTGTTTTTGGTTTGCTCTATTATAATGAGTAAACTTGTATAGTGTTGGTGTCCTGTGAAAGTGCTTATGGTCAACAGAAGATGGAAACTTACTTAGATGTGAGTCTTCCTCTCTCTCTCCTTTCTCTCCAGTACCCTCCTCAAATACACACACTTAAGCATCCATGAGAATATTAGCTCAAATGCATGATAAAGGCCAATTTTACTCATGGTTTTAAGTATCCTTAACTATTTCAAAAAAGAAAAAGAGAGAGCGAGAGGGAGAGAGAAATGGTTGTTTATAATATAACCAAGAATAATCCGTTAGATTAACACTGGAGTTTAAAAGAATGGGGAATAAAAAAGACAGGGAGAGGAGCTATTGACAGATGTTTAAGTTTTATGCATATATGCCCATATGTTCAAATATACTTTGTTTATTCATCCTATCTCTTCCCACACTGTGTCTAGACAAATTAGGTAAATCTGTCCTTCTCTTCCTGCCATATAATCTTCACACTATAACATCCTGTTCCTTTTATCCCCTTCAAATTTGTCTCCTTTAATTAGTCTACATGGTCTCTGACACCCCATGAATAACTCTGTCATTAAGGGTGCCCCAGTTTGACTTGTACAACTCAGGCAGAGCTACCAAGTATCTATCCACACCAAGATAATGATGTCTGATCTTGAGTACCATTTCTATATTTTCCTTGGGGCATTTTACCTCTTCTGTGGGATTTTTCATCATGTAATAAAATTGAAGTTAATGGTCAATGCCTCTGATTTATTTATAGAAATATATTCAAATATATAATCCAGAATTTGATTGAATTGTGAAATCATATATCAAAATATATAATGAGCAGAATTGTTCCAAAAGCCTAGATTTTATTTTTATAACTAGAAAAGCTCTCTTACAATAATAAAACAGTTAAGAGCTGGTCAGGATTGGAAAAGTTAGTGGAACAAATTCTTTTGGACAAGTATATTTCATTTACATTTAGAATAATTTCATTCTTTTCTCATTCAAAGTATTCCTTCTTGCACTTAATATTTAATTTTAGCTAGATAGTTTTATTCAAGGGAAACATAACTAAAAATTCTTTTTTATTTCCCTAAAGGCAATCTAGTTGCCCCAACTATGCAGACATCATAGAATTAAATAAACAGTGACCTTATGGGGAAAAAAATGCTCCACTTAGAAAATATTTCTTTGTTATATAAATGCTCTACCAAGTAGTAATATTCACATCTCTATGCTATCCAAATTATCTTATTCAATGGTGTTGACTGGATAACATCATCAAATGTAATCTCTACCTCATAGTACCATTTCCCAAGCAATGCTTCCTATGGGGATGAATGAATGAATGAAAAAAATCTGTTCTTCAAATCAAGAGTCTAAGTGATTTACCAGGATCTGAGAAATTCGATGTTTTCTATGCTAGAAAATGCAAAAATAGGAATGGAGATGCATGTTTGAGTATTGAAAGAAAGCAGGGCTTTTTTAAAAAATGTGTTTGTTTTTAATTTTTCTGAAATGTGGTTAGCAGAGTTCCCCTGCTTCATTCCTCACTTCCTAAACAGGACCACCTCCTGAATCACTGGCCCTATATTGTCTTTGTTAGTGTTGAAATATTTCATTAACTTTTCTCAGCTACCTAGAGACTTCTTTTCTGACTCCTAAGGTAAATGTCACACACTATAATATAAAAATGTATTTTCTTGTTAGAAATTCCACTGAAATCAAAGGCAGCTGTTTATCTTACTGCTTGAAATAACTTTTCTTATACATGGAGGTGTCTCGTATCCATGTGAAACAATATACATTGTTGCCATCTTTCTTATAGATTCCACTTCCAGCTCTGTATTTATTTTCATACCTCCTCTCTGCCCAATCTTCAATTTCTGCACAATTCTCTGGAAATAAACAGTCTCAACCTGCTCAAATGACTCTAATAATGTTGTTAATCATTTTGAAAATAACTTGCTTATTATTCTCAGGTTGATCCATTTCAGGAACACGCTTGGATATTATATAAACATTGTATGTTAACTCCTGTTCTTTTCCAGGGTGATGACAATTGTTTCACTCCAATGAACAACATGAAAATCTCCTTTTTTTTTTCCTCTAACAATTCAACAAAGTTGCTAAAATCATTTGTCTTCAACTTGGAGACACAGCAAGAAGCACCTGTTTTGGCAAAGCATATCACAATAAATGCCAAAGGAGGGAGAGGATGCCAGCACTTGAGAACCTTGATTCTTTCCTTTATTTCCCAACACCATCCAAACACAAAAACTTACACAATGTTCCTGCCCTATACACACACACATACACCACTATACAGCTATATATGAAAAAAATAACTGAGATAACGTACAATTTTATACAAATGAGGAACTTTAAAATTCTATAGATTCCTATTCCAATTGTATGTTAGATTATGTTGAAAATGAACTGAATGTGTGATTATTTTTCTCTTCACAGTGGGTGGGGTTTGGCAGTAAAATTATAATAGTTACTGAAAATATAACATTATATATTTTCTCTGTATATCCAAAAAATAATATGAATGAAATATTCTGACCTCACTACACTAATAGTAATAATGTTTCTAGAAAAGGCAAATCTGTAGAGACAGAAAGTATATTGGTGGCTGGCTGAGGCTGGGGCTGGGCATGGGATTAACTATAAATAGGCATGAGGAATTTAATTGCATGATGAAAATATTCAGGCTTATGGTGACAGTTGCACAATAACTGGGTAAAATTACAAAACTAATTAAATTGTGCACTAAACAAACAAAATACATCTTTTAATGTAGATTGACTACAAATAAATATAAACATACGTTCTGAAAAATATTTAAACTAGATGGGTATCAAAAAAAAATGACCCCACTTCATTTCCATTCAATTATGCTTCCTTCTAGAGTCTATAATAGTGGTTTGTACATAGCAAGTGTTTATTAAATATTTTTTGAACAAATGAAAGGATGAGAGGTAGCAAGAGAGGGAAGGTGGGGGAGAGAAAAGAGGGAGTGAAGAAGGAGATGGATAAAATATCAATATTTGCCATTCATCCTTCTAGTCTTTTTTCTACTAGAAATATACTCATTCACTGTCACTCTCAAATGCACATACACAAAACACTTTATGCATATATACTTTTATTTTACAAAATGGAGCATTATATTTTACATTTTAGTTAGCAATTTTTCACTTCAGGATATGTTATGTCAGTAAGTATAACTCTTAATGTATCATTTTAACACCTGCACAGCATGCCATAATATAATTATATGCTTATTTATTTGCTCATTCCCTTCTTCTTTAATAAAAATATTCTTGTACATATATTCTTGAGTAATTGTGTATTTTGATGAACCAGAATTTTGAAACTAAGATTGATGATTAAGATGAGCATTAATAATAGATCATGATAAGCCGGCTTCAAAAGTTTATTTGAAGATAGAATACAGAAGTAACATTTGCCTTACAGCCTTGGTAAGATTAAAATATAGTTGAGTCAAAATCCTCATCACTTGCCTTTAAATTTGTTTTGTCAATTGTATGGAGGTCTTCTCCATCCCAAGAATATGAGAAAAAGGTCCTCCTACATTTTCAACTAATAATTTTAGAATTTTATTTATATTTAGAAGTTTAATTCATTATAAAGTTTATATTATTATTATAAAAATCTATTTTTTTCAAAATATATAATCAAGTTGACTAACATTTTAAATAGTCTCATTTTCTCAACTTACTGAAAACAGTACCTTTATTATTGTGGTAGCTTTTTAAAAAAATTTTTTTTAATTAATTTTATTTATTTTATTTATGGCTGTGTTGGGTCTTCGTTTCTGTGCTAGGGCTTTCTCTAGTTGCGGCAAGTGGGGGCCACTCTTCATCGCGGTGCGCGGGCCTCTCACCATCGCGGCCTCTCTTGTTGCGGAGCACAGGCTCCAGACGCGCAGGCTCAGTAGTTGTGGCTCACGGGCCCAGTTGCTCCGCGGCATGTGGGATCTTCCCAGACCAGGGCTCGAACCCGTGTCCCCTGCACTGGCAGGCAGATTCTCAACCACTGCACCACCAGGGAAGCCCTGTGGTAGCTTTTTTTAAAATTAATTTTTATTGCAGTATAGTTGCTTTACAATGTTGTGTCAGTTTCTACTGTACAGCAAAGTGAATCAGCTATATGTATACATATATCCCCTCTTTTTGGGATTTCCTTCCCATTTAGGTCACCGCACAGCATTGAGTAGAATTCCCTGAGCTATACAGTAGGTTCTCACTAGTAATCTATTTTATACATAGTATCAAGAGTGTATATATGTCAATTCCAATGTCCCAAGTCATCCCCCCGCCCCCCTTGGTGTCCATTCATTTGTTCTCTCTGCCTGTCTCTATTTCTGCTTTGCCAATAAGATCATCTATACCATTTTTCTAGATTCCACATATATGCGTTAATATACGATATTTATTTTTCTCTTTCTGACTTACTTCACTCTGTATGACAGTCTCTAGATCCATCCACGTCTCTACAAATGACCCAATTTCATTCCTTCTTATGGCTGAGTAATATTCCATTGTATATATGTATGTAGTAGTTTTTTACTGTGCTAGTTTAGCTAAATTGAAACTGTGCTTCCCAGAATCCCCTTCTCTGCAGGACTGCAAGAAAGAATTGGGCAAAAGAAAAAACTGGTCAAGAATTGAAAAGAAGACATAAGATAGCGATGGTTACATTCTGAAGATCTTTGTAGCTAGAGACAGCAAGATGCAGACGTAGAAATGCCTGTGGGTTTCAAATTGTCCTCATTTCCCTTCTTTACTCTCCTTTTTTCCTGATTTTGTTCCATCAGGATGTAGTTAACAGGGATAAATGTATTTTACTATGTTTCAAATGTTCAGCATTCACCAGTTTAAGAACCAAAGTGCAAAAATATGGAGTGGCTCCTGTATTAATCCTAGTGATCCTCCAGTGAGATTTTTTCATTCCTATTCCCACTGTTTTGGGCTCTGTTCCCCTAGAGTTCTTAATTCTGAAGGAGGAATGTTTCCAGGAGGGGACAAGCATTAAACTAGCAGTTAAGTCCTCTATTTTGCTACTTTGGCCTCCTCAACAAGTGAACCAATAGGAAAAGGAGGTAGTTACCGCCCTGGTTGGTCTATCTGATTGCATCTATTGTGAGGAGTTAGGTAGCTAGGGGACAATGGGGGTAATAAGGAGGATTAGGTGTGGAATATAGGAAATCCTCTGCAGCATCTCAGTATTCCCGTGCCCTGTCATAAAAGTTATTTAACAACTCCAGGAATTCAATACAAATGGGGCTGCTAATGGCCCAGAATCTTCAGGAATGAAGGTTTAGGTCACCTCTTCACTCAAGAAAGGAGCCAGCTGAAGGAACTTAGAGCAAAGGGAATATTGAATGGGGAGTTTAAGAAGGATGTTATAAATTCCAGCTGTGACCACATGACTAGGGACAGAAATCAGGACTGTAGCAGATATGAATATTTCTTTCTTAGATTGATATGATTAAATTAGTAAATATATTAAATAATTAGATTTCTCTGCTTTCTTATTTCTTTCCCATTCCCCTGTGACCAAACATAAAATATGTTAATATGGGTTGATTATATATTGCACTATTTAAGTTACAGGAAAACAAAATAAGAGTGTGATTAAACCACAAGTGGAAGGAAGCATGATTTTGCTATTGTCTTTATTTGGAAGTGAACTGTGGTCAAAAGAGTATGCATGGATTACAAATGGACATGGAGTGGGCTGAGCTGACATCTGCTAGCCAATGCAATGCTAGGCCCAGCATCACTGGAGGCTTAGCTAGGAACTCAGAGAAGCAGTATCTACACAGAGATAACAGGTCTCTATTTATTTCTATACCAAACCTACTTTGGGGTCTTACTCCACTTGTTGGGCACAACTAGCTTCAAGATTTGCTCAAAATTTCTAGATCATTAATCCATGCCAATGCTTCAGGAGACTTAGGGAAGGAAGAATGCCATGTGAACAAAGAGGCAGAGATTGTAGTGATAAGGCTATAAGCCAAGGAATGCCAAGGATTCTCCACAACCTTCAGAAGCCAGGAGAAAAATTGTGAAACAGATCTCCCTCAGACTTCTAGTAGGAACAACCCTACCAGGACTTCAGTACTCTAACCTCCATAACTGTAGGAGAATAAATTTCTGTGGTTCAAAACCAATCAGTCTGTGGTAATTTGGTCCAGTAACCCTGGGAATCTAATACACTAATTCATACCAATTGTGTCATTTACAATCATAAGGGTTTTATTTCCTTTGTTTTTTCTACAGATATTGGTGTTCTATAAAAGTTAGAATTAAGTAGAAACTATAGCTTTCCTCCAAGAACCTCATTTTAGAATTAAACCAGATCATATATTCAAACATTTACTTGCAAGCAGTCATCCAGATAATATCTTCTATTTTAAAGCTTGATAATGAAATATCTGTTGTATGTATTTTGAATGAAAAGTATACTTTAAACAGAGACAATAATATTCTAAAACCAGAGTTTAGCTCCAGGTGAAGACAAATGATTCATATATCCCTGAATTCAGTGCTGATTATAATCCTATTTATAGGGTGACAGTCTAATGTGCATAAACTGTTGGGATATTGTGCACGTAGAGTGTAACTTGCCAATCCATGCATCTACAATATCACTCATTTCACCCATGCATTGTCTTTTTTAAATCCACCACTTTAATCAAAATCACCAGGAATTAATAGTGAGTTTCCAATTAGAGACTTTATAAATGCTAACTAATCACTCTAAGTGTGTATTCTGCATTAAGGGATATCATATTTAACTAACTCTCTCTAGCCTAAAGACAAAGGTAACAGATATGCTAGACTGTTTAGATCAAAAGAATTCAAATTACATATAATAAAATAACTTGCCTTAGAACCTTGATTATTTTTGTTTTAAGAATACCTCTTATTCAGGAGAAGTGGGCACCGACCCTAGACCCAGACATGGACCATGTAACCCAGGGCAAAAAGTCAGAGTGTTTCACTATCAGGCCACAGTGATGACTTAAAGGAAGGATTATGTATAAGTTTCTTATTATTGCTCTAACAGGTATCACACTTAGGGGTTAAAACACCACCAGTTTATTATCTTACTGTTCTGGAGGTCATAAATGGGTTTTACTTGGTTAAAACCAAGGTGTCCTCAGGGCTGCACTGCTTTCTCAAAGTTCTAGAGGAGAACCTGTTTTCTCATCTTCTGAGCCTCTAACAGCTGCCTACCTTCCTTGGCTCCTGGCCTTGCCTATCTTCAAAGTGAGCGATGGAGTCTACTACACACTGCGTTACCCTGACACTGGCTCTTCTGACTCCCACTTCCATGTTGAAGGACTCTGATGATTACAGTGGACACATCTCTATAGTCAGGATACTCTCCCTATTTTAAGGTCAGATGCTTAGCTACCTTAATTCCATCTATAACCTTTACTTCTTTACCTGGTAATGTTAGATTCACAGGTTTCAGGAATGAGGATGTGGACATCATCCTGCCTACTACAATGGATAATAGGCTTAAATTAGTCCAATTAGACATTTTGTAGGAACGCTAAGAAAAAGACATTAATCTTTACTTCTGGACAGAAACAGGGAAACATTTAGCCCCAGAATTTGTTGACATCCATCTGGGTGGCAAAAGAGAAATTAACCTTAGAATCAAGATGATATAATGGAAATTAAAGAATAGAGAAGCATAAGTGAACAATTTGTTAAGGTAGTATCGCCAAGCCACTGGGTTAAGCTTCATCTGAAGTTCATCTTAACTCTAGTGTTTTCAGTTATTTTAAACAGTAATTTGTCCTTTACAAATAAGGTACTTGAGCCAGGATTTTGTGACCTGTAGGCAAAACTGTCCTAAGTGATATTTTTTTTGTGTTCTCAAATTATTTTTCCTGTTTGCTCATTGCTGACATATAGGTAACTAGTAATTTCTGAATGATTATTCTATATAATTCTTTTAATTCTAAATAATATATCATTTTACTTCTTTGAATTTTTTTGGCAGAAAAGCTTATAACCTTTAAGTAGTAATAATTCTGCCTCTTTCTTCTCAATATTTATATCTCATTTGTTTTTCTTGTACTGGCTAAGATTTCCAAGTCTATATGATAAATACAGTAAGTCCACTACATACGAATGAGTTCTGTTCCGAGAGCGCCTTTGTAAGTCCAATTTGTTCGTAAGTTCAACAAAGTTAGCCTAGGTACCCAACTAACACAATAGGCTATATAGTACTGTATTGTAATAGGTTTATAATACTTTTCACACAAATACTACATAAAAATCAAAGACAAAACATAAAGAAAACATTGTTAATCTTATAGTACAGTACCTTGAAAAGTACAGTAGTACAGTACAACAGTTGGCATACAGGGGCTGGCATCGAGTGAACAGGCAAGAAGAGTTACTGACTGGAGGAGGGAGAGGAGGTGGGAGATGGTAGAGCTGAAGGATCGTCAGCAATAGGGAACGGAGGGCAAGCTGCAATTTCACTCACACCTGATGTTGATGGCACAGGTTCTGGTTCTTAGCTGGATTCAATTCCATCTACCCTCTTGAAAAAATAATCCAGTGATGTCTGGGTAGTAGCTCTTTTTTCTTGTCATAAGTGACACGGTAGCATTGGATTGCATTTTGAATGGCTGTCACAATCTTCGTGTACCATTCTTTGTTCTGGTCCTGTGCCTCAAAAACTTAACAGTGCCACCTCAAATCAAGAAAATCCCCTCACCATTTCCTGCATCATGAATCTCTTCGGTTCTTCCGTTACTTCTTCTTCCTCTTATCTCTCTTCGTCCTTCCTCTGGGCCTCAAATTCCATCAGGTCTTCGTTAGTAAGCTCCTCGTGTTGCACAGCAAGGAGTTCAATGAAGTCGTCCTCTTGCAGATCTAGCTCCAGTTTGTACACAAAAGCACAACCACTTGTAGAGGATGTATGCACGTGACAATGTACACCAGACACGTGAACTAACTTATGTGATTGGACGTGTGAAAGCACGTTCGCATATTTGAAAGTTCGAAACTTAAAGTTTCGTATGTAGGGGACTTACTCTGTAACATTTCATATTTAGTTCTGAGTCCACAAGTTAAATATGTGTACTGTGTCTATGTACAAATAAAAATTCCAACTTTTTTTTGAAATTTCTTTCTTTGAAAAGCAAAGGAAAATATTCTACCAATTAACCATCTCTATCCTGTCATACAGAACAGAATGTTGACACTTTGTTATCACTCCAAAATCTAAAAACTTTGGATCTTATACATAAATCATTGAATTATCTGCCCTGAAAGCAAATTATTTCATGACTACATGGGTCAACAGTCAGGTTGGAAGAGCTAAAAAGTCTATGTTGAATGTTGAATGCAGTAGTCAGAAAATGCACTAAGACAGATTTTTGTGGATGGACTGGAACTTATGACAATAAATAATTACTGTGATGGGTGTCCAGGACAGCTAACTCACCATTATTGAATCTTTTAATTATGAAGAAAAAGCCTATTACTGGGAGCTCGCTAAACTTGTCATGAACTTTGAGAGCAGTACGATCTTTATGTACCAGAGGAACAGAAAGGCATTTGTTTTTGCCTTATGTCTTCACTCACTTCAGTACCTTATTTTTGCCTGATTTTGTTCTTAAACCATATACCCTCACATCCTATATTGGTCACCTGTTTTTATTTTTAAAATTTTACATAAGCCCTTGTCCCAAGAAGCTTTAAAGCAATCTTCCTTATTTAAAAAAAAATAACAACAACAACAACAAAACACAGATTCTAAATGGGAGATTTTACGCCATTTATTTTCTTTTTTTCTGAGCCCCCCCAAAAAAATGACTTTTCCCACGGATATTGTAAAAGCTCTCAGATGAGTTTCTCTCTCAGTTCAGATTTCTTTCAGTTTAGTAGTTCACACATAGACTCATACGGATAATTCGACTAAACGTCTTGTTCTGTTTCCCCTGGTGAAGAGAAGCAGAACACCAAAGACTAGAAGACATTATCCCTGTGAATAGCCAATCATGCCCGCCTAACTTACGGTTGCTTCTTTGATTTCTCAGGCAAATATTTCATTCCTGCACTGCTGTGTATTCCATAAACCTGACTTAGCCATATTCTGATTTTCCCTCTGCTCTCCTGAAGGACAACACAGAACATCTTTCAAAATTACTCTGTAGAATGCCAGAAGCACCATTATTTCAAAGGTATATCTGCCTTCTTCCCATAGCACTGAAAATCAGTTATGCTTATTAGGAACTTCCATAGTCAGAGCTTCGGAAAGAAGTGCCCAAGTGTTAAGGTGGTATAATGGGAAGTCACATTTATTTTATTAGTTACTAAAAATGCTGCAGTCCCCAAATATTATTATTTTCTGCATTATTTTAAATATGTCTGTTTACAAAAATAAACCAGTTCATTAACATCTATTGAATCTGATATTGGAATCAGATATTAGGGAGTCTGTTTAGATTTGTTTCGGTCCACATGAAATATTTAATAATCTTATTTGAAATGAATAGAGTCATTGATTCAGCCTTAAGCTCATTGCTCAGTGAAAGTCTGTTGAGTCACTAGAGAGCAGAACAAAATCTTGCTATATGAAGACTGCTTTTTATGCTTTATTTTTATAGGTTTCATCTTGATTGCTAAACATGGTCAAGTGGAAATAACTGCTGAGGAGACTGTGGTGAGCATCCTGAGGTTGAGACCTACAGGCTGAAATTTGGTAGGAAAGAAGGCTGTAAATTTCCACTTTGGATCTGGGTGGGGGGGCAGTAAAGGCATGAGTGCTATTTATTTCCCATCCTTAGTAAGAAAAGGGAAATAAACACTGGGAGTCAGGGTAATAAATTAACTAGATGTGTACTCATGAATAAATGGATTTACCTCTGTTGCTTTATCTGTAAATTAAGGATATCGGATGAGGCAATTGCTTAATCTTTCCTGTTATTTAATCCTCTGACTTCCAACATTTGGAAAAAAAACATTTACTAAACTTAGAGTACTATGACACAGTTTTTTACATTCATTTGTGTCATTTTATGCTTAGTTCAAATACTTGCTGCTATGTGATTAAAAACAACATATTTATTTACTTAGGTTATTTAATAAAATTTAACTATTGGTTATGAAGAACCCTCTACACTTATGAAGCTCATTTGACCCTCCATTTTATTATGGCTCAGTTCCTCTAATTTTAGGTTACCTGTAGATGTGTACACAGAGTATTATCCTTTTGTTCAGTTTTCAAAGGCACAATCCATTCACAAATTTTTAAAAATGTAATATGAGTGTGTGTGTACGTAAATGTGTGTGCACATGTGCACATGCCAATTATTATTGCTAGAAAGAATATGTTGGTTTGCCTGATGATTTTTTGTGTTTGTTTTTTTGGTTTTCTTTTTCATTTTTGGTGTCATGATATCACAGGGTCCACTTCCATAGGAACAGGCTTGATTACTATTATCTGCCAGATTTAGTACTGAATTCATTGTCCTTAGTTTCTCCCAGAACCATTAACAGAACATTAAGCAACTAGCTCTGATCACAATTGAACTTGATTGGCTTAAATTTGCATTGACAACTTTTAAATAAATATTCGTTGAATGGTTCCCAACACTCCACCAATCCCCTCTCCTATTTTCCTACAGAATTAGTAGATGACTGCAAATTATTCTACTATGCATTGTCTTTTAGTGTTTTATGTTTCTTCATAATCATCCTTACAGATGCCTTTCTCAATTAGAGATATATTCATGTTTTCCAAAGTGATCTAGAATAGAAGTGAAATACTCAGAAGATAATTTCAGGATAGGTCTAATACAAAAAGCAAAGTTAGAGCTAATACTTTTTCCATTTGGGACTCATTAAGTGCTAAAATATCTAATTCAAAACCACAAAAATCCTTAAAAGTATAAACTTAGTTTTGTTTTAACATTAATTTAGTATACTTATAAGCAGGCTTAAAACACTAAATTGATAATAAAACATGGTTTAGCTCTTTTTCATTTGTAATTTGAAATTACCAAGCTAAAATAATCACAATTAATTTTGTTCAGAAATTAGACTTGTGAGTAAAGGCAAGAAAATATTGGTTTACTGAGTACATTTATTTAGATTTTAGCCTTGGTAAAATAGGATGTCCTTACTGTGGCAATGTTAACAGTCAACTTATAACAACAAGGAAATCAGTATGGTTTTGAAAATAAATTCAAAAATTTAAAACCATATGTTCTATTTGTATTCTATTATCTTAATCCTTTTTTTTTTTTTTTAAGTGAGTTTGGAGGATTTTCTAAGATATTGCATTACACTATAACTAAGACTTCTCAGTGTTACTAAGATATATCTAAATAATTCATTGCCCACTTTGCATCTCCATGACTCCTAGGTTATGTTATCAACACTATAGCATGGAAGGTCAATGATTTTCTCATTTTTCTGTTAACTTGTAGTTTTTCTGGCAATCTCATTCATTTTGCACCTTGACAAAAGCAGAATTCTGATTATATTACACTATGTTTAAAAACAACAACCATACCATCAAAAACTACCAACAGAATGTGAACTTACTACAGGAGTAAATCCACATCTTTTGGGGGAAGCTTACACTGATTGGAGGGTTCTCTTTAAGGAAAAGAATATAAAATGTAGAAATTAAAAATCAGATACCAATGTAAATAATTTATTTTCCTATATTCATTAACTAGATAATCTTTGTCTGCCTTTTCATTTGACAAAGAGTTTATTATATCATCTTCCATAGAGAGATTAGGAAGATATTTCATTCTTTCTTCTAGTGTAAATTTTCAGAAGGATTTTGCAGAGGGAGGGCAACACACATTGTTAGGGTCAGAGGTCATATAGCTATATAAACACATCTTATCATGCCCAACAATGGCAGGGGATAGGTAATGGAAGTGATGCACACATGAGAGAAATTAGGATTATACACACAAATATACACATAAACATATACACAGGTGCACATGAACATGCAGAATTTAAAGTAAATATATCCCTAACTCACTTTCCTTTTATTCAGATCCCAGAAATGCCTACTGCAACTCCACCGTCACAGAACATGAAGGGAAATGTGACAGAGGGAAAATGAGAGTGGAAAGACTTCACTATTTTGACCAATTATTATTAAAGATCTTACCTTTGTAACTATCAATGACAATGACCCACATGATTTTGTGAATGTATTACTAATGTTCTTCCAGGCCTTGGAAGGTATCAGGGTGGATGAGGTGCCCTAAGTCTAAAACTTCATCCCATTAGGGAAATTCCACCTCTGAATGTCTGTGTATTGTCAATAGTTCAAAGACTTTTATCATCTTCTCTTTTTGCAATAAGGACTGACACAAAACTTTCCAGACTTTTCTTCCAACATTCCACTGCATACGTTAATATTCCTTCACCTTCTCCCCACAAAAACATTTACTGATCTTCAAGTGTGCTAACTACTCTCAAATCTCTCTGCAATTGACAATGCTGTTTCCTTTAACTGATTCTGCCCTATTCTTCAAGGACCTTTTCTATAAAGTCCAATTTATTCGTTACAGTAGGAAATACTGTCTTTATCCCTTTGACACAGAGATAAGCCCTTATCAAATATTTTATTGTTATTTAGACCACATTTATTAGAATGATTGTCATACAAATATTATTTAAACTCTCCCAGACTGGTTTTGAGACTGATTTTCCTTTAAATTCCTCCTTAAAGACTTAGGAGACAGTGAACAAAGTTTTGAATTAATCAACATGATAAATTCTCTAATCTAGCTGATCAGGAGTGAAAAATATTTTATGTTCTGCAAATTCAGGCTTGAATGTATTGTCTTTAACAAAAAAAAAAAAAAGGAAAAGTAGATAAACAGATATTATTTGTCTACATCTTGAACAAATATTCAAAATATATTTTATTAGTGTGCACCTTCTCCTACTTGTCCTGAACTGGAAATAAGATCTTTTTATAATCAAATGGGAAGAAGGATTTGTACTGTTCTGGGATTTCTAATGTATTTCACATATCTGTGCAATTACCAGTTATTCAAACAAAATAAAATGCAAACAGATAAGAGGAAAATTAACTTATGTGTGTTTCTAGTGTTTTACAGAGCATGACATATCAGAGAGACCACATTTAGATTTTATTTCCATACTTTTCTGCACAATTTTTTCAGATCCCAAGAAAGTGATCTTCTGGGTGGAGAAGCAGATGGAATGGAAAACCTGTGCTGCAGAGCATGGTGGAGAGGGGTGGCCACACAGCAGAATCAACTCTCCCCAGGGCCTTTTCTCCTAACCTTTTCATTTTCACTTGAAGGACAGCAAATCTGAACAGTGACTTTAGTCTAGGACGCCTTCAACCAAGATGCAGGAGTCTCTATTAGCATTTTTATAGCTGCCCACTAGAAGTTTGCATGAATATAAAGTTAAAGGATGTTGAAGTCAAATTTCTCCCAAGAAATCAGACACACATTCTGTACCAGTACTCCACTGCGTAGCCAGGAACATTTGACATTGTAAAGAATGCATATTTACTTCTAGCTGAATATCTGAATTGCATTGTTATTTTTTGTTCTTAGTTTGAAAGAAACAATTTTATAGGGGCAAAGCACATTTTAAAGGTGCTTTCCTTTAACAAAATAGAGCCAGTATACTGTTTGACAACCCCACAGAATAACAGAGGTCCTGATATGCATCTTTTTTTTTTTTTTGTAAGAGTTTGATTTGAAATGATGTATATCAAATGATATGTGCCTTCCAAGCTGTGCTGGCACAGCTTAAATACCTCCACAAGTTACCCTTGCTCTCCACTACTTACGTTAGACATTTTGCTTCACCAAAGAAACAGTGGTCTATAACAAATGACTAATAGAGAAGAGGAAAAGGCTCAGAATGTCTCAGATATAAAGGATAATGATTAGTTTCACTACTCTTCTCCCAGCTTTGGTAGAGGGAGTCTGTCTCCAACACAAATTTCATTGTTCAGTTCAGTTTCTGTTTTCTCTTCCCTAGTCACTGACAATTCCTTTCTCTCTTAATCTTGTTACTGAGGACTATCCACTATGGCTTTTCCCATAGATCTTTTATCTTTAAAGAGTCTTATTGTCTAATAATTTCCTACCTCTATCTTTACATTTTTAGCAAGAATCTGCCTGGTACAGGCAGTTTAAGCACTTGTGTGGATGTGGGTGATTCAGCCTCCTAGTCCACTTTGAAGGGAAGGATTTTCAGCCAATTTGGTCAACCTGGATGAGGATTTAGGGATTTGGGCAGCGGTGATGGTGAGGGGGGCGTGATGGGAGTGGTTCCAGTACGTTAGTGAAAAATGTGCAGAAACAAGAATAATTCACATATCTTGTTATTGGCAAACCTCATTCTACAGAAATGTTCACCATGTATGAAAATATGTCAAAATGTTTTTTAAATGTCTTAAAAAATAAGTCACTGAAACGTAATAGGAGGTACACATTTTTGTGAAGATTTTAAGGTAGAGCATAAATATGGAAATAATATTTGACAGGAAACAAATTAATTTTTAAAAATATCTGCTTTTTGTTCGTATGATCACCTAACAAAAAAATTATGCTTTGTGGAAAACTAATTATATAGGATGCTTAGAGTGGCTGAGTTAAAAAAAAAAAAAGGAAGAAAAGTCTCTGCATTCTGGAAATGGTAGCAGGAAGAGGTAAGTAAATCCTTTCCTGCAAACTAAGTATAAAACAGGACAAAATTCTCAAAGACAACAATTTTAGGGCTCTGGAAAACAATCATAAGAAAACAGCCAATTGAGAAGCATTTGTTAATGAAAAACTTCTACAAATTTGAGTAAGAACAATGGAATTTATAGCCTTCTTGCTTAGGTACACTCCCAATCCCTAACCCTTGGCTCATTTGGCAAGAATTGTATTGATAGTTTTCACAGGTTTGGCTGTGAAAACCAAAATCCCTGCTGCCAGAGGGTGTAGACTAGGTTTAGTGAGAGAGAAAAGAGAAGAAAAATATTTAAAGAAATAATGACCAAAAGCTTCTTAAATTTGATGAAAAATATTAATCTAAGATAAAAAAAAAAAAAAGGAATTCCAAGAAGGATAAACACAAAGAGATGCCTACCTAGACACATCATAATCAAAGTACTGAAAGTCAAAGACAAAAAAGTTCTGAAACTCATGAGAGAAAAACAAATCATCAGTTCAGGAAAATAACAACATGGTTAACAACTGACTTCTCAACAAAAACAAGGGTGGCTAGACAGCATATTCAAACTGCTGAAAGAAAAAAAAACTTGTCAATAAAATATTCTGTATTTATCAAGACTATCCTTCAAAATCAAAGACCAAATTAAGACATTCCCAGAAAAACAAAAACTGAGAGAATTTATTGCTAGTATACATGCCCTACAAGCAATACTAAAGAAGGCCTTCAGGGTAAAAGAAATCAATATCAGACAGTAATTTAAACGTATAGGAAAAAATAAAGAGTGGAAAAAATTATAAATATGTGGGCTTTAATGAGCCTGCATTAATATATATTTATCTTCTCTTAATTTCTTTAAAGACATAAGTATGTATAAAATAACAAGAATATAACACTATAGTGTTTAGTTTTAACATAGGTGTGATGTATATGGCAATCAAGAGATGAAGAATGGGGGGAAATGGACTTATACTGAAGTAAATTTCCTAATTTTTACAGAATTTAAGTCAGTAGAAACATGAAGTAGATTATGATAAATTAAGGGGGATTTTATAATTACTAGAATAACCAGTAGGACAATAATTCAAAAATTTAAATATCAAGAAAAAATTTAAAATAGCAAATTGGCACATGTAAATCCAACCGTATAAATAATAACTTAGACACTCCAATCAAAATATAGAGATTGTCAGACTGGATGAAAAACGAAATCCAACTACATGATGGCTATGAGGAACACACTTTAGATCCAAAGGCATAACCAGGTAGAAAGTAACTACACTGAAAGAAATACACCACACAAACCATAACCATAAACAGCATGGATGGTTCAACTAACTCAAATCTGTTGTTGAGCTGTCTAGTGAATTTTTAATTTTCCATTTCAGTAACTGTATTTTTCAACTTCAGAATTTCCATTGTGTTCTATTTCAAGTGTCTGTCTCTCTATTAATACTTCCTATGTGTTGTTATATTTCCCTTTAATTTCTTAAACACAGTTTATTTTAGTTTTTTGAACATGTTTATAGTAGGTACTTTGAAATACTTCACTACCAAATCATGCTTCAACACTTGTTCAATAGGTGGATTTAATTAAACTCAGTTTCCTTCACTGTAAAATGGAGAGAAAGTAAACATTTTCTTATAAAGTTGCCATTTCATACAGTTAATGAATGAATGTAAAATGTTTGACACATAATAGTCTCAATAAATATTAACTGCTAACTATTATTCCTTATCACTAATACCTACACACTTACCACAGGTATTTGCCAATAACATATAAGACTCTCAAGAGTCTTCACATTGTCAACTGAACTTTTAAGATGGATGAGATAAAAGATAGTCCTGCTTCTTCTCAGAAAACTTTCAGCATATGTGCTTGCAACGCTCTACTTACTGAAAAAGCACACTGACAAAATTACGCTCCAAACCCTTTCATATTAAGTGTTCGAGAAAGAAATTACTGAGTGGGAAGACTGCTATTATCTCTCCTAAGAAAGCCACTTGAAATTTCTCTAGCTTAAATTTTATTTCCCAGTGTCAGCCTTAAAAATGTAGATGAAGAATTTTCATTTATTGGCAATATAACCCAACTAAGATATAACACTAATAATTAAGAAAAATTGTCATAATTGGAAAACTTTCTTGCCTGAATTACAAATAACTTCCTGAAATGCGTCATTCCATTTCCAGTGGAATACAGTGAAAAGTGAAGGCTTTTTAGGTTTTGTGCTCTATGTGAAATAATAAGCATAAGTAAATGGGAAAGATCTTGAAAACTAGTGAGCTCACACAAAGCAACATTTGGGGATAAGATAATAGTAATGTCCGTGTTTGATCCAGCCTGATATCTATTTCCAACAGACTTTAAAGAAACGTGATGGCATCAAATTTGAAGAGGTCTCCCTCAAGGATCATATGACTCTCATGTGTGAAGCACATAGCAGGACCTTTTCACTCCCCAAAAGATGTTCTATTTCCAAAAGGGATGTCACATTTTGACATCCTTCCCATACAAAGCAAAATGTAAACGCAGGTATGATAAAGAAAAGGAAACTAAAATCAAGAGACATCTTCCCCTTCATTTCTTATACGACCAGTATCATAATTAGCACAGTATCACTTCATTTCTCTACAAAATATATAAGTGTGGGGGGGATTTTAGAGCATGTTTCTTGTTTATTTTGCCTGTCTTTGCTGTTACTGCTTTATAAATATAACACTGAATGTGTAAAGGGAATATTTTTAATATAGTGTTTTAGGAACATAGACATAGCCTTGGTAGGGCAGAAGGAGGGATGAACAGGTGGGGCACAGGGGAGTTTTAGGGCAGTGAAACTCTTGTATATGATACTATAAAATGGTGAGTACATATCATTATACATCTGTCCAAACCCATAGAACGTAAAACGCCAAGAGTGAGCCCTAAAGTTAACTATGGACTTTCAGTGATAATAATATGTTAATGCAGGTTCATCAATTGTAACAAATGTACCACTCTGGTGCAGGAGGTTGATAGTAGGAAAAGAAGGCTGTGCTTGTTTAGGAACAGGGAGTATATGGGAGTTCTCTGTATTTTCTGCTCAATTTTGCTGTGAACCTAAAACTGCTCTAAACAATAAAGCTATTTAAAAGGAAAAAAAATCTTAAATTTTAAAATGTGGTCAGAGATTTCAACAAATGCTAGTAAAAGGGACTGCTGAGTTTCTTGGACTTTTTACAAAAATACTTCACAGGCAGGCAGATATAGCAAATGCATTAGGTATAAAACCAAGAGGAAAGCATAAAGAATACACATTGACAGAATGAAACTTGAGAAAAGAAGGGCTATTGTAAACAATTCGTATTCTCCTGAGTTGTGTCCATATTATAATTACAGCAACATAAAAACTATCTGTGAGGGCTTCCCTGGTGGCGCAGTGGTTGAGAATCTGCCTGCTAATGCAGGGGACACGGGTTCGAGCCCTGGTCTGGGAGGATCCCACATGTCGCGGAGCAACTGGGCCCATGAGCCACAACTACTTGCCTGCGCATCTGGAGCTTGTGCTCCGCAACAAGAGAGGCC
This sequence comes from Eschrichtius robustus, assembly GCF_028021215.1. Lineage (NCBI taxonomy): Eukaryota > Metazoa > Chordata > Mammalia > Artiodactyla > Eschrichtiidae > Eschrichtius > Eschrichtius robustus. Next base: position 92,429,151 of record NC_090834.1, on the reverse strand, counting down.
GCGATAGTGAGAGGCCCGCGCACCGCGATGAAGAGTGGCCCCCGCTTGCCACAACTAGAGAAAGCCCTTGCACAGAAACAAAGACCCAACACAGCCAAAAATAAATTAAATAAATAAATAAATAAATAATAAATTTTAAAAAAAACTATCTGTGAATATGAATGAGGGCAAGAAAAACAGCGAGATGCTACAGGATTGGCATGTTTAGGTGTATTGGACTTGAAGCACGCCGTTCTAGTTCCTACTTTGCTACTAATACGTTGTATACTCTTAGGCAGCACTCTGCACTTCTTTGGGGCTCAATTTCCTTACCTGTAAAATGAAGGAGCTGAAATCTTGAATAAAATTAGTTTTTCTTCCAAGGTTCCAATAAAAGAGTAAATACATGTTTCCCCAGGCTCAGAACTGGATAGCTTGAAGCACCCATTATAAATCCAAACTTTTTGAAGTCTCAAACTTTTGTCTTAAAATTCCATGTCCTTGTATGTGAATTATGTATCAATAAAGCTGTCTGGAGAAAAATAACCCTGGTAGCACCAACCAGAAGCTTGTTTTTCACCTTACCCTCCCATTAAAAAATAGGTTACATAGATGCTCAGTTCCTTGGTTTCCGCATCAGTGAAATGATGATAAATAATGGTACCTACATCATGGGTGATTTTTGACAATTCAGAGTAAGTGCTAAAATGATAGCCATTGTGATGTATTGTTATCATTACTATGAAAGATCATGATTTTTTCAGCTCTTATTATGAATTGTCTAATTTTCTCCCTCTTTCAAGTCTCCTCAATGAAAGTGTTCACCACTCCTGTTCGCTCAAACAATATTTAATAACATTGTAACAATAAATATCTGAAGACTGTTCTACGTGTGTTTACATTACTTATATACAATACACACAAAAGATTTGTGTACTGTAAATATATACCTGCTTCCAAAATAGTATTTTTGAGTTGGAGGCAAGGTTAAATTTGCCTCCAAAGTAATTAGAAAACATCTGGAGAAAGAAATTCATGTAGCATTATTAAAGGATAGAGAGGAAAATCAATTTTTATAGTAAAACCTCAGATATTCTAACTTAGATACCAGTTTGTCAAATATTTTATATTATTTAATAGTAGTAATAAGCATTAAATATATAACATTATTTTTTCTGGGATTTTGTATTGTGTATATCCAGCAAATTTAAAACAATTGTATATTTACTATGTATGTACTAGCAGATAGAATTTTAATACAACTAGCGTATAATACTGGAATGATAGAAATGATTATAAATTTAATAACGCTTTTGGAATGCTACTTTTGCTGTGAAGTCTTTCTTTTTCTTTTCTTCTTTTTAAAGCTCATTTCACCTTATGGTTCAACTAGTCTCTTTGGAAATACAGACTCAATGTTTAAAAAAAAACAGCTAAGAATATTTATTCTAGAAACCAGAGTCTAGAAAGGGAAACACTTTTTTAATTCTTATTTTTCATTTTCAGGTTTTTTTTATGGTTGATTTACACCTGAATATTTGAAAAATTAATTAAGGGGATAAAAAGCATGAAACTTCTAGTAAGGTGATTATCAATCCATTTTGAGGGATTTGTAGAGAAAAATAACAAATCTTTGCATTAAAAATGTTAAATTACAGTCTCTTTAAAGTAGTCTTTTTTTTTTTCTTTTCTTTTTAAAGAGTGGAGATGAAACTAGAAAATAAAATTGAGAGTTTGGTATCATAATTCAAGCAAGTGGGGAAAGAGAGTATAGTTACATACATGTTTAAATTATTTATTTTCTTTTTGAACTGAACCATTATTTTTTTTTAATTTTTTTTTATTTTTTTAATGCTATTCTTGTCTGCTTACATTCTTTTTATGTATGTATGTATGTATGTATGTATGGCTGTGTTGGTTCTTCGTTTCTGTGCGAGGGCTTTCTCTAGTTGTGGCAAGCGGGGGCCACTCTCCATCGCGGTGCGTGGGCCTCTCACTATCGTGGCCTCTCATTGCCAAGCACAGGCTCCAGACACGCAGGCTCAGCAATTGTGGCTCACAGGCCGAGTTGCTCCGCGGCATGTGGGATCCTCCCAGACCAGGGCTCGAACCCGCGTCCCCTGCATTGGCAGGCAGACTCTCAACCACTGCACCACCAGGGAAGCCCTGAACCATTATTTTTATGAACTATCCCTCTATATCCTAATAAACAACTTTTAACTGAGAACTACCACTTAAGTCCAAGTTGTAATGCAGAAAAATATAATACAGTGAAGCCTCAGGGAGGGAAAACAAAGTAGGTGAGCCTTATGTTCACCTCAAGTTACTGCCTGGAGAGGTACCAAGCTACAGTGTATGGTGGGAGAACCCAGGCCAAGCCTGGTGATCTCCATAAGTCAGAGATGGATCTGAGTTTGGAGTACCAAGACATCTACTAGCTACAGTTCGCAGGGCATAGTGCAAACAGGGATAGTTCAGCAGAAGGAGAGAACACTGGTCATCAGCAGAGAGATATTGTTGCTTTCTCAGATGAGCACTGGCTATCACACACATGAGAGAAAATCATCTACAAAGCTCACACAAGACCAGAAATAGTCCCTGTTTCCACTAGCCAGAACATATAACCTTGTAATTCCTGGGGCACTAAATAGAATATCAGAAAGTTACCACAAGGGTAGTGGGGAAAAATTAGTCCTATACTAAAAGTCATTCAGATCTTGTCTAAGAAAGTACAAAAGCAAGTCTTGAAAGAATCCAACTATTTCCACTTCACTATGTCCCAGAACACAGTTCAAGATATTTATAGGAATGTAAAAATCCAGCACCTAACAAGATAAAATCACATCTTACATTTAGTCAAAACTTACCAGGATAGGGATTAAAGCACACACACTACAATGTATAAAGAAGATAACCAAAAAAACTTACTATATAGCACAGGGAACTATACTCAGTATCTTATAATAATCTATAATGGAAAAGAATCTAAAAAGAATAGATATGCATATATATATGTATAAATATGTATATATATATATATATATATATATATATACATATATATATATAAACTACTGAATCACTTTGCTGTACACCTGAAACTAACACAACATTTTAAGTCAACTATATTTCAATAAAAATTTAAAAACAAAAACAAACAAAAACTTACCAGGTAGGTATGCAAAAAAGGAAGGAAATAGGGATCATACATAGGAGGAAATTCAATCAATAGAAACAGACCCCAAAATGGCACAGATGAAAGACTCAGAAGATTAAGACTTTGAAAGAGTTTGTATAACTACCTTTTATATATACAAGACGGTAAACATAAATATATTAAGTAGTGACATGGAAAATATAAAAAAGACACCAATCAAATTTCTGGAGATGAAAACTTAGTATGAATATAATTAAAAATATACTGGATGTTATTAACACTACATTCGACAATGCAGTAGAAAATATTAATGAACTTAAAGATACAGTAACAGTAATTAACCAAAGTTAAACATAGGAAGAAAAGTGTCAAAAAGTTTTTAAAACATCATAAGTGAACTGTGGGAAAGTCCATGTGGTCTAATTTACATGTAACTGGATTGCCCTGTGTAGAGAAAGAAATAATGGCCCCAAAGCATTCAAATTTAGTACAAACTATAAATCCACAGATACAAGTAACTCAAAAAACTTTAAACACTTATATATGAGGCAAGTAACATCAGAGCACATTACACTCAAATGGCTTAAAACCATTGATAAAGAGAACCTCTTACAAATAGACAGAGGAGAGAAAATCATATTATGTATAGTGAACAAAGATAATTGTGACGGTGGACTTCTCATCAGAAGCAATGTACCATCAGAAGCCAGAAGAGAGTAGAACAGTATCTTTAAGGTACTGTAAGGAAAAAAAAATCAACCTAGAATTCTACACTCAATGATAATGTCTTTCAAAAATAAAGCTGAGGACATAGAGAATGGACTTGAGGACATGGGGAGGGGGAAGGGTAAGCTGGGACGAAGTGAGGGAGTAGCATTGACATATATACACTACCAAATGTAAAATAGATAGTTAGTGGGAAGCAGCTGCATAGCACAGGGAGATAAGCTCGGTACTTTGAGACACCTAGAGGCGTGGGATAGGGAGGGTGGGAGGCAAATGCAAGAGGGAGGGGATATGGGGATATATGTATACATATAGCTGATTCACTTTGTTATACAGCAGAAACTAACACAACATTGTAAAGCAATTATACTTCAATAAAGATGTTAAATAAAAAAAATAAAGCTGAAATAAAAGCTATTACATACAAATAAAAGCTGAAATAATTCATTACAATAAGACTTGCATTACAAAAAATATTAACAGAAGCTTTCAGTCTGTAAGAAAATGATACAGGAAAAAATACGAATTTACACAAAAGAATGAAGAATATTGGTAAATATATGGGGAAATATATGACTATTTTGCTTAATTTCTAAATTCTTGAAAGGTAATTCCACTTCTTAATGTGGGCTGCACATAGTGATCTCCTTCCAAAGAATAAAATATACAAGGGAGTGGAGAGAAACTTACAGTTAAGAAATCTGACAAACACTACTTCAGCCAAGTGATCAAGTCCAACATAAGTCATGTCGATAGCTCGCACCCTTGAAATGATTTGATGAAAATAACACTTTATCTTTGTGGTCTTCCTCCCAATAACTCCTAACCCCAATCTAATCATGAGAAAAACATCAGACAAGTTCCAATAAACAGGAATCCTCTAATATACCGGAACAGTACTCCTCAAAATTGCCAAGGTCATCAAAAACAAGGAAAGTGAGAGACTGTTAATAGCTAAGAGGAAACATGATAAATAAACTCAATGTGGTATGTTGGATGGCATCCTGGAATTGCAAAGGTATATCAGGCAAAAACTGAGAAGATCTAAAAGAAAGTATGGACTTGAGTTGATAATAATGTCTCAATATTGATTAATTAGTTATAACAAATCTCCCATACAAGTGCAAGATACTAATAATAGGCAAAGTTATATGTATGGGGTTGGAGGGCTTATGGGAATTTTCTGTATTGTCTGCTTTATTTTTCCGTTAATTTAAAACCATTGTAAAAAATAAAGTCTATAAATAAAAAAATGTAATTAACTGTTTAAAACCAAAATAAAACCAATATGGAGTTTACATATATAAGTAAAATATAAAATAATAGAACACAGGGCAGGAAGGAAGAGCTAGAAGTATATTATCATAAGGTTTTTTAATGTTATATATAAGGTGGCATAATAGTGCTTGAAGATAGATTGAAAAAAAGTTAAAGATTTATACTATAACATTTAAAGTAACAATTATATCAAATAATCCAACAAAGTTAATAAAATTGAATCATAAAATATACTCAATCCCAAAGAAGGGAGAAAAAATAGGAAAATTAAGCAAATAGAAACAATCACTAGTATGGGAGATTTAAAAACAAAACTATGAATAACCACATTAAATGTAAATGCTCTTAATGCCCCAATTAAAAGGCAGAAGTTATCAGAGTCTATAAAATAAAAAGACCCAACTATATGGAGCCTAAAAAGAAACGCTTAAAAATAAGCACGAATAATTTAAATTTAAAAGAACGAAAAATATATACCTTTCAAACTAATCAAAGAAAACTGGGATATCTATTGTAATATCAGATAAAGTCAAATACAGTATTATTCATATATTTCATATGCTTCTTGGAATAATTTATAAAGGAAGTAAATAGAAATTCAATGAGGATATAGAAGATCTGAGCATTACCACCTATCCTAACTGGTGTTTATAGAACATTTCACCCAACAATAACAGGCTATAAATTCTTTTCAATGGTACAGAGAATATTCCCAAGACTGACCTTACTTGGGTCACAAAAGAAGTCTTAAAAAAATTTAAAAGGATTCAAAATATATAAATGGTGTTCTCTGAAAACAGTGGAATTAAATTATAAGTCAATAATAATATAGTATCTGGAAACAAACCAAAAATACATGGAAGCTAAATAATATACTATTCAATTACCCATGAATTAAAGAAGAAATCAATATGGAAATTAGAAAGTATTTTGAACTAAAAGAAAATAATGACACAAGATGTGAAATTGTGTAGAGTTTAGTTAATGCAGTAGTAAAAGGAAAATTTATAGCACTTAGCACCTATGATAGAAAAGAAGTAAGGCAGCAAGTTAATGACCTTACTTCCTACTTTAATGAACTAGGAAACAAAGAGCAAACTAAACCCAAAGAGCAGAAATCCACAAAATAGCAAATAGGTCCAGGATGAAACTTTTGGAAATAATGGAGTATTTTCATTATCTGAATGGTTGAGGCTCTTTCAGAGTTTTTATATATGTCAAAACACATTTAATTTTTCACTTAAAATATATGAATTGTATTTTATGTCAATTATACATCAATAAAGCTCTGAAAATGATGACATTCTGAGTTCAAAATTCTTTTTCTTTAATACTTTTGTATCTATTTTACCATATTATCACCTAATGTTTCTATGGAGAAGTCTGAAAATAATTTAATTCTTGCTTATTTTAGTGATATTTTGTAGGTAGGGAGACAGTTCTCCATAGGTGACTCACAATTCTACACACACTGAATGTCCTCTGTTCCAGACTATCAAAAAAGTTATTTCTATAGCAAACAGCCCTGGAGGACAGATACAGTGCCTGTCTAAGGAGCAAAAGGTGGGCAGGCTTACTGCCCATTAAAAGAGATCCAAGTTCCCTTCGATCAGGGTTTCTCCCTAATAATGCATCTCACTGTGTGCAGGCATCCATCTGGGCTCATCTGCATCACTCCAGTTGGACTGAGGGGCAAGGAGAACTGACACAAATATGCTGATACTCATTCTGCCTCCGTCTTTGACCCAGCCGTCTTTATCTATTGCTAGCCTTCGTGAAAACTTTGACAAAGAGACTTTTTAGCTTGTAAGAGGGGTAAAGTTTCAGATTCTTAATAGTTCTTGATGTAGTTTTTTTAAAAATCATAACAATGTGTCTATAAATCTTTTGTGTTACATCTTGTGAGCTTTGTCAATCTGGGGTTCATCTTTCTTTATTCTGGAAAATACACCTCTATTAACTTTGTAAATACTTCCTCCTATCCATATTTAATTTTTATGTATGCCACAACTACTATTATTCAGATATTGGCAATCCTATCTCTCTCCTCCCTATCAACTAAATTTCCTTTATATTTTCTATTCTTTTATTCTTCCGTGCTGTCTTATAGAGCTTCTCAATATAGTCATCTAATCTGCTAATTCATCCTTGAGTCACATCCTTTCTACTCTGCATTCCTTCTTTTGTGGTCTTTATATCAACTCATACTTTCCATACATAATATTTCTATTTGTTTCTTTCATAATGGCATCTTGCTCTTGTTTCATATTACAAATATTTCCTTTATCTTTGTACGAGGGTTCTCCAAATATTCTGACCCTGTCTGGCAATTCCAAAATATGCAGTGCAGGCCACCAGGCTGGAAATTTCCACAAGAGTTGATATTGCATTCTTGAATCTAAAAGCAGTCTAAAGGAAGAATCCCCTCCCTTTGAGGAAGCTAGGTTGTTTCTCTTAAAACCTTCAACTGATTGGATGAGACCCACTCAATTGTAAAGGGTAGTATGTATGGTTAATTCAAAGTCTTCTGATTGAAATGTTAATCACATCCAAAAATACCATCACGTGTAGACTGTTTTTGACCAAATTGGCACCAAAGTTTACTTTGTTGATGCATGAAATTAACCATCACAATCTCTTTTTACATATTATTCATGCTTATCCCATATGTCTTGTTGAAATCATTGACATATAGTTATAGATAACATATTTTATATTTTAAAACGTTTTCAACTGTTGGAGTAACGCAAAGAAATCAGCCTAAGATATATGTGCAACTGAATGAACTTTAACAGAAACACTCTTGTAACCTTCAAAATTGAAAGCAGACAGGCCCTTGTTAGTCACCCCACGAGTTCTCCACATGCCTCCTCTCAAATATCATTTATCTCACCCTTCCAAAGTGAGGGTAAACCCATCATCACTCTAATGTTTATTGTAATAATCTCCCTACTTTCCTATATAGTTTTAAAATTCAAGGTTGCATTTTTAAACACTATAGTTTAGCTTTCCCTAACTTTAAAGGTTATTATTACTTTGAAATGTCTCCTGAGTTCTAGGTCCTACATTCCATTTTTGCTTCCATGAACAATGTTTTCAACCTCAGTGCTAGAATGGGGAAAATGATACATCCTATTCCTTTTGGCAAGAATAGAACCTTCCTGATTGGAACCAGAATTTTACAGTGACATGACCTTTCCTTTATAATGTCATCAGATAACTCTGGCAGAATCTGCTCATGTACATGATGGTTTTAACTGTTTAGTCTCTTCTCACCTAAGCAAGTAAGCTATAAGCAGGCATTTCAAAGAACACTATTAGTGATCAGTATACATTATTTAGAGTTTAATGTTTCCTCAAATCCCAAATTTCTTTTAGAGTGAAGAATTATAAAGCACCTTCCTGAAGATTAACTTTGAACACTATTTTCAACAGCAAAGAAACACTTTCTGTCAACAAGACTGATTTACAGAGATGATCTATATACCTCATGGGAAGAACAGTTTTGTGACTATGTTTTCTTGGTATGAATCAGAGTCTCATGTGTGTGTGTATTTTTCTGTTTTGTTGTTGTGTCAATACTGTTGTTTCTACCCCCCTCCCTTGATTATTTGAAGAACAGAAAATACACCCACGTGCCAGTGTTCTTTGTCCATTACAGATTTATTGGTGTTCCTTTATCATTGCATTGCAACTATGTGCTGGTAGCATAAGACAAATGGAGCTATTCAGTCTTTTTCTTTTCCGTATTTGCTTGTCAGCCACTCCAAGTTGAAGGAGTAGTGGTGGCAAAATTAAGCAGTGGACACTCAATACAGAAAGGCCTTCCAGGTTATGTTCAAGTTGCAATAACTTTATCATCAGGGAATTCTCCCATATTCTGTTCTGTTGAAACTTTAAATCCAAGTCAAATAGGTAACTGTAAACTCTGGGAGCACAACACAGAGCTGAGTGCACTTTGGAATGCATGTGCCTGGATTGAATTTAAGATCCTTTTTTTTTTTTTTCTCTCCTGAAGTGACTCTAATATGCATAATATGGAAAATTTTTCTGCATAAAAAGAAAGGCGTCTACCCTTAATAGCTTATTTGCCTAATGCTGTATTGATGCTTATTTTAAAAAAAATAAGATGCCCACAATTTGGATTAGAAATGTTAGATGCTAGGGAAAGGAAGTCTTTTCAGAAAATGAGTGAACTCTGATGAAGTCTAGTTACTTGCAGTTGAAGAAATTTTAATGACTTTTTTCATTGTCTAGTTTTCAGAGAAACAGAGACTAGAAATGGATGAACATTAAATCCTCTGAAGTTTTATTTCAGACTATCACATCACTAAGTCAGTTTATGTGATCCTCAATTTGAATTTAAATAAGGGAAAAATTAAGTCCCTTACATTATACAGTTGACCCTTGAACAACGCAGGGGGTTGGGGTGCTGACCCTCTATTCAGTTGGAAACTCATGTATAACATGTAAGTCCCCTAATTTGTAGATGCGATTCCTCAGTATCCCTGGTTCTGCAACCACAGATTCAACCATTTGGGTCCTGTAACACTGTAGTAGGTGTTTATTGAAAAAGATACATGTATACCTGAACCCAGGTAATTCAAACCCTGCTATTCAAGAGTCAACTATATTCTAATTTTTCATTTTGCCTACGATGCCCTGCATCTTAATTTTCTTCCTCTCCCACAATAAAGCCACAATAAAGAGTACATTTTTAGGAAAATATTTTGAGATGAATAGCTTCATATAAGATAATAAAAACTAAAACTTTCAGTGAACACTTAAGGACAAAAAATAAAAATATATTTCCTTCCCTTACTTCCTCTGTCTCACTTACTTTTATTTATTAACTGGGCTAAGGCTATGATATTTTCCTGATAATATATTTAAATATACATCATGACACCATTCAAAATAATTCTGTCATCTCTGATTCCAGTAATCTGCCTAAGAAATAATTCCTTAGAAATCATAGAGGAAGCTTTCTGTTTTGTTTTGTTTTTGAAAGTGACAACATTTATGTGGTAGATCATGAGAGGTACCAGTCCACAAGCCCGCATCAGTGTTTGAACCACATTAGAAATGAGTACAAAAAATAAAAATTTCATGACAGGAAATAAAATTTAAATGATTTTAGATAAATTGAGTGTCCTCTCAACAATTATATTGAGTGCCTAATATGTTCCAGGCACTCGTCTAAATGCTGGGTACATGAAAGTAAATATAACAGACAAAAATCCCTGGCCTCATGAAGCTGATGTTCAAGAAAAATAGAAAATATTTTATATACATTAAGTCTTATAGATGAAGTTCGATGTTAATACATAACAGCAATAACTTTCTGTATTTCTGGTAATATCTGAAGTATTATAAATAAGAATGTAGACCTTTTCATTCATTGAATTACTCAGGTATTCAGCTTACATTTATGTGTGGTAACAGGTGGCAAGCACAATACTGGAAAGAGGATGTAAAAATGAACAAGGCTGGCATAGTATGGACCCTTGGTCCACTACAGAGCTATATACTGAATAAACAATTAGAATATAAGGAGTCAAGAGAAATGTGGAGGGTACCCCAGGAGGCATACTAGGTGGACTTATCTTAGATGAATGTTCAGAATATCTCCATCAACTAAATTACATTTAATCAGAGTCCTGTTGGATAAGGTAGAGCTATCTTGGTAAAGAAAGGAGGTTATCCAAGGGCATTGATGGTGGGGTATGTTTGGTGTTAAATATTGTGAAGAAAGAAGAGTTATTCAAGGTATTAACTTTCCAATAATAACAAAGCAAAGCAAAATCATTTTTGATTGCATACTTGTAGATTATTGCCACACTAGCATCCCAAACGAATAACAATTAGTCTTATTCGTATATTCAAAGATATGAAGCATGGGTTGCAAGATACCTAAAGAAAGCTTAGAACATGAAAGGAAAGTGACGAGATAAAAATATCTAATAACTCATCACAGTGGAATTAGAAAAATAAAATTAAAAAACAGAAAAAAAGTTTGAAAAAATTCTAATAATTTTTTCTCCTAGATATTCACGAGGCTATTTTATCTATAAAATAAGGCCATATAGTAAAAATAAATAAATCAAAGAATAAGAAAAATTTTCTGGAAAATTAACTACATGATTTTAAACTTCAGAATTCTATAGTTCAATGCAAAATGCACAGTAATACAATGTAGAGTTTAATACCAAACTAGTGATCTAGAAGATAATTTAAAGATGATTTTAAGGTTCTTTCCCATAATACAAATAATATTGAGGATAAATAATTCAAGTGATCCATCTGTCCATTCGTATAATATAAACTGTAAACCCAAAGAATATAAAAAAGAATATATTATCAAATTATAGTAGAAGATATAATAGAAGAAACTTTATCTGAATTGAAGACTTCATATTGAATAGGACCACTGAATTCCTAGAACATGAGCTAAAAATAAATCTATACATTCTAGTGGAATTTAAAGACAACAATGATAATGCAAAATATCACATGCAGGTCCTAAAAAATAAAAGGATTCCTACCTAGGAATAAATAGGTAACAGTATATGATTTATTATCTTGTCAAGCACAACTGTTTCATGGTGTGTATGAATCAAATGAGACTCAGAGTCACAAAGGCTGTTAGTGGCAGATCTAAAAGATACTAGTAGTGCCTTTGCATATTGAAAAGCTTTGCGTATCCAGGTAGGTATCAGACCATTCGATATTACCACCACCAAATACCACATTGAATTGGACTGATGACATCAACAAACAAAGTTAAGTCATGGACGAATTTAGTAAATAAACACTAAGGACTCAGAGTTTTCAGGATTCCAAAGATTCTCTACTGCTTAACACGAACACTGTGTTCAAACAAATTGTACTTCATGCAAATAAGAACTAAAATATTGCCTGCCATATCAGTAAACATAGGATGTTGCAGCCATCAAGCCATTACACTACAGCCGCCCGGACAGTGAGCCCTGAGGGAACTCAGGATGGAGACAAACAGGCTGCCCACTGCCAAGCCCACCTAAGCAGTCAGCCACTGCAGCCTTCCCCGGATGGTGCACTCTGAGGAAACTTAGGATGAAAAAACACAGGATACTGAACCCAGAGAGCTGAGGTGCATAGCAAAGGAATGATTTCAGTGAGCCCAGACTCTTGCATATTCCCATACAGAGAAAAGCGCTGAGTTCCTTAACTTCAGATATCTGGTTTTCTTTAATTAACAGTAATCCTTTGATGCTCCGACTACCTGGTCTTTTGTTGCAAAAACTTCTATGTATCCTGGCTTCCCCTCTTGCCTCTTTGGGGCAGTCTCTCAAAAGTATTTGAGATGCTGTGTCTCAGGCTTGAAGTCCTAAGAATGTCAGCCGAATAAAATATAACTCTCAACCTTTAGGTTGTGCATTTTTTTTTTCAGTAGACACAAACAATTAGTTCACCAAAGTTACATGGGGTATTTATTATTGCATAAAAAGAAAGTATACCTTTTACTTTTGTTTGCAAATAGTTATTTTCATGTCAAATAATGATAGCCCTCAGAGAATAGATCATATCTTAGAATAATGTGGATTCTAAAATAGTACGCACATTGTTAGTGCAGTGTTATATTTACCTAGAATAAAGCCATGTATTACCTTAGAGAAAGAATGAGACTATAACTCTTATGATTTAATGTGACATTGGAAAAATATTGTAACTATTTATACAGAGAAAGTTAGCTCACCTCAAGCATTTAATGAGCATAGGCTGATTTCAATTAATTACTTATCTCTAAAGGAGAATTGACAGGAAATCAGGAGACATTTTTTTAAAATCCCTGCTCTATTACTAAATGTATTTTGTAGCCTCAGCTAGCCTCCACTTGCCTGTTTTCTGGTATGATAAACAGGAAATTCTATATACTGACAAATTATCTAGAAAATTCACAGAGCTTAATTATGTTCTTCATGTTAAAAATAACAGGGGTCTTTCACAAACTACTTTAAGAAATGGGTAGAGGAATAATTATTACAAGGGTTCAAGGACCTGGAGAGTCACTGGGAAGTGAGTTAGATGTAATAATAGGAATTATTTCAATTTTGCCTTATCTTCATGGTCTTTCTCATGTTCCATGATGCAATGTCTCAGAGAAAGTGATGGGCAGACACCAACTGAAATCTCTAAGAAAAGTCTGTGCCAATTAAAGTTATTCTATTGATTAGTATTGACATTCTTAGGTGGAGGAAAGGAAGAATTTTGAAGTTTTTGAGCTTTCAGCAAGCTTCCAGAAGGTAACAAAAAGCATTAAATTCTTTTATTTGCCTCCTTTCCACCTTGGGTCTCACTGTCTGGCACATTGTTTGGTACATCGTTTACACTGAAGAAATATTTAATATTTGATTTAACGTTAAACCTTCCAAGCATGAGTCCTTATTTCATTTTTAAAGAATAGAACTTTGAAACTCTATTTATTTCCTACCTGGTCAATAAAAAGGGTGGTGAAGGTCTGAGGAAGAATCTAAGGAAAAATTCCATATTTAGCATTTTCTCCACAAGTCTCCAATCTGCAGGGCCTAACAGACATACCAATTGGTCAAAGTACTATTTATAAATATCTTCATGGAATCACAGACCTAAAACAAAGGAAAAAAAAAAGCATTCTTCACCTCTTGAACCAACCCATTCTTATCTGCAGAGGCTGAATTATATAAAGACTCCCTGTAGAGATCATTAAAGGCTTTCTGGATCTCATTTCTCCAGAGTTTCTCTGCTTCTACATATTCTAATGGTTAACACCTGAGGGCTGAAAAGAGACTTTTTTGTTAATGCAACTTTTCTTTTCTATGAGGTGTGAATGCAAATTGGCCACCTCTGATTCTTCATGTCAACTTATTTTCTTTCTTAACCAGTAGCCTATGTCTGAAAGAAACTTTCTATACTTCTGGAGAAATTTTTCAGGAGGAAGTATTCTTAGTTGCTTTTCACTTGCAACTGTTTCCTAAAAATAACTAAATATATGATGGCTTTTGGGCATCTGTAATTGAAAATCACTTAGATCATATTAGAGTTTACTTATATGCCAACATCATCAGTGTTTTTTGAAGGTTTATTATTAGTTGGACCTGGGAACCCCAGCAAAAATATCAGAGTCATAATAAATCAAAATCAGTTCATATACAAGCCATCGCTTTTAAAGCACTAAATATAATTTACTATCTTAAAGGGGAAAAATGACTTTTCGCACAGATTTGCAGTTTATAACATTGAGTTACGCAAAATTCAACAAAACCTAGGATAAAGTGATAAAGTTAAGATAATGAGTATGAAAACCTTTTTATCACAAATATTCCAAAATTTGCTATTTATTAAAAACACATATTGAGCTCTAAGTCTAAAATTGACCCAATATAATATCTGAGGAAAATATAAATTAAAAAAAATACTTCAAGAATGGCTGAAACAATTCATAACCCGAGCTATCAAATAATAGAATTGCCAGATGTTTATTTTATCACAGTAGCAGGAGTTTAAATTTGAATATTAATGGCTGCAATATTCTGAGCCCTCATCATGTGCAGCAATTGAATTAAGTGCTTTATATTGTGCCCTGTTTTGAATCCTCATAACAGTCCTAAAAGCTAGGTGTGTTGATCATTTGGGTTGAAAATTATAGTATCCATTCTATCTACAATACCAGGAAAGGATGCATTGAAGGGTATTAGAAGGCTCACAGAATCACTGGAAAGGCTGAGCTTGCAGAGGAAACCCACAAGCTCTGGGGATCCACATAATAAGTGGACTTCTGGCGTTACTGACACCAGAACCAGGTTGCCTCCGCCACCAAACTCGCCAGCAGAAAGGATGCACGTTCCATCAATAGCTTCAATAATTTCCAAACCAATGTCTCCCATTAACTCATGTTCATGCTCTAGCTGCAAGGAAAGCTAAATGACATTTTAATTTCTTTAAGGTTCACTTTATTATTTTTTATATTACTTTAGGATGGTAAGATTCACAAAGTCAAGAAACACTGAAATTGTTAGAGTATGGAAAAAGGTTTTGGTCAGCCAAAAATCACAGATGTACACTGGAGAAGGTCTTAAAACTTCCTTTTTTTAAATGCAAGAATATAGATTCAGAGGTTAAGTAATTTGACCAAAGCACACCTAACTGATTTTAGTGAAATGACCATTTTGTTTGGCTACCATTTTTTAGTTAGTCACATCACTAACTGTTTAAGTATCCTGAAGGAATAAGTTAATCCGACACTGAAGTCAACTTGGTATAAACGTTATTTTAAATAAAATACTTTTCTGTGTTAAGAATTAGATTAGTATTTTAAAAATACAAACAAATGATGGATGACACTGAAAATAAGGCAATTTCTAGAAAAAGAACACAATGTGGTATAAAGATTAATAGTAAGGATTTGAGAATTAAACTCCCTGGACTCCAGTCTTCTTTTGCCATTATTTGTTAACTTGTATAAATTATCTAGTCAATTTGTTCTTTAGTTTCCTCATCTGTAAAATGGGGAATAAAATAGTAATTCTACAGTAGGTTTTTAAAAATAATAAATATCAACAACATAAGTATTCATAAAACTTTCTGACACATGGTATTAAGTAAATGCTGTCTGTTATGGGCACAGTGACAAATGCAGCAGGGATGGCGTGGCATTTAAGATGAAGCGAATTTCCTTAAGTGTATAGAATAAGAATGCATTTTCTGAAGAGAATTAAAAGCATTAATAAAACCAGCTAAAAGTCAATCTACCTTTGAATATGTTCTTCCCTCTGTCTTAAAAACCTTACTCATGGCTCTTTCATGTGTCTGTTTCCTACTTTTTTCAAGATTAATTTCAAGTGTTACTCTTCCTTTTAAGTTCTACCTTGACTTCAGTGGGCAGACACAGTTCTTCCTTTCTCTCTGCCACCATATAGCTATATATATTACAGAGACCCTTTTTAAAGTATTTAGCATATTGCCTTGAAATTACTCAACTGCTTATTTACTTAGTTACCAGTAAAGCAACTGTACATAGAATCTTTGTGAACGTATCCTTACTCTTAGCATAGTGCCTGGCACTGTAAGTGCCGAACAAATACATACTTGTTGAAGGAATGAATGAACCAATGAATAAACCGAGTCAATGATTTAATCATCTCATTTACAACTTGAGCTTCATCTCCTATATAAAATGGATAATAGCATGTTAGAGTGGAAAAAAATAGCCAAAGTCTGATTTTGACATCCTAGCCACATGCTTATGAGAAAGTTACTTAGTCTTTTGAATTGTCTGTTTCCTCATCTGCAAACAAATAAAAGAAAAAAATTTTCATCTCAAAAATGTTATGAGAGGTAAATGAAATAAAATATATTTGCGACTTGGTAGCCTGTAAAGTACTATGCTCATGTTAGTTCCATTGAAATGGAGTAAATTATAAACGAATTCACTATATGGGTTATTGATAACTACAAATGGTGCATAGTGTATTCATAAGGTGAGCCTCTGAAATATAGTAAGCAAAATTAGTTAAAAGATGCCTGAAATCAAGAAATCATTATTTGGGTGAAAAAACATTCATCAGGGATTTGATTCTAATTGAAATTTACCAAAGTGACAAATACAATTTCTTTCTCTCCCATGTGAGAATTCAAGGCTACTGAAGTGTTGCTTGTTACATATACTAAAGGATGAAATTAATCAAATCCATTATCTGCCCCACTGTCTCTGCTCACAACAAAATTTGGGCTATTTTGAGAAGCTTACCATGGATTATGGTTTTAATTAGCACTTTGTTTTTAAAAGAAGAAATTTTTGATGTAAAGCATTCTTTTTTATTGAAGAATCATTGACTTACAATACTGTATTAGTTTCAGGGGTACAAAATAGTGATTTGATATTTTTATAGATT
Organism: Eschrichtius robustus; assembly: GCF_028021215.1. Taxonomy (NCBI): domain Eukaryota; kingdom Metazoa; phylum Chordata; class Mammalia; order Artiodactyla; family Eschrichtiidae; genus Eschrichtius; species Eschrichtius robustus. The sequence goes on along the minus strand of NC_090834.1, from coordinate 92,412,099 downwards.
ACACACCATATAAAGCTATTATAATATTATTGACTATATACCCTGTGCTGTACACCACCTTGTGACTTTCTTATTTTATAACTGGTAGTTTGTTCTTTTTGACCTATAATTGGTGAGATATTTTATTTAAAAAAAAGAGAATAGAAAATACTCTTGGGGCTTCCCTGGTGGCGCAGTGGTTGAGAGTCTGCCTGCCAATGCAGGGAACGCGGGTTCGAGCCCTGGTCTGGGAGGATCCCACGTGCCGCGAAGCAACTAGGCCCGTGAGCCACAATTACTGAGCCTGCGCGTCTGGAGCCTGTGCTCCGCAGCAGGAGAGGCCGCGATGGTGAGAGGCCCGCGCACCGCGATGAGGAGTGGCCCCTGCTTGCCACAGCTGGAGGGGGCCCTCGCGCAGGAACTAGGACCCAACACAGCCACAAATAAATAAATAAAATTAAAAAAAAAAAAGAAAATACTCTTAAGTATGAATGAGTTATATATAACTCACTAATACTTTCCTTATCATACCATCCCGTGTGTGTGTGCATCGCACGGGGACACTGGTTTCAATGACATATATTATTACCATTTATTTCTAGCACACAATTTTTTTGAATGGAGTTTTCCTTATTACTAGAGACAGGTTATTTTCATTAAATAGAGCAAGAAAAATAAAAAGAGTTGCTTGAAATTCAATTAGATCTTCTGTTTTCTATTGTGTTTCTAATGATGAGTATATACTGGTTGTGTTCTTTAAATATCAAGGGACTTAAAAAATAATCCAAAATGTGTTTGATATCTCACACCTTTCCTCTTCATTGGTTCATATATATGGCTATTTCAACTTCTTTCCTTTACACATATCTAGTATTCTTAGGGAAAAAAATTAAAGAAGAGAAAATTACAGGTTTATGGAAAGTTTTCATAGTTCTGCCTCTTTCTAATTCTTCCACAACACAATGGGCTTTACGTCTTAGCCTGGGTGTTTAGTTAGTGGATTCAAATCCATTGACTTATTTATATATTGCTCAGTCTTTACAATCAGGGGGATCTAGCAGAGGGTCTCATTTTTTTCTTGTCTAAAAGAAAAAAGACATAGCTGGCATCTTCTTTTGAAAAGTCTTCCAGTGTTTAGTAACAGTTTGTTCAGAAGAAGTGGACGACAAATGTGGGGAGGTAGGCTATTACACACTTCCAGTACCAATCCCTCGAAGAAAATAGAACTGCCTCAATGTCTGTGCTCCTCTATAATGAAAGGTGCATTCTCTAACTTAATGAAATGGAGGAAACGTATATTAAATGAATGTGACAAATTTGCTACTTATAGAGAGGGGAATAAAATAAATCTGTCTTCCCATGGGTAATTCAGAACTTGTAGATTAATTATGCTTCTTCTCCTTATGAAAATCCCTACTCAAGTAGGAAAGGCAAATTCACTGTATCTACACATTGATTACCACAGCTTGACTGGTTACTGTACATCAAAAACAAACAAACACTAGAGAACATCATAAATGGGTAATTTAAAGACCAAGGGCATGGAATGGTTTCCATGCAATAGAAACTTAGTTCTATTGAAAAGTTAACAATTATATATCTCAGGCAAGGTTTATGGGACCACCCATATTAGAAGAATCTGGCCACATTTAGCCATAACCTAGCATCACTAGGTATTACACATTACTGCTTTAAATAGGTTGCTCAGCAGGATAATTAATGACAATTATTAAGTATGTAGTTGAATATACCAAATGATATACAGATACAATATATTGCCGTAAAACTTAGTTTTTTTCTAAATTCATGTGCTCATAATTGTAACTACAGAGATGATAAAAATTTTAGAGTTTCCTCAAAAGTTGTGAGGTTAGCTTTCTAGAAGAAAAATTGCCTAGCGCTCTCTCTCTTTCTCTCAAAATTTTCTTAATGCCACTATCTGAAAGAACACTGGAATACTGGGTTATTGTCTTACCTAGCTGAATATATCTTCTGCCCTTATCTGTGGCCCAGTCAGTTATTTTTTACCTCTTCTATACAGAAGAGATTGGAAGTGACAAAGATGATAGGTGAGTCCATTGTCTTATCTTCAAGTCATACTGGCATACTTATGAATGCACTTAGAGATCTTAGGCAATATCCATATCTAAGTTCATGTAAAACTCTTTTAACTTGAAAGACTCTGCAGTTTCAGGAAAATGGACTCCTGTCTATTTTGGGAAATTGCTGAAGGGGTTGAGTACATGCAGTGTGTCTTAAAGACCTAGCTCCTTTATTATATTAAGAAAAGAATTTCTCTACAGTCCAAGATTTGAATGTGTGGTAATCTGTCTCATTTATCCCTCTTCTCTTCCTTTTTCTTTACTCTCTTCATTAGCGCTATATTTCAAGTATATCATTGTTTAACCTTTTACTACTTGGTAATGTCTCCCCCCCCTTAATTTCTGTTATCTAAGAGTAATTTGGCAAATAGTTAAATTTACAAGTTTTCAAAGAGAGAGAAAAATTAATTGTAAGGTTCTAAATAAGAACAGGTGTATTTTCTAAAAATATGTCATGTGATTTCCAATACAAATGCTTTCTTATTGAAACCAGGAAATCTCAACCAAGGATAGGAATTTACAGTTTGAAGACAAATGTGTAGAGCATTCTGCATCCTGATATTGACCTTGTGGAATTAAAAAGAAATTGTTTTCTTTATATGAAACAAATGAAAGTTGTATTTTTTCATATCAGTTTTTATTGGGCCATTTGCTTGGAGTTAGTCAAACTGTGAGGTCTGAAGGCACAGCTCTCCAGACTGCCAACTCTTTCCAAGACTTCAGACACTAACTGTTGGTTTGAAGATCTTCAAAAATGACTTTCAGGTTTGACAGTATTAGAAAGTCTCACAGAACTCACTGAAAGCTATTATACTCACAGTATGGTTTAATACAGGAAAAGGATACTTTAAAATCACCCAAATCAAGAGACATAAAAGGCAGATCTGGGAAGGTTGCAAATGAGAAGCTTCCATTGCCCTCAGGATGTGTGACGCTCTGGGCATTGATGTCTGACAACAGTAAGGAGCGCTGCCAACTTGTGAAGCTCACATAAACGTCAGCGCCTACAGTTGTCATTGGGACTTCATTACATAGGCATGATTGACTGATTGATTTCCCTTGTGTTTGAACTCAGTCTCCAGCACCCCTTTGTCCAGAAGTCTGGCTGATATTTCAGGGCTCAAAGGACACATTACGAGTCACCTCATTAGCATAAACTCCCAGGCGTGGGCCAATGAATAACAAAGATACTTCTATCACTCAGTAAATTCTAAGGATTTAGAAATAATGTCCCAGGAGTCAGTGATAAAGGATAGACCTCACGTGGGCAAGGCCAAATTCTTCATGACACACTATCCCTAAAAATATCAACTGATTTTATCTAAATCTGGATTTATTGTTGACTTATTAAGAGTATAGGGCACTCATTTCACTTTTCTCTCATTTTTTTAGTGGGGGTGGTGTGGGGGGAGAGGGTGGGGAGGCAGCTGGATGTTATTTAAACTAGAAGCCGACATATTTGCGTGTTGGACAATATTTCTCAGTGACACTTTTTTGTGTGTTGAATAAAGACAGTAGAATTAGGACTATATCTCTCTTCCATAAACTGGATGTCCGAGTGTCAGATCTCTGCTAATATTATTCCCCCAATATCTGCTCAGAAAAACTCATATGGTACTTAAAAACACAAACTATCCCTGAGGAGATTTTGTGTACTGTAGAGAACCTAATTTGGGGGACAGTCGGTGAAGATTTACCCTAATTTTTTGGTTCTTGGCAAAACAAACTAAAAAAAGGAAGGCAATAATGGGGTAGACTGGACATGTTTGTTCCTCCCCTAATACTTATTAGTATTAACTGGACAGATCTTATGAGTAAATAAATTAAACCTCCCTATCCCACTAGAAATAAAACCACTGACTTTCTAGTCTTTTCTTTTCTCTTCTTTTATGTCTCCGCCACCTTCATTAGCCCTTTATTAACATGCAAACGCCTTTGGTAAAGATTGCAGCTTAGATGCATTTGCAACTGAGTTGGTTAACCAGGTAAGAATGTGGAAGGGAAGATCTGGACAAAGTTAGGCAATTCATAACTAGAATGAGATGCTGAGGTGAGAGTAAAGATGAATGGGGAGCCACAGGAAGAAAGTGTTTCAGAGCAACAGAAGAGGAAGATTTTGGAAACTTAGTCAAAGACAGACTCTGCTTACTTTCAAATGTTCACTCAGTTGCATTGGTTTTGCCAACTGAAATTTTGTAGGCCTTATTCCATCTATTCTGGGTTGTTGACTCTGAGTCTGGAAAAAAAACCCTGTCAGTTCTAAAAAAAAAAAAGCAAAAACAAAATCTAAAACAAAGAAACATAGCCTGTATAAATCTAGTAGCCATGGTTGTGAAATACCACCACAAAAGAAAAAAAAAAAAAAAAAACGGATTTTTTTTCCTGTATGATGGTTTTGTGGATTCAGAAGAAATAGGGGACTTCTGGTTTGAGAGTCAATATGAAATTCTGAGAGTGAAGAATAGAAATGTATTCACATTAACACGTTATTTAAATGTCTCAGGATAACACCCTCCTTGTCCAAAATTTTCTGCTAAGATGTTGGAGAATATTTGGTGGTTGTTGTTGCTCTCCTCATCTTGAAGTCAAAACATCTAGAATCGTCCTGGCTCTGTCACTTACTATCGCTTTTATTAGGGACAAATTACTATCTCAAATTAGAGGCAATTGCTTATCTCAGCGGACCCACAGTTTCCTCATCTATAAAAGCCGAAGGATCATTTATTTATACAGATGATGAGAGGATAAGTAATTATAAGAGACAATAAATGTGAATTATAAACTGCCCTAGAAAGAACTGTTAGGGAACCGTTGACTGAAACCTCCTGCCTTGGCCAGACATGATAATAACCACTTGCATGAGTTGTCTCACAACAGGAGGTCACAATAAGGAACATAGTTTCATGCCATTGAAAACTAACCGAGAGTATTCAGGAGGGGCCAAAAGGAGGGAGGAGACACCAGCCCATAAGTTGTCCTACCGACCTCCCAGAATCCTTTGCACCGGAATCCATTTTGGCTGAGAGATGCGTACCCCACCAGGAAGGATCCTGAGTCAAACCAAATACGGGCCAGGCAAGATGACTGGCCAGAGCCAACCAGGAAACTAACCCCATTACCATAAACCCTGAGACTGCGAGCCATGTGGCAGAGCAGTTCTCCTGGTTTCCCTTACCCTGCGGCTCTCTGCCTGGGTGCCCCTTCCCAATAAAGTCTTTTGCTTTGTCAGTGTCTCTTCGGACAATTCATTTCCAAGTGTTAGAGAAGAGCCCACTCTTGGGCCCTGGAAAGGGTCCCTCCTCCTGCAACATTTGTGGAGGATCAAATTACCAGATCTTAAAGAGTGGGGCACTTGATCACATTTATCCTCATCTAACCCAGGGAGTTAGAAAAAGACATTACAGAAATTTCTAATTTGATGTATATACACTATAGAGGTCAAATGTAGTCAGAGTATTATTAAGAAGATATGGAAAATTCAAGGACTTTGAAACATCACTTACTCTCAGAGTTCTTATAATGATCAGTTTGAAGCAGCAGGTCCTACTTGCTGCAGTCAGTTGGTACTGGTGAATGAGAGGTGACTGTGAACATCTTTTTTCAACTTCCAATTCAGTAAAGTCGTATCAGTAGCTTGAAATCAGCCATAGAACATTTACACCACAACAATCTGTAAACTTTGAAAATCAATTTCTTGGTTGTTAAATAATCATCAACACACCACTGCATATATAACAAATGATAGAAAGATGTTAATTTTGAGTGTCAAATGAGACAAAAGACGTTCTACTGTGTACCTGGTAATCAAGTCTTCCTTGGGATTTTACGTGATTTGAAAAAGGCTTATTTCCTAGGAAAGAATTGATATAATTGAAGAGAAGCTGAGAAATCTAGTTATAATGAATAATGTGAAGTTAAGTGCATTAGCCAGAAAATTGCAAATACTTTTATTTTATTTTATTTTTATCCCACCACCACCACCCCCCCATCTGCCCACTTTCTCCCCTTGGTGTCTATACATTTGTTCTCTACATCTGTGTCTCTATTTCTGCCTTGCAAACCGGTTCATCTGTACCATTTTTCTAGATCCCACACATATGCATTAATATATGATATTTGTTTTTCTCTTTCTGACTTACTTCACTCAGTATGACAGTCTCTATGTCCATCCACGTCTCTACAAATGACCCAATTTCGTTCCTTTTTATGGCTAATATTCCATTGTATATATGTACCACATCTTCTTTATCCATTCGTCTGTCGATGGGCATCTAGGTTGCTTCCATGACCTGCCTATTGTAAACAGTGCTGCAATGAACATTGGGGTGCATGTGCCTTTTTGAATTATGGTTTTCTCTGGGTTTATGCCCAGTAGTGGGATTGCTGGGTCATATGGTAATTCTATTTTTAGTTTTTTAAGGAACCTCCATACTGTTCTCCAAAGTGGCTGTACCAATTTACATTCCCACCAGCAGTGCAAGATGGTTCCCTTTTCTCCACACCCTCTCCAGCATTTGTTGTTTGTAGATTTTCTGATGATGCCCATTCTAACCGGTGTGAGGTGATACCTCATGGTAGTTTTGATTTGCATTTCTCTAATAATTAGTGATGTTGAACAGCTTTTCATGTGCCTCCTGGCCATCTGTATGTCTTCTTTGGAGAAATGTCTATTTAGATCTTCTGTCCATTTTTTGATTGGGTTGTTTGTTTTTTTAATATTGAGCTGCATGAGCTGTTTGTATATTTTGGAGATTAATCCTTTGTCTGTTGATTTGTATGCGAATATTTTCTCCCATTCTGAGGGTTATCTTTTTGTCTTGTTTATAGTTTCCTTTGCTGTGCAAAAGCTTTTAAGTTTCATTAGGTCCCATTTGTTTATTTTTGTTTTTATTTCCAAGCAGATACTTTTAAATGAGAGTGATTAGAATATTTGGCTGTAGTGGAGGGGGCAATTAATGCTCACCCTATTTATATTAAAACTGTGTCTGTGTGCGTGCATGCGTACATGCATGTGTGTGTGTATGATGTAAATCAGGGCCAGCAGGAATAAAGCCTTGAATCCCAGGGTGAGACTTTTAGGTAAATTTGTGAAGGGTGTAAGAACATGTAATACCATCAAAGCATTTTAGGAGAAATATTAAATGGTCTAATCTGTGCAATCATGAAGAGAATAATTTCAATGGATGCAATATTGCAAGCTGACATCTAGTTAGGAGACTATTGTGATAATTCAGCTTTGAAGCCACATCAAGTCCTTTGTAAATTCAGATATTATAAAAATACATTAAGAAGGGAAGGGAAGATGGACGGGAGGAAGGAAAGATCCAAACTTGAATGAAAAGTGCCTCCATTGTTTATGTCTACTGAAATCAAGTAGACTACAGCATTTCCCCCGCTCAGGAATACCCATTATTTTTAAAACAATCTTTTATAACAGAAGATCTTAAACCTTTTCTTTCAAGTAGATAATATGTTGGTGAAGGAAATGGTCCAAAGAGAAGGCTGTTAGCTTGAGAGAAAATATTCACTAGTGACAAAAGTACATGCATGTTGTTCTTCTGGTTTCCTCTTAAAAAAATAACAGTAATATCATTCATTTAGAGACCAATAAGAATTGAGAAGAATTTTGGTGTGTCAAAGCCAACCATCTCCTTCTTCCTTATCGCACTAGTTTTGCAGTTCACTTTTATTTTCTAAAATACTAGATTTCAAATATCACAATTTGTTGCCATTACTCTCACGTTTCACTTTCCACTTACTGATTGATCACTGTCATTTGTCACTTTTTGTACAAGGCATATGTTTTTTAGAATCTGCAGAACTGTCTTTTCTATTTATGATACACTCTTTTCTAGGGAAACCCAATGCCTCATAGAATTGTAATATTTTGGTATTTTATTCCCTATTTAATATAAAGTATAATATATAAAAATAGAATCCAAAATATCATTGGAGATCATCTAATTCTACCTTGTTTTACAAATGAGAAAAAAAAAATATCCCAAGATGTTAGCTGACATGTTGGGGTCATGCAGCTCATCAGTGGAAATTCAACATTCTTTTTTTCATTCACAGTTAATCACAGAGCTTAGTTTATTTTCAGTTTTTTGTTGTGTATATGTACAATCTCTACTTCTTTTCATGTGGATTTCAAATTGTAGAGTTTAGTTTTCAATCCCTGTAAAGAAATCCTTGTTGAAAGTCAACATGTAGTCAGAATATAAAGTAATCAAAACTTTTCATTTTAAATTGATTCCATTTCTAACTATAACCTGAATTTCAAAACACAGTCAAACAGTGATCTTTGCCACTCACATCTGAGCTCAAATGGCCCTGCAGATGAGAAACTGTCTGTTGCTAGGGAAGAACAGCTGGAATCAGTTAATGAGTCAAGTCAGCATGAGCTCAAGCACTAGAGACTAGAAAGCTTCATCTCCATAGCAGAGAACTCTAGGAAAGGAAGCAGAGAGCCAGGTTGAGGCAGGAGTGGTCCCACGAGTCACTCAGATGTGAGCATAATTAAGCTTCTCTCCTACTGGCAAATGGAAGTGTTGTTTACCCTTGTACATAGGAAACTTAGCCATCAGCAGACAAATTTTTAATCCTGCCCCCACCGTCAGAGAGCACCAAACTGTTCAGATCAGATATCCTCGACAGAATAAAAAAAATGGCCTTTGTCTACAGAAGGCAGGAAGCAAGTATGTCAATTATCCTGAGACATGAGAGAAACATAGGAATTTTCTTGGTGATCTTTGCTTTTCTTTTTTCTTATATGGTTAGTAAATGTCTATACTTTGAGAGATGAATGGGAGGCATATATCACCTCACACTAGTTTCTGATTAAAAAAAAAAAGCATTAGGCTAACTGGGGAGTGTGACATCATGGTTTAATAACACAACACAAATGAGACAAGACACTTAATTAAATGGGAGCACAAGTTTAATATTAGTTTATGAGTTTAAAATCTTGATCTTAAACACAGAAGTGTTGCTCTAACTACTATAATAGATAGGAATTAGAAAATAACATTCATTCTTAGAATTGCTTCAAAATCTCATAAATGAAACATACTAGGATTCATTATTCAAGGGTGGGATTATTCAAAGGGTATTTCTCAGAATCGTTCATTTGGCCAGGTAATCACTACTACCTGTGAGATAACTAAAAAGTGATAATGTAGTTGGTGATGAAATGGGAAAATTTAATTTTATACTTCTCTTCCTAGGAACACAAAGCAGTGGCATGAGGAATTAAACACACACACACACAGAGTGAAGGAGATAATGGTGCATTTATTCATTTGACAATTATTTACTGAACACCTGCTCTGTTCTAGGCACTCTTCTTGGTGTTAAGAGATATAAAGATGAGCAACAGATAATGTGTCCCTGCACTTATTTAATACTGATGGTTTTCTCTCCCCACCCTCTTCTCTCTCTTTTTTTCTCTCTTTCGACCATCTACATATATCCTACATACACACATAGGATTATGGATGCACAGGGGAAAATTACAGATAGTAACATGGCTGACATTATAGGAAACTAACACTCCTTGAGGAAAGAGAAAGTTATTTTCATATTTCTAATACAGAGCCTTACACAGTAACATGGCCACTATCACCACTGCCACTATCACCATTACTGCTACAGCTCTAACTGTAAAAAAGTTCTTTCCATATGTGCCAGGTGCCTACCAACTAAAGTACACTGAATCCAGACCATAGCCAGAAAATAATTACTATTAATATCACCATTTTATAGATGGAAAATAAAGGCACAGATAAATGAAGTTACTTATCCAAAGTCACATATCTAAGATGTGTAGAGCTATAAACAAAACACAAACAGTCCAATTCCAGAGTTTACATTCTTATTCATTCCACTCTATTTGGTTAACAAATATGGGTTGATATTTTTGAAAGAAAGAGAAAGGAAGGAAGGAAGGAAAGGAGGGAGGGAGGGGGGGAAAAGAAAAGGAAAGTAAAAAGAAAAGAAAAGAAAAAGGAAAAGAAGGAAGGAAGAAAGAGAGGGAGGGAGGGAGGAAGGCAGGAAAAAAAGAAGGAAGGGAGAGAGGAAGAAAATGTCCCAACTAAATATCTGACTCTAAATGTGAATCAATTGCTCCTTTTCATAAGTTAGAAGATACTATTATGTTTAGACATCTTCAAATCTCTAGGTAAAAATCTTAATTTGAAGCCACCATTTGATCAGACTCAAGATACAATAACTCTAGGGTATTTTAAGCTTCTGAAGACAGATTTTAATTCTGGAATAAGACTAAGAACAAATGGAATCAACATTAGGTTCAAAGAAGCTGTCAAAGATACTTCTCCATAGAGACTCTCCAAACATATGTGAGAGTGCTCTCACTGTGTCTCATTTCTTGTGGGTATGAATTTTGTAACCTAGGTATCACTCTCAAAAGAACAGGCTAAATAGGGTTGCAGATTAAAAGTGTTGGGTAAATAAAAACAAAAATAAACAAATGGGACCTAATTAAGCTTTTGCACAGCAAAGGAAACCATCAACAAAACAAAAAGAAAACACACAGGATGGGAGAAAATATTTGCAAACAAAGCAACTGACAAGGGATTAATCTCCAAAATATACAAGCAGCTCATGCAGTTCAATACCAAAAAAACAAACAATCCAATCAAAACATGGGCAGAAGATCTAAATAGACATTTCTCCAAAGAAGACATACAGATGGCCAAGAGGCACATGAAAAGCTGTTCAACATCACTAATTATTAGAGAAATGCAAATCCAAACTACAATGAGGTATCACCTCACACGGGTTAGAATGGCTATCATCCAAAAAATCTACAAACAGTAAATGCTGGAGAGGGTGTGGAGAAAAGGGAACTCTCCTACACTGTTGGTGGGTACATAAATTGGTAGAGCCACTATGGAGAACAGCATGGAGATTCCTTAAAAAACTAAAAATAGAGCTACCATATGATCCAGCACTCCCATTCCTGGGCATATATCCAGAGAAAACCAGAATTCGAAAGGATAAACGTACCACAATGTTCATTGCAACACTGCTTACAATAGCCAGGAAGCAACCTAAATGTCCATTGATGGAGGAATGGATAAAGAAGATGTGGTACATATATACTATGGAATATTATTCAGCCATAAAAAAAGAATGAAATCATGCCATTTGCAGTGACATGGATGTACCTAGAGATTGTCATACTGAGTGAAGTAAGTCAGACGAAGAAAGATGAGTATCATGATATCGTTTATATGTGGACTCTAAACAAAAATGGTACAAACCAATCTATTTACAAAACAGAAATTGAGTCACAGATGTAGAAAACAAACGTATGGTTATCAAGGGTGAATGGGGGGGAGGATAAATTTGGAGTTTAGGATTGACATATACACACTATATATAAAATAGATAACCAATAAGAACCTACAGTATAGCACAGGGAACGCTATTCAATAATGTGTAATGACCTATACAGGAATAGAATCTAAAAAAGAGTGGATATATGTTTATGTATAACTGACTCACTTTGCTGTACAGCAGAAACACAACATTGTAAATCAACTATACTCCAATAAAAAATTAATTATTAAAAATGTATTGGGTAAATAACAAAGTGGATTTAATTGACTTTATTCTACTGGAATGTTGAGCTCATTTTGCTGAACAAATTTGACAAACCTATCACTTGGTGTTTCTTCCCTCATCTTCAAGGAAGATAAGACCACAGCTGACACTGGGTCGACATGTGACAGTCCATCCGGGCTAACTTTCAACCAGATTCACACTCACTGCAGAAAGGAAAAAACAATTCTGTACTTGAATGGGTATGTCGACATGTCTGAACTGATGTAAGGAAGTAGTTTAAAACAAATTTTACAAAAAACAATAGAAAAATTTCCAATCATCAAAATATTTCAAGAAAAGCTCATTAGTAATGTTTGGCTAAAGATTGGTTCCATTCATTTGCTCCACCCACCATGTACTCCTTCTTAACCTGAAGTATACTTAAAAAAAAAAATTAATCTTCTTTTCACTGACTGTGGCCCCTTTGGCATTCTGGGTATTTCATATGGAGCTTTTCTCAATAATGTTTTGAAACTTTACAGAGAATAAAAGTTGGCACTGAGATCTCCTGCTTAACAGGAGTTTCTATCATGAGATGAATAATCATTCCCTCCATAATTTCAAGTACCGTTCATGAGTTATGAGTAGATTACAGTTACATGTCTCTTTTGACCTTTGTTATCTTTTGTCTGCATCATAATTGTGTACTTCTTATCAGAGGCTTGGTTTGCCTTTGTTCTATAAAGGACAATATATACATAAGGAAATTTTATGTCTTATACAACAATAGTTATATTGTTGTGTAAGACATAAAATTAAATACGTAAAATAAAATAAAATAAAATACTTGACTGAGTGACTTGAATAAAGAAGATGACTGAAAATTATATTGCACATCCAAGGACTGACCAAAAAAATAATAGTGCAGTTTGTTTCAAAAGGAAACTAAGAAGAAAACAACTGAATAATTTTTAGTCTTTCTGAATCTAGAATTTCTGCCTATGTATTAAGTGACCTCTAATTTTTCCCATTTTGTTTTCAACTCATTGTGTAAATTATTTTAGTGAAAAGAAGTAAAATATCGTATACTTCCATAATTATTAGCACCTTCATATCTTAACAAATATCAGTTCGTTACTTACAGGCATAAAATAAGCAAATTTATCCTGGTAAAGTCTTTCGATTCTGGTAAATGAGCAGAAAAGGCAACACGCAGATAGGCTTCTATAGGAGGAAAAAATAAATAAACCATGCATGTGAATCCAAATGCACTGACAGGTTGCCAGTACATAAATAACAACTCCTCCTGAAGGAATGAAAAATATTAAGAACAAGTATTTTAAAATTTGTATCTGAGTGCTGCCTTACTTGGCAAATGTACATACATAGTTCAAAGCAGAAAGAATATGTGCTTTCCGTATCTGAAGTTTTCCTGGGGGAAATGAATCCTTTATAAATCAGCAGTGTGGTTACTGTGGGATGTGACCCTGCCCAGGTTCAACGCATCACACTTTCCCTGACCAGAGAGACTTGTTCTGAGGTTGGTGCATGAACTGGATCAGGTCAATTAGTCAACATATTGGAGCCCTTTAGAAAGAGAAGCTATTTGTCTCAGAGTTACTGCTGGTAGGATTTAAACTTAGAGCTGCTGAATGCCACTTTTATTACCACATATGTGGAGAGTCTGCGTGAAAGTGAATCCTAGAGGGAAGGGAGCCAAACCGAGGGATGGAGGGAGGCAGAATCCTGATAGCATCATCTGAGTCTTGGAATCTAGCCATGCTTGGGTTTTTCAGTTATGTGTATCAGTCAGTAATAATCCTTTCTCTTGATACATTATTAGTTCTTGATTGTTTTCATTATTATATATTATACTATTATTAAGTCTTAATAAATAAAAGTTGTTCTTCAGCCTATTTTTTTAGGGTTTTTTTGAGTTTTTAAATTGAAGTATAGTTGATTTACAACGTTGTGTTAGTTTCAGGTGTACAGCAAAGTGAGATAGATATATATATATATATATATATATACATGTTATTACCAAATATTGAGTATAGTTCCCTGTGCTATGTTGTAGGTCCTTGTTAGTTATCTATTTTATGTATAGTAGTGTGTATATGTTCCAGCCTATTTGAATTGAGTTGTAATTAATGACTGAAGAAGTCTGACTAGAACTTGTTTGCAGAACAGAGGTAGAGTCACAGATGTGGAGGGCAAACTTGTGGTTGCCGCAGGTGGGGGCAGTGGGAGGGGATGGGTTGGGAGATTGGGATTGACTTATACATACTACTATATGTAAGGGTAGATAACTAATAGGGACCTGCTGTGTAGCTCGGGGAGCTCTTCTCACTACTCTAGAATGACCTGTATGGGAGGGGAATGTAAAGAAGAGTGGATATATGTGCATGTGTGGCCAATTCACTTTGCTGTACGGTAGAAACTAACACAATATTGTAGATGAACTACACTCCAATAAAAATTTTTTTTAAAAAAAGAAAAGAAAAAGAAGCCTGACTAATACAATGGCATATAAAATCATCAATTCTAGAACCTGGAATTTCAGATCATTCTGATCTTAACCCAGTGTCTTTCCAAACTGAATATTGGCTAAGCCTGGGCCATACTAATGAATAACAGTTTCTCCTTATCTAGAAGTGGGTTGTAAGAACCAGTGCAATTGTGCTGTTCCATCCACATGCATGCTTATCCCACAGTTCCCGCACAATATTTTTTTTCAAAAGACATGGAGAATGTTGTAGTATAATAGAGAAGATAAAAAGAGCATTCTCAAGTGACCGGTTTATTCATTTTAGGAGAGAGTATGTATAACGAAATGCATTTTTGCTCAGAAATGAAAAGGATCCTCTCTGCTATTGTCAAACTTGTTTTTATAAACTCCTATTTTATATTTTATTTTGGTATATCAGTCTTGAGTACTTTATTGTCAGGTCTTCACTGGTAAACCCCTTTCCTATGACAGTACAGTGTGTACTCAATTTTGGAGCATGGAAAATACATGTACTTGTTTTGTACCTGTAGTTTGGATATATAATTGACATCTTTGTGCTTTGGTGTTTCAAAATTTTTAAGGCTGTAATGAGGAGTCACATTTACAATCATCCATATATTCTCTACAATGAATATGCTCTCTTAATTAAATCTTGATGCTGGAAACACACACACACACACACACACACACACACACACAAAGAATACGTGCTTTCCAAACTTGACATGGAAATTAAGATGTAAGATGTGATACTTCTATATCTTAAAGAAGATATAAAAGAAAAGAATGTATCTTTACGTTTGCCTGACATTGTTTATATTGACAAGATAATCCCACATACGTTAGCTTATTTGATGCTAAGAACAGGTTTCTGAAGTAGCCTAACAAATCACTATTCCCATGATACCAATGAGAAACATGCAGTTTATGGAGGTTGTGACTTACCAAAGGTGACACAAGCAGTGGCTATATGAAGATTTGAATTTAGATTTTCTGAACCGTGTCCAATGTACTTTTAGGTTTTTTTCAACTGCCAACTCTGATTGATTGGCAGTAATTCTTGGGATGCTGTGTGCAAAAGAGTTTGAGACCCCATATGTACAGAGTGAGAAAGGGTGCTGTGATTAATACAGATGTCAGTATGGGCTCAGAGTTTAAATGGCAGCATAAATATCATGCATTTTCTATTGCTCTTCTACACACTTCCTTTCTTCACTTCAGCTTGCAAACCACTGTATTGAAATCTCTCTGCAACACTGTTGCCTATCAATACATATGCATTTCTCACACACTTCTCTTTTATTTGCATTAATACTAATGAGACCCATCATCTTGGTTTGCTATCAATACACCACAGTTTTGTTTTGGTTTTGGGTTTTATATATTCTTCTCATTAAAGTTGCCTCCTTGTCCTTTCTGGGTATAACACACTTGTCCATTTCTCAAAACCCAGACTGAATCCTACCTCCCCATGAAACACTTTCCTTTTTTCTCTCTTTAACACATGTAGTTCTCTCTCCCTCTCCCTCTCTCTCTCCTTGTCTCTCTTCCTCCTTTGATGATCTTAGCATTATCACCCCATATTACCTGCTCTTCTGTATACATGTAACTCTTGACTTCCCAATTAGATTTAAGCATGTTAAGGGCAACTTTTGTATTTCTGTATTATCTGCAACGGCTAGAACAGTGGTGAGATAATCATTGGTGACACGGAATCAAGTACTCAAAATTATTTAAGAGATACCGATTTCTTTTTAAACTTCAAAGGAAAAAAAAAAGTTGAACTTGGAAATTTGGGGGAATTGCAAAATCATGAAAATTTATCCCATGTCACTACAGTTATACTTAGAAATAGTTAAAGACCACATTTGCTCATGAATAAAAACTTAAAATTCAGAGTCAAGAAGAAATTATTGTGAAAATTAAAATGATATACAGGGTGCCAACCATATGTGGAGATGGACAAAACCCATATGGTAAAATTACAAATAGCCAAACCCTACAGAAGTTTCGAGATTGGTGGCAGTAAAACAGAAGTAGCAATAAAGTGTTTTATGGAGAAAATGAATTTATTTGTCCTTATCCAGAAGACTGGTTATTTTCATGCCACAGAATACAGATGAAATAGAAAGGTCTGTTTACATAAAGAGAGTCCTATAAATTAGGTATTCTGCCTAAATATGAATAGAGCACATGAGATCAGCTAATTGTCATGCTCAGTCATTTAAACTATCAAAAAAGATTACTCTCAGTTATTCAACAATTATTGACTGACTTAATGAATGAACCTATAAATGAATGAATATGCATTCTGTTTATTGAAATATTTTTGATAAATATGTTGTTTTATGAATTATAAATATTATTATACTTGTTTCCTCCAGAGAAAACAAAGTTTATACATTTATTTAACAAATATTAACAAATTTATTTTAGTCTGAAATGTATACTTTGTAATATTAAAGTCAGGGTGTGTCTCATAATCAATGGCATGTCACAGTTAATTTGCAGTATTTTTAAATTTCTTAATTGTACATTAAAGAGTTGCTTAACTTACAAATAATAATGTCTCCAGCTTAATGAATTATGATACATAGTGATTATCTTACCACAAGCCAGGCACTGAGTACTTTAAAATACTGTAATATACTAATTATATATATAATACTACGCAATATATATTATATTTTAATATATTATATAACACATGCTCTATTATTATATAACACTATATAGTACAGCAATCCTTATAAGGACCATATGGGAGAAAGTATTAGTGTCCCCATTGTGCAGATGAGGGATTGAAGCACAGAAAGATTAAGTAACTTGTCCAAATTTACATAGCTGATAAGTGTATTTGGCTAGAATTCAAATCCTGATATCCTGGATCCTGGGTTTATGCGCTTAATCGTTAGGCAATGCTGAGCTTCCACTACATCATGGAATGTCTTAATTTTCTGCCAAGGTGTGTCTTTGACTGACTTCCCTCTAAGGAGATATTTAAACATTTTTTTAATTCTAGATTTTTTTTTCCAAAATATTTTTCAGATTTGAAAAGTCCAGTGAACATTTATAAACACATTATCTATTTCAAATTAAATCTGGATTTCCAATGTTATAATTTTAAAGCTCTCCAATGTTGCTAATGAAAAATCGGTAATCCTCAGACACTAAAAAGAAATTTTCATCCTAAAACATACTGGAAAGTAACTCTAAGAAGCCTTTGAACAATGGAAATAGTTTTTAAAAAACTATCTCAATGTACAAAGCATTTGTTTTCATAACAGTAGAAACTGCACCTGAATCTGAAGAAACTAGAAGAACTATATTTAATAAAGTCTGGAACTAAATGCATATTTCAAAGTGAGTACAGCAGTCATAGATTCACTCATGCATTCAAACATAAAACCACACCACACAGAGCAAAAGGGGACTTAAGAAGCATTGAATCATTCATTTTGCATATAAGGAAACTGAAGTTCAGAAGAGGAGACTTAGCAAGTGTCACGTGCCTTTTTGTTGTTGTTTTTAAGTTTCCAAGTCAGGAACCATGTGGTGTAGCTCAAAATTAATATCCTTGTAATACCTGAATTTCAATATGAGGAATCCACATTTGAGGAAATACAAACCCCAAAACCCAAGCCTTGGAATCTGAGATCTAGAAAGTAAAAGTGGGCCCTGGGCCATTTATCAGCCTGATTAAATCAGTACTGTACTGAAAATACTTTAGTCTGTTTGTTTCTCTAACGTTTGCCCAAGAGTTATATCACTGAGGAATTTTAAGGTGTCAAGTCCATACCAATCCCTGGAGGTGAGGGTTGAGAAAACTGTACTTAGTAAGACAAAACCATAAGACCTAAAGAAAAAAGTCACAGATTTAACATAACAAAAATAACATTTTATTAGGATATCATAAAGTTAAAAAAGAAACAGGGAGAAAATATGTGCAACATGTTGTATTAGTCTGGGTAGACTCCCTCCATTACAATCCCAATAGCTCAGTCTTCAACACAGTGACATCTCCCTTCTTGCTCTCCTAAGTGTCCAACCACTTCCAATTAGGAGAGCACCATTCCATGCAGCCATTCAGAAAGTAGGTTCTTTCCAACAAGTGGCTTTGGTATCATTCAGTGCAATTGAGTCATACACTAGATTTTCTGCATGTATTGGTTGCTGCTTCTCAAGCATATCACCTATGCCTCTTTTTCTTTTCTTTTTTTTAAAAAAATTATTAATTAATTTATTTATGGCTGTGTTGGGTCTTCGTTTCTGTGCGAGGGCTTTCTCTAGGTGCGGGCGGCAAGTGGGGGCCACTCTTCAGTGCGGTGCACGGGCCTCTCATTATCGCGGCCTCTCGTTGCAGAGCACAGGCTCCAGACACGCAGGCTCAGTAATTGTGGCTCACAGGCCTAGTTGCTCCGTGGCATGTGGGATCTTCCCAGACCAGGGCTCGAACCCTTGTCCCCTGCATTGGCAGGCAGATTCTCAACCACTGCACCACCAGGGAAGCCCCTGTTTTCTTTTTTAATTGAAACTTATACTCTTGTGAAATAAAATTTACATTTCATGGCA
Organism: Eschrichtius robustus; assembly: GCF_028021215.1. Classification (NCBI taxonomy): domain Eukaryota; kingdom Metazoa; phylum Chordata; class Mammalia; order Artiodactyla; family Eschrichtiidae; genus Eschrichtius; species Eschrichtius robustus. The sequence continues at coordinate 92,393,370 of NC_090834.1, read as the reverse complement.
AGACAAGAAAAATTTAAACAAAAAATTTTCCGTGCCCTTTGGCCTCCTCTCTCCCCTCTACCGTGCATTGTGTATCTGCATTATGCATTGACCAGACTTCCCCCACTGGCAGAAATACCTGCTCAACCATAAGAGCAACATTCTCCTAGCACCAACAAGACAACTCCTTAAAAGATAACATTCCTTCTTGATCTTGTAAGAGGCCACAAGGACGCCAAGATCTGGATTGTGTAAACTGTCAATAACACCTCATTTAATCTACAGCCCTCTGTCTCAAAAAACATATGACTGTCTCACTTCGCCCCAGCTTACCCTGTATGACAGACTCTAGGTGCATCCACCTCACTACAAATAACTCAATTTCATTTCTTTTTATGGCTGAGTAATATTCCATTGTATATATGTGCCACATCTTCTTTATCCATTCATCTGTCAATGGACACTTAGGTTGCTTCCATGTCCTGGTTATTGTAAATAGTGCTACAATGAACATTGTGATACATATCTCTTTTCGAATTATGGTTTTCTCAGGGTATATGTCCAGTAGTGGGATTGCTGGGTCATATGGTAGTTCTATTTTTAGTTTTTTAAGGAACCTCCATACTGTTCTCCATAATGGCTGTATCAATTTACATTCCCACCAACAGTGCAAGAGGGTTCCCTTTTCTCTACACCCTCTCCACCATTTATTGTTTGTAGATTTTTTGATGATGGCCATTCTGACCAGTGTGAGGTGGTACCTAATTGTAGTTTTGATTTGCATTTCTCTAATGACTAGGGATGTTGAGCATCCTTTCATTTGTTTGTTGCCAATCTGTATATCTTCTTTGGAGAAATGTCTATTTAGGTTTTCTGCCCATTTTTGGATTGGGTTATTTGTTTATTTGATATTGAGCTGCATGAGTTGCTTGTATGTTTTGGAGATTAATCCTTTGTCAGTTGCTTCATTTGCAAATATTTTCTCCCATTCTGAGGGTTGTCTTTTGGTCTTATTTATGGTTTCCTTTGCTGTGCAAAAGCTTTTAAGTTTCATTAGATCCCATTTGTTTATTTTTGTTTTTATTTCCATTGCTCTAGGAGGTGGGTCAAAAAGGATCTTGCTGTGATTTATGTCATAGAGTGTTCTGCCTATGTTTTCCTCTAAGAGTTTGATGGTGTCTGCCCTTACATTTAGGTATTTAATCCATTTTGAGTTTATTTCTGTGTATGGTGTTAGGAAGTGTTCTAATTTCATTCTTTTACATGCACCTGTCCAGTTTTCCCATCACCACTTATTGAAGAGGCTGTCTTTTCTCCACTGTATATGCTTGCCTCCTTTATCAAAGATAAGGTGACCATATGTGGGTTAGTTTATCTCTGGGCTTTCTATCCTGTTCCATTGATCTATATTTCTGTTTTTGTGCCAGTACCATACTGTCTTGATTACTGTAGCTTTGTAGTATAGTCTGAAGTCAGGGAGCCTGATTCCTCCAGCTCCGTTTTTCTTTCTCAAGATTGCTTTGGCTGTTCGGGGTCTTTTGTGTTTCCATACAAATTGTGAAATTTTTTGTTCTAGTTCTGTGAAAAATGCCACTGGTAGTTTGATAGGGATTGCATTGAATCTGTAGATTGCTTTGGGTAGTATAGTCGTTTTCACAACGTTGATTCTTCCAATCCAAAAATATCATATATCTCTCCATCTGTTTGTATCATCTATAATTTCTTTCATCAGTGTCTTATAGTTTCTGCATACAGGTCTTTTGTCTCCTTAGGTAGGTTTATTCCTAGGTATTTTATTCTTTGTTGCAGTGGTAAATGGGCGAGTTTCATTAATTTCTCTTTCAGATATTTCATCATTGGTGTATAGGAATGCAAGAGATTTCTGTGCATTAGTTTTGTTTCCTGCTACTTTACCAAATTCATTGATTAGCTCTAGTAGTTTTCTGGTAGCATCTTTAGGGTTCTCTATGTATAGTATCATGTCATCTGCAAACAGTGACAGCTTTACTTCTTTTCCAATTTGGATTCCTTTTATTTCTTTTTCTTCTCTGATTGCTGTGGCTAGTGGGAGAGTAACATTGACATATATACATTACCAAATGTAAAATAGATAGCTAGTGGGCAGCAGTTGCATAGCACAGGGAGATTAGCTCGGTGCTTTGTGACCACCAGAGGGGTGGGATAGGGAGGGTGGGAGGGAGAGGCAAGAGGGAAGGGATATGGGGATATAGGTATATCTATAACTGATTCACTTTGTTATACAGCAGAAACTAACACAATACTGTAAAGCAGTTACACTCCAATAAAGATGTTTTTTAAAAAAGCATGAATAATAATTAAAGCATTATCTATCTAAATATCTAAGAGGCAATGTATTTAGAAGGAAATATGTAAATTTCCTTTGAGATACAAGAAACTGTATAAAATATTCAGCTGAGTCCAAAATAATATATTAATGAAACGAAAAATACAATAAAGTCAAGACAGTCAAAAGAAGGAAATATCAAAGATGAGGTCTGTAATTAATGAAACTGAGAGCAAAAGAAATCAACAAAGCCAGAAGTCAGTTCTCTAAAATGCATGATAACATGACCGTGTATTTCTTAAAACTTATTGAAGTCAAAGAGAAAGTAAAGATAAACAATAATATAAATGAAAAAGGAGATATAACCACACAGCTAATAAAAAAATAAAAAATATTATGAAGAAATTTATGCCAATAAATTTGAATTTTTCAAAAAAAATAATAAGTACTTTGAAAAATAAAACCTCCTGAAAATGACTCAGAGAGATAATAAAAACATGAGAAGCTATATAGTCATTAAAGAAAAATTATGAGTTAAAAGTCTTCCTATAACTAGTTTCAGCAGTTTCACAGACAAATTCAATCAAATGTTTGCGGGACAAATATATTTTACACAAAATTTAACCAGTAAAAAAGTAAAGGCAACAACTTTAAAATAAAGAGAGCATCTAGGGGCTTCCCTGGTGGTGCAGTGGTTGAGAGTCTGCCTGCCAATGCAGGGGACACAGGTTCGAGCCCTGGTCTGGGAAGATCCCACATGCCGTGGAGCAACTAGGCCCATGAGCCACAATTACTGAGCCTGCGCGTCTGCAGCCTGTGCTCCTCAACAAGAGAGGCCGCGATAGTGAGAGGCCCACGCATCGCGATGAAGAGTGGCCCCCACTTGCCACAACTAGAGAAAGCCCTTGCACAGAAACGAAGACCCAACACAGCCATAAATAAATAAATAAATAAATATACCTTTAAAAAAAAAAAAAGCATCTATAATATAGCTACACATATGTAACACTATGTTGAAATAATGAAGCCTTTTCCTTTCCCTATAGTCAACACTATTTCAAAGATGTCCATCATCCAACATTTCTATGCAGCATTGTCACTAGAAGAGAAATAAAAGGTATGAAGTTTGAAAAGGAAAAACAAACATGACATGACTTTCAAATAAAAGGATTATGTATGTAGAAAGTCCAAAACAAATTATCAGTTTATTTGCTCTTTCCAATTTCCGTATATTTTATTTTATTTTTTCTCGCCAGGACTTCCAGTAAAATGTTGACTAGAAATACAAATAGTAGCTATTGCTGTCTCATTGTTCATCTCATAAGGAAAGCTTTCAACATTTTGTCTTTAAGTACAGTGTTTGCTTTAGGTTGTATTTAAGATCTCTTTTATCAGATAATATGGTTTCTTTCTTTTTCTTTTTCTTTTTTTAAGTACAGTAGTTTTCTTTTAGTTTTTAATGAATGGGTAATGACTTTCATCAAATGGTTTTTTCTGCACCTATTTAAAAGCATGTATGATTTTTATCTTTATACTGTTAACATTGTTCATTATTTGTCCTTGTCTTTTATTTTAAAATTGTTTTTCATTGAATAGTAAAGTTGAACATGTGATTCAGTAACAAAGAAAAACAAACAAAACATATGACTGTGCCTTGACTTCTAAGGGGTAGAACAGTTCTTGGAGCTTTCTGAGATGCTGTTCCCTGTTTATAATCCTCAGTTCGGCTCGAATAAAATTTTCCATTTCTGGGTCTTCCCTGGTGGTGCAGTGGTTAAGAATCTGCCTGCCAATGCAGGGGACATGGGTTCAAGCCCTGGTCCGGCAAGATCCCACATGCCGCAGAGCAACTAAGCCCGTGTGCTACAACTTCTGAAGCCCACACACCTAGAACCCATGCTCCACAACAAGAGAAGCCACCGCAATGAGGAGCCCGTGCACCACAATGAAGAGTAGCCCCTGCTCGCCACAACTAGAGAAAGCCCGTGCACAGCAACAAAGAGCCAATGCAGCCAAAAATAAATAAATTTATTTTTAAAAATTCCATTTCTTTCTTAGATTGACTGATAAATTTTTCATTGACATTCTGAGGACTTCTTCCCACACTATGAATTTCAGATGGGATTTTGATCACAGTAGCTGGATTTTGTCCCAGTCCTCAGTGGTAATGACTCCCTTGGAAGACCCTGTCCTTTGGCTAAACTGATTAGTTTAGACTGACCAGATTTATCCCCAGGAATTTTGTTTGTTTGTTTTGACAAGACTTATTGAGAACGACTATCTCTAATCGTCCCCAGCCCCAAACCAGAGTTGAAAAAATGTCAAGTCAGAGATTCTTGACACCCTTGTGCCTTACTCCATGATCAACTTGCCTGCAGAGTAGGAGATGGTGAATCCAAGTGTAAAAATAAGACTATCAGATACAGGAGATGGAAGAAAAGGGTTCCTGACAACACCTAAAGAAAGATTTCTGACAACACAGCCTGAGCTGCTGAATTCAGTCAGTTTCACCACTGGCTTTTTATCCAGATAAGCCAGTTGATTCAATTCTTTTTCTTTTTTTTTTTTTTCTTTTCTTATTTAAAATTAAGTCTCAGTAAAAATTAAAAAAAAAAAAAAGAAATTAGGTGTCAACAACAACTACATAGGTCCTTCCTAAACTGTCTCCTTGTGTATTATTATAATAGTACTTCTGTGACCTCCCCTAACTTGGTAGACTTTTACTAATGACCTAATTCTGGTAGATGTACCAATAGCCTAACACAGCTAAAGCAGTCAGAATATATGTCTGACAAATCAAAGTCATCTATTTCAATCTTTTTACAAGCTTTAAAGAATCTTATAGACATTTTTTTTAATGTGAAGAAAAAAATGATTCTTTAAAAGACCAATTATCTAATGTCCTCTTTAGCCCCGTGGTTCGATCCACTCACATGTGTCAAAATCAGTTTTGTTTGTTTGTTTTTTTTAGCAAATGCTGTCATTCTTAATTAATGTGACTTAGATGTATATGAGAAGTTGAAAATATTATATTGTTTGTTTTTGATTTAGAGACAGAGACAGAGGTATTGAGATAGAGATTGATCAAAACTGGTGGAAGATCTAAATTTCCAGGACGATGTCATTTCCTTCTATTCGTATACAACATGAATTCTAGTATATTGGAAGCAAATAACTCGTCTGGTTTCACATGTTCACAGCTGAAGAGGGATTTTGCCTCAGGACAAATCATACCTCAAGTCTCACCAATACTTGATTTTGATGATATTTAGATGTTTTAGACTTAGGACTGATGCTGGAATGAGTTAAAACTTTTAGGGCTATTGGGATGGAGAGAATTTCTTTTGCATGTGAGAAGGACATAATTTGGGGGAGACCAGAGGGAGGGTTGAATTGTGTTCCCTTCAAAATTCATATGTTGAAATCCTAGCCCCCAGTATCTTAGAATGTGACCATGTTTGGACATGAGCATTTCCAGAGATAATTAAATTAAAATAAGATCACTAAGGTGAGCCCTGCTCCTTATAGGAAGAGTATATTTGGACACAGACACATACAGAGGGAAGACATTATAGAGCACAATCAGTATTTGCAAGGAACGATGCAGACAGACATGGCCCTGCCTTTACAGAGCATAAGGTCTAGGTTGAAAGAAAAACAAAGGAGCTTATTGAGTGGTACAACAGGGGAAGAAAGCAAGGTGATAGGAAATAATATAGATGAGAAGGCTATTCACCTCCAGAAAAACAGAGAGACATTACTGCTAAGACTCAAAGGAGTGTGATTTTATTCATCTGAAAAACTTATGCTAAGTTCTATAGTAGATTGCAAAAGTGTTCACGGTATTCCTCCAAAGAAAAGATGGAGTTTGTGCACCCCTTGAATTGTGGTTGGCTTTCTGGCTTGTTCTGACCCACGAATGTGGAGAAATTGATGTTATGAAAGTGCTCAGCCAAACCCATAAGGCCTTGCAACTTCAATTCTTGCTTCCCTTGGAACATGCCATGTGACCAAACCTGGATGGGACTAATCATCTGAAGGACCAGAGACCATGGAAAAGAGGAGAGATGCTCCACCTGACAGCCAGCCAAACCCCAGAAACTCTGTCCCCACCAGACTGGGAACTGACTCCCAGACTCAGGAGTGAGCTCAACCTAAACAACAAAAAGAGCTGCTAGGCTGACTCCAGCCCAAACTGTTGATCCCCCAGATCATGAGCTAAGTAAGTAGCTGTTTCTTTTAGCCTCAAGTTTTGGGACAGTCTATTAGGCAGCAAAAATTAACTGATATCAATTCCCCAGGATAAAAGAGAAACCTTAAATAAATTGAAAATAGTGGGACTTTTAATATTTTTCATTGAAATATATTTGACATATAGCACTGTGTAAATTTAAGGTGTACGTGTTGATTTGACACATTTACATATTGTAATATGATTGCCATTGTAGCAATAGTTAGCACTTCTATCATGTCACATAATTTCTTTTTTGTGGTGGAAATAATTAAGATCAAGTCTCTTCACAAGTTTGATGATTATAATAGAATATTCTTTTCTATATTCAGTATACTGTGCATTAGATCTCCAGGACTTACTTGCTTATTAGTTGCAAGTTTGTACATTTAAACAACATCTCCCCTATTTCTTACCCCTCAGTCCCTGGTAATCACCATTTTACTCTCATTTTTTTACATGTTTGGCTTTATTATTATTATTATTATTATTTATAAATTTATTTTATTTATTTATTTTTGGCTGCATTGGGTCTTCGTTGCTGTGCGGGCTTTTCTCTAGTTGCGGTGAGTGGGGTCTACTCTTTGTTGCAGTGCGCAGGCTTCTCATTGTGGTGGCTTCTTTTGTTGTGCAGCATGGGCTCTAGGCGCATGGGCTTCAGTACTTGTGGCTCGCGGGCTCTAGAGTGCAGGCTCAGTAGTTGTGGCACACGGGCTTAGTTCCTCCACTGCATGTGGGATCTTCCCGGACCAGGGCTTGAACCTGTGTCCCCTGCATTGGCAGGCGGATTCTTAACCACTGTGCCACTGGGGAGGCCCGTGGCTTTTTTAGATTCCACACATAAGTGATATCATACAGTATTTGTCTTTCTCTAACTTATCTCACTTAGCATAATGTCCTCAAGATCCATCCATGTTGTCGAAAATGGCAGGATTTCCTTTTTTCTCATGGCAGCATATTGTGTAAATTCATTCAGCCACTATGGAAAACAATATGGAGGTTTTCAAAAAATTACAAATAGAATTACCATATGATCCAGCAATTCTACTGCTAGATGTGTACCTAAAGGAAATGAAAACAAGATATCAAAGAGATATATGCGCTCCCATGTTTATTGCAGCATTATTCACAATAGCCAAGATATGGAAACAGCCTAAGTACCCATCAATGGATGAATGCATAAAGATAATGGTCATACACACACACACACACATACACACACACACACACACACAGTGGAATATCATTCAGCTATGAGAAAGAAGAAGGACTTTGCTTACAGCTTGTAAGGAAGATAATGATGGAAGATGAAGTTGGAGGGAGTCTAGATGATGGAGGGCTTAAAAAGACACATTAAACATTTGAGTGTTATCCTTGGTGTATTGAGAAACCATTGATAATAATATAGGTGATCTAAAAATAAAATCTGATTTAGTGCTGAGTATAGATTAGAGGGACATAAAAGCGGATGTATACTGACGATTAGAGGGTACCTGTAGTAGTCCAAACAAGATTTCACTGATTGACAATGGAGATATGAGGCAAAGGAACCAACTATGACATCCAGGTGTTGATAGCTATTACTGTGAATGAGATTATAGTATGGTAAAGAAGCTTGTATATATATGGAGGAGAGGGGTTCTATTTTTGGTGTATTGACTGTGATGTGCCTCCAAAACATCATAGCGTGCCATCAGGCAACTGGACATGTGTCAGACTCAGGAGAGAGATATATCAGGGCTAGAGAAAGATTTCCACCAATTGGAATATAATTATGGCAGTGGAAATTAAAAATATCATTAGCAAGTATATGGGGTTATATACATATGGGCTTCTTAACTTTTATAAATTTAGTTTTATACTGCGTAGATTTTGCCAATTTCATAATGCCTAAAGACTCTTACATGAATGCTTTACATACAATGAATACAATACTTTGGATTTCAAAGCAAGCCAATTGTATTGAAATAGGTACTATCGATATAATGTATGTGCTTCATCATTAAAACATTAAATATCAAGATTTATCTGAAGTCTAATAACAAGATTTCAAAGTTGGATGAACAAATAATATTTTGAGTTTTTGCAACAATTATAAGGTGATATGAAATTATCACTTATTTCTGCTCATGACAAAGCCTCAGATATTGCTCATATAAATGTATTTTGTAACCTACATTTAGAATTAAAGGAAAAGATGTATTTCAGTTGGAGGCTTGTGAAATTGAAGATTTTTTTTTTTTCCCCATTCAAGGTTATAGTAAAGAAGATCTACAGCAGACTTCTGAGATGATCTTTATCGAATCTAATCATTAAGGACTAGGTAGAGGTAAAAGAATCAGCAAAAGAGACATGACTAATCATTAGTGAATTAACAGTAGAAGCCCAGGAAGTTGTGCTATAGAAGACAAGGGAAAGACTTTTTAACAAAAAGAAAAGTCAAAATGTATTGAATCACAACTCTGGAATCTGACAATCCTTGGTTTGAATTCTAGCTCTGCAACATACTAGGTGTGTGAACTTGGACAGTTTATTTAAATCCTTCAAGCCTCAGTTTCTTCTTCTAAGGAGATGAATCAATTTCATTAAAATTTTCAATTCTTTTTTCTCCCTATAACCATGCTCTTTGACATTTAATTTTTGCAGTTCTCACCACTAAAGAGGTAAAGGCCTAGGGACTTCCCTGGTGGTCCAGTAGTTAAGAATCTGCCTTCCTGGGCTTCCCTGGTGGTGCAGTGGTTGAGAATCCGCCTGCCAATGCAGGGGACACGGGTTCGAGCCCTAGTCTGGGAAGATCCCACATGCCACGGAGCAACTGGGCCCGTGAGCCACAACTACTGAGCCTGCGCGTCTGCAGCCTGTGCTCCGCAACAAGAGAGGCCACGATAGTGAGAGGCCCGCGCACCGCGATGAAGAGTGGCCCCCGCTCGCCGCAACTAGAGAAAGCCCTCGCACAGAAACGAAGACCCAACACAGCCAAAAATAATAAATAAATAAATAAATTTATTAAAAAAAAAAAAAGAATCTGCCTTCCAAAGCAGCAGACGCGGGTTCGATCCCTGGTTGGGGGAACTAAGATCTCACATGCCATGGGGCAACTAAGACCACGCTCCACAACTAGAGAGCCCGCACACCACAGCTACTGAGCCCACACGTTCTAGAGCCCGAGCACCACAACTAGAGAGAAGTCTATGTGCCGCAACGAAGAGCCCGCATGCCGCAGTGAAAGATTCCGCGTGCCGCAACTAAGACCCAACACAGCCAAATAAATAAATAAATAATTTTTAAAAAGAAGAAAGAAAAGAGGTAAAGCTTATTTCCCCTTATCTTGAATCTGGGCTTGGCCATGTCACTTGCTTTGGCTAAGAAAGATGAAACTCCAAGTTTGAGACTTAAGAGGTGTAATACGGTTTCATTTACTCTCTTGCACCGCTGCCATCATCATGAAAATATGCCTGGACTAATGTGCTGGAGGATGAACGACATATGGGCAGAACCAAGTTATTTTGGTTGCCCCAACCAAGGTGAGTCTAGATGCTCCAACAGCCAGTGTACCTCTAAGACATGAAAAGTTCAGCCAATATGAGTGCAGCGGCACCTCAGTTTACCCCAGATGCTTAAGCAATGAATGCTTATTGGTGAGCAATGAATGAAGTTTTGTGGTTGTTTTACAGAATTATGATGGTGATAGATAATGACTGATATTAACTGATACAATCTAAAAAACAGGAACAGTTGCATTTTCTTCCTTTCTAGGGAGTTGTGAGGAATAGAGAACAATTATTTATAAAATATTTTAGCAATTGAGAAATCATCCACTTTAAAAAATAGATCAGTAGATAGGAGGTTGTAATAAATGCTGTTTAGATTACAAGTAAAAGAACACTTAGAAAATACTAGTATCAATCTGATGGTCTCTACTTTTCTTTGAACAATATCAATGAAGTAGTGTTAGCAAACACGGAAAACAAAAGCAAACTGTTTGGAGGGATTGAAGAATAAATAGAAAGAGAAGAGATGAAGGCAGGAGGCTAATCGTGATCAGGGTTAACATTTACTTAGCACTTACTGTATACCAGGCATTGTACTAAATATTTTACATATAGTTTTCTTTATTTAATTCTTAAAAAATAGTACATGAGGTTATAAGGTTACCAACCAACTTTATACACAGTATGGAGAAACAGAGATTAGGATTATGATTTCTAAGGGCCACCCTCTCTAACTTTCAAACAAAAAAGCCTCTTTTGACTCAATATATTTCTCAGGTGGTATCATGTATGTAGACATAACCTCATCTGACGGATTTTGTTATACTGCCTTGAAAGGTTTCTCAAGAAGAGTCTTTGCAGTGTTGCATTTTTGCAACCCTGACATGAAGTAGTACAGATTTTCTAATGTTCTTTCTAGGAATTCGAATTCATAGCTTTAACTGCTTGGCAGAAAATCTAGTAGAGTATGAAATTCGAAACAAAGCAGGTAAAAAGGCAAAGGGGTGAGCTTCAGTCAAAAGAAACTGTGTTAGAATCCCTGTACCAATTCTAGATGTGTGGCTTCAGAGACCTTTTTTTTTTCCTTTTCCCTGAACCGCAGTTTCCTCATCTTTAAATTCAAATATTAATACTATTGCTGAATGAAGTTCTTGTAATGGCTAAATGAAATGATACACATGAATAACAAAGTGTCTTATACACTGATAATTATTTTTGAAGAATAATCATGGCACTGATCATGAATAATGTCACTGTAAATAAGTGGTAAAATAGGATTAGTATTCCATTTACTAATGGCATGTGTTTAGGCAATGCTGCCAAAAAAATAATATGAAGACTGGATGTATATGCATGAGTTCTGTAATAAAGCTTAACTCCTTAATTACAATGAGGTAATAATTTAGAAACATGAATATAGTATTAGGACTCAGGGATAAAGGGTTCCACTGTCAGATTTGCTGTGCCCTTGTGACCTTGGGGATGTCCTATTATTTTTATGACCAAGACTCAATTTTCTCTTCTATTCCATGAAGCAGTTAGGTAGTCGTTAGAACTAAAGTTCTTTTTAGAGCTAACATTCTGTGAACCTGGTCAACTTTGAAGTTAGTATTCAGAAAGAATGCCAGTCATTCTAGTTTGTTTCAGAAGAGAAGAATAAAAAGAATGCATGATTTAAAGGAACTAAGGTGCCTCCCTCTGACGTTGTCAGTCGCATTGGCTCTGGTTTGGTTCAGATGCTGCTTGATGTATAGCCAAGGCAATATTGGAACTCTATGAAAGAAACTGCAGATTTTCCAAGGATTGTTGCTGACTGCCCCAGTTATTTCCAAATCTATTATAAGAAGAGAAATAAAGCATGAAAATGGGCAACTTCTTCTCCAATAGTTCTCAAATAGAAAAAAGTAGAAGCTTTAGAAAGGCCCCAGGCTCTTCTGTTGCACAGATCACATTCTGCAAACTGACGCAGCACCAACACAATGAGGGGGTGGTAGTGGCGTGGAGGCTTCAGGGCAGTGCCAGCAGTATCCCCATACTCTGCTGTCAAGAGATCCGCGCAAGGGGATCTTCTTCTAGCCCTGGGCAGTTTCTGAACTGAACTTCTGCCTCACTGGCAATAAGGACTTCCATGGAGATGGACTAAGCTGCAAGAATTCAAAAAGTAATCCTCTGTGGCCTTGTCTGCTCTGGACAAGTACATCGTGCTCTCATATACGGTCCATAGGCAACTAGCAGGATGCTGGTGTCTTCTGGGCTCAGAACTGATTTTAAAATTAAAAAATCAGTTTAATATTAGAAACTGGGCATGTTATACACACACACACACACACATATAAATTTGTTACTCCATTGTGAAAAATTTACAAAAGCCTACTATTTAGGTTCTATCACAAATTCTAACTGCCCAGCTAAAGAAGGTGACATTGTAAAGACTTGAATGGCACATATACAAGTGCAGATGCTTGGAAATCACATCATGCAAGAGTGCGGCTTTGTTATCAATAATGTTTCATAGTCATAGGTTTTAGCAGTGGTTCCCCTTCTTCTAATTGAAATATTTTTATAAAAATACTCTTATACTCTTAAGCTTGTCAATCATTTGCTCTTTTGTATCTTGTGTGGTTACCACTTCTGTTGTTACTTTGTTCCTCTCTAACTCTCTGTTCTCTCACGTGTTCCTAAAAGTGGAAACAGTAGTGGTAGGGAAGTCTTTTGTCTCCCTTAAATGGCTCTAAATCTTCTCAGTTTTCAGAACCACTGTTTTAGCAGTGTACTTATGCCCAATTCCCTTCGCCAGGCTTACATGTCTTTCAAAATGTCACTGGGAGGAAAATGTCTTCCTGAAACTCCACGGGGGTCATTCTTGAAATATAACTGTTGTTTGGTTATATTGCATTACAGAATTCTTTGGGTTGGTGGTTGTTTCTGTTGCTACTGCTGCATAACAAAGTACCCTAAACTAGTGGCACAAGCAGCGATCATTTTGTTATGCTCAGAGATTCACATGGATCCAAGACTTCAGGAAGGGTGCAGCAGAGATGCTTGCTGTCTCTCTTCACAGTATCTGGAGCCTCAGCTGAGAAAACCCGACAATTGAGGATGACAACACATGGGGCATTGAAATCATCTGAAAGCTCATTTATTCACAGTTCTACAGATTGTGTTTGATGTTTTCACCTCTAGATTTCAGTTTTCCCTTCAGTAATATGCGGGTACTTTTAGTATCTAATTCATAGGTCTGTTGTAAATGTTATATTTTATGTAGGTAGGTAAGTATGTGCATGTATGTTTCACCCTGCAAAATTGTTTGAACAAGTGGACAAAAGCTTATTTTATTCACTTCTATAACCATTAAATATCTTGGCACATATAAGGTGCTCTTTGAATATTTCATGTGAAAGAATGCCGATAAAGTTCTTATCAAAGTTTCCAGTATAAAATAAAAGCTCCAAAATATATTTTGTATGAAAAAAATATTTCTCAGGCTCTGTTCATTAGGGCATAATGGTTTTGAGCACTGGCACTGAAAATAATCTATCTAAATTCTAATCTCAGCTCTACTACTTGTAGAAAATAAGCCTAGTTTCAGTTTCTTTATTTGTAAAATAGTAATAATGAAAAAAATAGTTCCCATCTCATAGGGTTATTGTGAGGTGTAAATGCATCCAGCAAGTTGATAATGTGTAAACCACTAGACCAGATTTGGCACCATCTCTAAATTTCTTGGGTGTCCTTGTATTGCAGATCAGGGATCAGGAAAAGGGATTCTATGTGAAAAGGACCAAATTCTGGGAGCTCCAGAGAGCAAGAAAAGTAAGGTTGTACCAGTACCGAGAAGATTATAAACGATTATAAACATTTAAACAGATGTTTAAAATACTCATTTATCTACTCTTTGTACATATTGCTCTTAAATTCTTCCCTTGTACTACTAGGGGAATCTTTTTAAAGACCCACCTCTCTCAACTCTGCTCTCAGAAATGAAAAAGAGATTTTTCAAGTGTTTAAAGCGGAAAGGCCCTCCACACTTCTTCCCTTTTACTCCTTTTACATGTTGGGATAAGAAGAGAACTCCAGAAAGTGAAAACCCAAGCAGAAAAGAACTGGAGGTAAACAGATCAGCTACTAATCCTCGTTTGAAAATTCTGTTTTCAGTGTTAAACTTGAAATTTCTGAATTCTTTTAAGCTAGGTAAAATTTCTGTCTCAATCTGTACATTGAAGTCACATCTATCACACTCCCACCATTCCTATAAAAACTCTAATTTCCATAATGTAGTTGATTTTGGAGGTTGAGTTTAGATAGAGGCATAATGTAATCTAATTAAACTAATTGAAAATAAGACATAAAATATCTTAACCTTGCCAGAGACATTTCAGTTTTAAATGAGGTGGTTTATTAATAGCAATGAATCTCTAGTTGATAAAATGCCAGGCTGTGTGATAAAAGAAAAATGGAGAAACTAACATTTATTGAGAGTCCACTATGTACCCAATACTTTGCGTATAATTTTTGTTTGAAAGATGTTTTTTAAAGGCTCAAAGCAGTGAAAACATTTGCGTAAGTCACACAGCTAATAGAGCAAAGCACTCAGAATGAAACCCTCATTTGAACAAATGATTATTTTGCTAACATGTACCAACTGTCATAGCACCAGCTACTGGTTCCTTATTCTGAGCCCCATGATAATGAACTAGAACAATGCCAAGTAAAAATGAGAACATTTCAACTCATTATATGAGAATATATTTTAATTGATAAAGGCATAATATCGGTTTCATAAACATGAAATATATAGAATTTTTAATAATGTGTTTATGCTAAATGGTAGAGGATTGAACCATTTTCATTGGTTCATAGAATAAGTTCCATATTGTTGGTCTTCTTGTCACGAGTAGGGCTCTTCCAATTTTTTTTTTTTTGGTGGGGGGAATGGCAAGTTGCTAACTTTCCTTCAAAGATACTAACTAGTAGATGTATCTTCTTTTTTTTTTTTTTTTTTTAAATGTATTTATTTATTTATTTATGGCTGTGCTGGGTCTTCGCTTCTGCGCGAGGGCTTTCTCTAGTTGCGGCAAGCGGGGGCCACTCTTCATCGCGGTGCGTGGGCCTCTCACTATCACGGCCTCTCTTGTTGCGGGGCACCGGCTTCAGATGCGCAGGCTCAGTAATTGTGGCTCACGGGCCCAGCCGCTCCGCGGCACGCGGGATCCTCCCAGACCAGGGCTCGAACCCGTGTCCCCTGCACTGGCAGGCAGACCCTCAACCACTGCGCCACCAGGGAAGCCCAAGATGTATCTTCTTATCTCTGGAAACCTGTTACCATCCTCGTATTCTGTAATTATGTGGCAGGACACGTGCGGTAATATTCATTCTTAGGATTTTCAAAGATATCTTTGTATTACTGCCTTTGTTGCTATGGAAATAATTTCTTGAGTTATCAACATTTCTCTTTGTGCTGCTTGGAATCCAAATATATTTCCACTGACAGCCTCCTTCAGCATCTAAATGTGATTTCTGCAACCACAATACATTTCCATATTTCCAATATGTAACAATCAAATACCTGGATACACAATTGTATAAAGATACTATGGAATGTTTAGCTTCACGTCATCTGATAGACATTTATTTTCTCGTTGTCAGAAACTTTCGTTTTCATTCCAAACATTGTGGCATCCAGTGGTAGGAGCCAAATAAAAAATAAAATTCTTTCCTCAAGAATGTTTTGTCATTAAGAACAAGGTCTTTCGGAAAACTTCACTGACTAGGAGAAGCCAAGAAAGCTCAGTAGTATATTAAATAATTATAGGGATTTTATCAAAGAAGATACTGTACAATAACTATCATTATGAAAATACCAAACTGAAAGTTTTCATTTGTCTTTCACTCAATCAACACAAAGTGAAATTTTCTGGAAAATACTATCTTCTCTAGCTTCCAAAGTTTTCAAGAAGGGGCACAGCCCTTTGTAGAGTGCAAGATCCATAGCTAATATTTTCTGCTTCTGGTGTTTGTTATTTTCCTAAAAGGAAGGCTCATTAACATGTACCAAATCTTATGGCGATGTTCTACCTACTTGGTTCTCTTTCGTATGGACTTGTTTACTTTGTGCTAATAGTTGTAAAATTGCAACATTGCTTTATTGATCTTCTACATCAATATGGTGAAATTCCACAGGATGAGGCAATTTCAGTAAGAAAATTTAAAGTATTTGAACTCAATTTCAGATGTGGTACTTCCCACCAATTTACAGAAAACATGGGAAAATAAACCTTGTTCCTTTGGGAGTTTTCTCTTCCTCATTCAGTGTTAGTGTTTAACATTATTCCAACATTCAATGAATAAGTTATTTTTGCCTCCAGAATAACTCATGTCATGGTATTTATTATTATTTCTACTTGGGGAAGGGTCTTGGCTCTTTTAGGAATCTGAGGCCACATTGGTACTTTTTCCAGACTCTACATTTTAAAACATAACAAATCATTCTGCAGCAGCATCCACAGGTTAGCATCTGTGTTTATCACCTAGAATCTGTGCTTTCTATGCCATCTACCCTCAAAGAGAATTTCTCAAACACCTGTCTTGTTTTTAGTGATTTTATGGAACTCGCAGGAGAAATCAAGTATTGCTATGTGTGGCCTCTACCAGAAATGAATTTATGGTATTGCTCAGAGCAAAGAGACCCAGGTAGCTGAATTTTTCAATTTAGTTTTATTTTTTCTGGGTTTTATTATTTTTAAAATTTTGTATGGAAGCAAGGATTTTTTTTTTCCCAATAGAGTTACCTGACCTGCCTGAAGACATCAAATTCCAAAGTACAGTTCTTCTCTGACTCTTTGTCAATAGATTGGGACCATTTTATCTGTCTTGACAGTGAAACTGAGTCAGACAAAAGATCTACTTCTTTGGACTAACTTATCATACTGATGGATTGGTCTGATCAATTCTATTAAAATAATCCAAGCAGTCAAGTATCTAAAGACATAAAGGCATGGGGTAATTCTAAAACTCTGACATCTATAATAACATTCTATTGAATTTAAAAGTGAAACGCTATAGACGCATAAAGACAGACACCTTCCCAAGATAAGAACATCAATTATCTAATAAATTGCATTTGTTAAAATAGGAATTTCTGGATTTTTCATTATACACTTGCTAATAAATGACAACAAATGTCATCTCACATGATGAAAGCTGTCTAACAAGTAAGCTGAGATGGTATTGTAACACTATTGAGTCAGAAAGGGGACTGGTGTCTATCTGGTGTTTGTGCCATTAAGTCTGGATATTACCTTTAACTAGGAACACTAAAAGTGTTGTAGCTTCTAGTTTCTTGAATATTCATTGAAAATATTATGCTATAATATGATTACTAAATTCTTTAGAATATAGATGTTTTAATTTTTTAAATTCTTGTCATTATTTTGAATGACTGATTGGAAGGTAAAAGTATACAATAATGAACAATAATGCATAGAAATTACTCTTCTAACTTTTCATTGTATTCAATTATATTTTTGACATAGAATGATATCAATAAAAAGAACAGAGCAAGGAAAAATTTAAATTTTGGAAAGCAGCATAATTTTACCTCCACATTTCTAAGATTCGTTTTTTTTTTTGTTTTCTATCATATGCCTTGAAACATATTCTGCCTGTGATTTATTCAAAATTGCATATCATTTGAAGTGACTTTTCTTCCAAGGCCACTTAAATATGCCATTACACTCCAATGAAAATATCAGATAATGCATATCTGTTTAATTCAAGTCCTTTTCTCAGCTTATTCTTTTATATTTTTATTTAATGACTCTTGTACATACAATGGATAACAATGAAGTGACTTAAGTAGACTATATTTATTGTAAGTATTATTTCCTTTCTTTCTTTGTGTCTAGTCTGTTAGCTTGGCAGAGTAGAGTCGTATCTATGAATAACAGCTAAAGAGTAAATTATGAATATATCTTAGAGAAGAGAACAATAAGTGTTTGCTTTTGTTTATCCCTTTGAATAAACAAGTCAACATTTTTGAGAACTATTTTTGTGCCATGAACTTTCTGAAGCACTTTATATTATTTATAAAAAAGACTACATTATACACACACACATATCATCTATCTATCTATCTATCTATCTATCTATCTATCTATCTATCTACCTATCTATCTATCTATCATCTATCTATCTATCTATCTATCTTTGTCTCTACAGGGATCTCTCTATACTCACATATTCAGATATATTTCTACATCTATATCTATCTATCTACCTAAAACACTTAATCTAATCTTGCCAAAGGGTTATGGCTGCAAGGGATTTTATAACTTGAAAAAGTGACTCAGAGAAGCAGGGAGGTTGAAAATTCACTTTAAAAGTAGTTATATTGGCATCAATTCTGAATGAAGTTGGTGGCAGCAGAGTGCCCATTCTGTTGACATGGTAGCAGATACTCCTTGTAGCAATTATTTCAGAAGACATATGGTAACAAGACTGCTTCTATGGTGCAATGTGGTTTTATTCTAGACTGCCTCGTCTCCTTACCTCCCTGCTTTTTTTAACCCTCATTTACCAGATGTCCAAGCAATTTTGTGAGTACTTGCTATTATTCAAACAAATATCTTTTCTTACTGAGTTAATCAGAGTTATCTGCTGTTGGCTGCAGTCAGGAACCCGTGTGACACTATGAATTGGGTTTGCGAGTGGGTTGTAGCAACAGGGTCCACAAGAATTAAGAAGAACTTGGAAGACAGTGAAAATCCTATACATATCCATACATGTTTAGTGATAGGAACATCGAAGCCTATGTCACACAGAGGGTAAACTACTAGTTAATGTGTTAATAAGTTACCTAGACAAAGTTTGAGGAACTGAGCTATTTATGATGGAAAATATTATGAAGGGCATGAGGAATTCAACAATTATTATATGTAATAACTACTTCTAAGAATACAGACAGTTTAAGATAAGAGTGCTGCAATCATGAATCCCCTAAATGTTCAGGTCAAATCAAACACTGAAGTCCGGGCAGAGTCCACAAACATGGTAAAAAACCCTTTCATCACTTAGAGGCACAAGGCTGGAGAAGACAGAAAGAAAAATTAGCATTTAATTCTGAAAGCTGCCAAATTACAACATCAATTGAATTTAGGATCACCAGATCTCTAATACAAAAATTAAGATACTTGACATTCACAAGTGGGACTTGGGATATTTTGTATCTAATATATAGGAGGAACTGAACACCATGAGAGCAAGTTTGCTCCTTCAAAATGGAAAACATATGAAGAGTATTTATGGAAATGGATTCTGAGGTAGTCCAATTGAAATGAAGAGAGTATAATTTTCAGATTATGTGGAATTAAAATAGATGTAATCACCAGAGAGTTTGGATTCAATATTTTAGTTTTAATCTTTCCAATTGCTGCCTACATGTTTCTCTGAGACCTCAATTCACAATTCACCAATAGTGCATGGTATAGGGATTCCACATGACAGATTCTTTAGAAAAAGGTAGAGGGAAGAATCTGCATATTTTAGAGGATATGTTTGCAGATTTTGTCTTTCCTTTGCAACTTACTAAAAGACACAGTTTTCACCCCAAGGACTTGAAAAGTTTGCTGATGACTGGAACAGCATATTTTTTAAAAAGTGCTAGACTCATTTTTCTCTGTAAATCATGGATACTAATGAGAGACTTTGATGCCTGAAATAGGTTTCCTGACTTCAGTGGATTTGGAAGGACTTTGGCAAAATCCAAAAATTTATCATAATATTCAGCAGAGCTAAGGATTAGAGGATTTTGTACTTTAGTAATCTTTGGCAAGGCTAATTCATCCTGATTTCCTGGAACTCAACTTTATTAGCTTGCTAACACCCAAGATAATGTGTATAGCTGAAAATCCTCTTGATGTAGTAAACACTGAATCAATAAAACAGAGAGGCATATTCTCACATAAAACTCTTTAAAGAAAACATAGGAGGAAAGCTCCTTAACATTGGTCTTGACACTGATTTTTCAGATATGATACCAAAAACTCAGGCAACAAAAGCAAAACAACCACTACCACCACCACCATCATAAGTGGGACTACATCAAATTTAAAAGTTTCTGTACAGCAAAGGAAACCATCTCCAAAATGAAAAGGCAACCTATAGAATGGGAGAAAACATTTGCAAATCATGTATCAGATAATGGGTTAATAATCAAAATACATAAGGAACTCATAAAATCAATAGTAAAAGAAAACAAAATAATATGATTTAAAATGGGAAAAGAACATGAATAGACATTTCTCAAAAGAAGACATACAAATGGCCCATAAGTATACGAAAGGTGCTTAACATCTCTAATTATCAGGGAAATACAAATCAAAACCCCAATGAGATATCCTAACACCTATTAGGATGGTTATTATCAAAAAGTCAAAATATAATAATTGTTGGTGACATGTGGAAAAAAGGGAGCCCTTATACACTGTTGGTGGGAATGTAAATTGGTACAGCCATTATGGAAAATAATACAGAGGTACCTCAAAAAATTAAAGATAGAACTATCATATAATCCAGCAATCTCACTTCTGGGTGTATACCCAAAGGAAATAAAATCACTATTTTAAAGAGATATCTGCATTCCCATGTTTATCACAGCATTATTCACAACAGACAAATATGAAAAAAGCCTAAGTGTTCATTGATGGATGAATGGATTAAAAAAGATGTGATACACACACACACACACACACACACACACAGTGGACCTATAAGAAAGGAGATCCTGCCATTTGCAACAACATAGATGAATCTGGAGGGCTTTATGGAAAAATAAGCTCTAAAAAAAAGAACAGTAATTCATATTATCACTTATATGTGGAATCTAAAATAGTTGAGCTCATAGAAAACAGAGAGTTGAAGGGTGGTTCACAAGGGCTACGGGGTGGGAGAAAAGAGATTTTGGTCAAAGGGTACAAACTTTCAGTTATGAGTACGTTCTAGAGACCAAATGTACATCATGGCGACTATAGTTGATAACAATGTATTGTATACTTGTAATTTGCTAAGAGAGTAGATCTTAAATGTTTTCAAAACACACATACGAACATGCACATACAGATAACTATGTGAGGTGATGAATATATTAATTAGCTTGATTGTAGTAATCATTTCACAACGTACATGTATATCAAATCAGCATGTTGTACACCTTAAATATATAAATTTTTAAATTTGTTAATCATACTTCAATAAAGCTAGAAAAAAAAAAAAAGAGAACAGTACAAAAAAAAGAAAAGAAAAGAAATTTGAATTCATCCCTAAACCCAGTATACAAGAAAAGGGGATTTATTTGTTAGAATTATCAAAGACAATGGATAACTAAATAGTGTAGTTGGCTAAAACACAATGAGCAGGGAAAACAAATTCAAATGTGGAATAATTGACTTTTCTAATAAGGACAAATGGTTGCACTTTTTTGAACCCTATTTCCTGCTCTGCAATTAACTACTTCCCATAATAATTGATAACAGACACCTTTCATTTACTTCAAGAGAAATTACACCCAACTCACAGTATTGTAACTTGGCTGTCGTGCATCACAAAATAATCAAACAGTAGTTTAATTCCAGTACATTTCCAGTGTCCAGGACATTCAGTCTTAAAAATCACTACACAGAATAATAATAATCCAGATCAGAATTGGGTTTCATTGAGATTAGATGAGTGTCTTGTCAATCTCACCCAGTCAAAGGTTCAAAAGACTTTGAGGAACTCAGTTTATCAAGATCATCCTGTTTTACTTATGGATTAAAGCTAAATGTTATATGTAAATATATATGATTATGTAAAATATATATGCATATTATACGTATGTATTTACATAAAACATTTTATATCAAATACTAAATATACTCTTTATACATTATATTACATTGGAAGTACAGTGTGATATGTGTATATTGTATATTGTAACTTCACATAAAATTTATGTATATAATAAATTGGATCTTTATTATATATAATATATATCAGTATATATTAATTTTATATTAAGTACTATACACATTTGAATATATGTATATATTTAACCTATATAAGACACATATCATGACATTATTAAACATTATTTAAACTATATACATATGTTTTCATAGCTTATAGTTAGTCATTTTTTTGGCTTAATTGATCCCTTGATCTTTATCAGATATGCAAACCCTTGATGTAGTTTTGAAAATGAAAACTTTTATGACAGGGACTTCCCTAGTGGTCCAGTAGTTGATTCCACACTTCCACTGCAGGGGGCACTGGTTTGATCCCTGGTTGGGGAACTAAGATCCCACATGCTGCGAGGCCAAAAAAAAAACAAAAAAAAAAAAACAAAAAAAAAACCCTCTTAACAACAATCTGACGGTCTATTCCATGGCATGTATTCCAAAAATAAATTACATTTAAATTTGAGAACAGCCTGCATAATTTGTTGATTCATTTCTTAAAATACTTTTTTAATATCAAGGGAATCACTATCACCATGTAATTGAGCATGTGTGGGTGTGTAAAGGGCATATATAAAATTTGAGTGGGAGAATAATATGATGCATTGAAACTGGATTGAAAAGGGTGCTAGACTTGTTAATCACCCTTCATTGTATGTTCATAAGATGTAAACCCTATGGCCAGGCGTTTGCATACTAAAGGCAACAATATTGAGTTTACCCAATATATAAAATGAAGGATGGAAATATTTTATGTATGTGTGTCACTTTTATAGTTAGGGTAATTGTTTCTCCTCTGGATAAAGCCAATTAGCTAACACAGATGGTTATCCCAATTACTAGGTAAACTTAGGATAGTGTTGTCAAGTCTTTTTTCTTTAGAACTAGTTATTGTTTATCTTGAACACATGTATGTAATAGATTGCTTTTGCTTCACTATATAAAAGGGTGAGATTTCTTTCTGTCTTTGTAATCTCTTAGTGGATTGCCTGTGATGCGCATCACCTTCTGGTTTAATGTTTATTCAATAATATAACTGTTTTCTTTCTCTCTTACCTTTGTGGAGATGATTTCTGGGTTGGGAGATAGTTTTGTTTTTAATGATTTCTGGGTTGGGAGATAGTTTTGTTTTTAATCATATATTCCTAGCATTACTAATTTACTATCTGTACTTAAAAAATTATGAATTTTGTTTATCACAAAATACTTATTTAATTACTGTTCTTACTGAACACATAAGTTTTTCCTATTCTGTTTATTTGATTTTCTTGTTTTTCACAACAGATTCAAATGTTCTCAAATAATACAACAAAAACAATTTATACCTCTCTCTTCTGAAAAGAGAGTGGTGGCAACCATAAGATAGACTAGGACTAAAAAGGACACGGTGATGTCATATCTTTAGTCCAGCTATTTTGAGACCAGAAGTTGAAAAATTAAGGCTCAAGGGACACATCTGTGTTCTCTTTCCACCTTCAGGGTGAAAACCGTTTAGCCAGGACTGAAAATATAAAAACATATAATCCCTCTTAAGTAATTCCAGACACATATTCAGAGGGGACATTTGGGAATGTCCTTCAATAGACCAAAATGCAGGGGATTCCCTGGTGGTGCAGTGGTTAAGAATCTGCCTGCTAATGCAGGGGACACAGGTTCGAGCCCTGGTCCGGGAAGATCCCACATGCCTCGGAGCAACTAAGCCCATGTGTCACAACTACTGAGCCTGTGCTCTAGAGTCCATGAACCACAACTACTGAAGCCCTCGTGCCACAACTACTGAAGCTTGCACGCCTAGAGCCCGTGCTCTGCAACAAAAGAAGCCACCACGATGAGAAGCCCGCGCTCCACAACGAAGAGTAGCCCCCGCTCACCGCAACTAGAGAAAGCCTGCATGCAGCAATGAAGACCCAACGCAGCCAAAAATAAACAAATAAATAAATAAATTTATAAAAAAAAAAAAAAAGACCAAAATGCAGCTGGTAGACATTATAATATTTTTCTAAATTTTAATGCAATTTAACATTTATACTAATAAAGTAGCCCATAAAATAAAGATAAGTATTTCATTTTGGAAATGTTATCATAATGGAAAAGTGTTGGAAAGGCATTGGCTCTAACCATGACAATGCCATTTAAATTTACCTTGATGATGAGAGGGAGGAGTCAAGATGGTGGTGTGGGAAGACGCAGAGTTAATGTCTCCCCACAACTAGGGCTCCTGCTGGCTGCTGGTGGGGGACTCTGACCTCCAAGGAGACGGGAGGAATCCCAAAGTGAACCGGTAGGACGTAGGGGGACCGAGGGGAGAGGAGAAGTGGAGGACAGACATGATCAGTGCCCCTGACACCAGGGAGATCAGGGGAGGCAGGTGGGAGGGACTCTCTGGAAAGAGCCGGAGAGAAGCAGAGGGAGATCGCCTGGCCCACTCGGGCAGGGGAGCCTGCTGAGCTCCCAAGCCACTTCCCCTCTATCCAAAGCCCCATCCAGGCCGTGAGGGTCCTGGGGGCAGGCGAGAGGGGCCATCCAGGAGGAGCAGGAGAGGAGTGGAGGGCGATTGCCATGCTCACTGGGGTCCGGGGAGCCTGCTGACCTCCCAGGCCAGTCCCCTGCAACCCAAAGCCCCCTCCAGTTCATGTAGGTCCTTGGGGACATAGGAACAAGGCCGAGGGAAGAACAGGAGAGGCAGGTGGGAGGGGTCCTGGGGGAGAAGCAGGAGAGGAGCAGAAGGCAACTGCCCCACCCACTTGGGCACCAGGAGCCTGCTGAGCTTCCAGGCTGGTCCCCTGCTCTCCAACCCCCCCACCCAGCCCCCACTATCTGCATTGGTCCTGGGGGCATAAGAGGGAGGCCGGGGAGATCAGGAGAGGCAGGCAGGAGGAGCCCTCCCAGACCCCAACCAGAGGAGCAGGAGAGGAGAAGAGGGCATTTGCCCTGCCCACTCAAGCACAGGAAGCCTGCTAGGCTCCCAGGTGAGGTTCCCTGCCCTCTGAGACCAGGGAGGGGGTCACGTCTGGGCCCCTTCTGTTCCTTGAGCCTAAGCCCCACGTTCCACAACCATCCAGGGCCTTTTCCAGCTCTGTGGGTCCTGAGCATTGGGCACGCCCACTGCCCACACCTCACCCTTGATTAGGCCCTGCTCTCCACAGCCAAGGCCTCCCCCCCACCTCTTTTTTTTTCTTTCCGTCCTTCTCTCTTTTACTACTGTGGTACTGATGTGCATTCTGGTTGTTGATTCATCTATATTTTTATTTTTACATTATTTCTAACATATCTGTTAGTTTCCCAGTCAAATTTTATTTCTTACTTTGTTCTTTTTTTTTTTTTTTTTTTGCCATCCCAGGCAGCTTACGGTATCTTGATTTGCAAGCCCGGGATTGGGGGGAAGCTCCTGCGGTGGGAGCTCCAAGTCTGAACCACTGGACTAACAGAGAACCTCAAACCCCAGGGAATATTCATCAGAGTGAGGTCTCAGAGTTCCTCATCTCAGCACCAAGTCCCAGCTCTACCTAATAGCTTACAAACTCCAGTGTTGGAAGCCTCAGGCCAAACAACCAGTAAAACAGGAACACAATCCCACTCATTAAAAAAAAAAAAAAAAAGAGACGGCAAAAAAATATGTCACAGATGAAGGAGCAAGGTAAAAACCTACAAGACCAAATAAATGAAGACGTTATAGGCAATCTACCTGAAAAAGAATTCAGAGTAATGATAGTAAAGATGATCCAGAATCTTGGAAATAGAATGGAAGCACAGACTGAGAAAATACAAGAAATGATTAACAAAGATCTAGAAGAACTAAAGAACAAACAAACAGAGATGAACAATACAACTGAAATGAAAAATAGAAGGAATCAATAACAGAAAGGAATCAATAACTAGAAGGAATCAGTAACAGAAAAACTGAGGCAGGAGAACAAATAAGTGAGCAAGGATCTCATTCAGATTCGATGGAGAACTCAAAAGCTTTCAGACAAACAAAAGATAAGAGAATTCAGCACCACCAAACCAGCTTTACAACAAATGCTAAAGAAACTTCTCTAAGCGGGAAACGCAGGAGAAGAAAAAGACCCACAAAAACAAACCCTAAACAATTAAGAAAATTGTAATAGGAACATACATATCGATAATAACCTTGAATGTAAATGGCTTAAATGCCCCAACCAAAAGACACAGACTGGCTGAATGGATACAAAAACAAGACCAAAATATACGCTGTCTACAAGAGACCCACTTCAGACCTAGAGACACATACAGACTGAAAGTGAGGGGATGGAAAAAAGATATTCCATGCAAATGGAAATCAAAAGAAAGCTGGAGTAGCAATACTCATATCAGATAAAATAGACTTTAAAATAAAGACTGTTACAAGAGATAAGGAGGGACACTACATAATGATCAAGGGATCAATCCAAGAAGAAGACACAACAATTATAAATATATATGCACCCAACATAGGAGCACCTCAATACATAAGGCAAATGCAACAACCATGAAAGGAGAAATCAACAGTAACACAATAATAGTAGGGGACTGTAACACCCCATTACACCATAGGACAGATCATCCAAACAGAAAATAAATAAGGAAACACAAGCTTTAAATGACACAAGAGACCAGATAGATCTAATTGATATTTATAGAACATTCCACCCAAAAGTGGAAGAGTACACTTTCTTCTCAAGTGCACATGGAACATTCTCCAGGATAGATCACATCTTGGGTCACAAATCAAGCCTCGGAAAATTTAAGAAAATTGAAATCATATCAAGCACCTTTTCTGACCACAACACTATGAGATTGGAAATCAATAACAGGAGAAAAACTGTAAAATACACAAATACATGGAGACTAAACAGTGCGCTACTAAATAACTGAAAGATCACTGAAGAAATCAAAGAAGAAATTAAAAAATACACAGAAACAAATGACAATGAAAACACAATGACCCAAAACCTATGGGAGGCAGCAAAAGCAGTTTTAAGAGGGAAGTTTATAGCAATTCAATCTCACCTCAAGAAACAAGAAAAATCTCACATAAACAATCTAACCTTAAACTTAAAACAACTAGAGAAAGAAGAACAAAGAAAACCCAAAGGCAGTAGAAGGAAAGAAATCATAAAGATCAGAGCAGAAATAAATGAAAGAGAAACGAAGAAAACAATAGCAAAGATCAATAAAACTAAAAGCTGGTTCTTTGAGAAGATAAACAAAATTGAAAAACCATTAGCCAGACTCATCAAGAAAAAAAGGGAGAAGACGCAAATCAATAAAATTAGAAATGAAAAAGGAGAAATCACAACTGACATTGCAGAAATACAAAGGATTATAAGAGACTACTAAAAACAACTATATGCCAATAAAATGGACAACCATGAAGAAATGGACAAATTCTTGGAAAGGTACAATTTTCCAAGAGTGAACCAGGAAGAATTAGAAAATATAAACAGACGTATCACAAGTAATGAAATTGAAACCATAATTTAAAATCTTCCAACAAACAAAAGTCCAGGACCAGATGGCATCACAGGCAAATTCTAACAAACATTTAGAGAAGAGCTAACACCGATCCTTCTCAAACTCTTCAAACAAATTGCAGAGGGAGAAACACTCCCAATTTCATTCTACGAAGCCACCAACACCCTGATGCCAAAGCCAGAAAAAGATATCACAAAAAAAGAAAATTATAGACCAATATCATTGATGAACATAGATGCAAAAATCCTGAAAAAAATACTAGCAAAAAGAATCCAGTAACACATTAAAAGGATCATACACCATGATCAAGCGGGGTTTATCTCAGGGATGCAAGGATTCTTCAAAATATGCAAATCAATGTGGTAATCACATTAACAAATTAAGGAATAAAAACCATATGGCCATCTCAGTAGATTCAGAAAAAGCTTTTGACAAAATTCAACACACATTTATGATAAAAACTCTCCAGAAAATGGGCATAGAGGGAACCTACCTCAAACTAATAAAGGCCATATATGACAAACCCACAGCAAGCATCATACTCAATGGTGAAAAACTGAAAGCATTTCCACTAGGATCAGGAACAAGACAAGGATGTCCACTCTCGTCACTCCTATTCAACATAGTTTTGGAAGTCCTAGACACAGCAATCAGAGAAGAAAAAGAAATAAAAGGAATACAAAACAGAAAAGAAGAAGTAAAACTGTCGCTATTTGCTGATGACATGATACTATACATAGAAAATCCTAAAGATGCCACTGGAAAACTACTAGAATTAATCAATGAATTTGGTAAGGTTGCAGGATACAAAATTAATGCACAGAAATCTCTGGTATTCCTATACACCAACAACTAAAAATCTGAAGAGAAATTAAGGAAACACTCTCATTTACCATTGCAACAAAAAGAATAAAATACCTAGGCTTAAACCTGCCTAAGGAGGTGAAAGACTTGTACTCAGAAAACTATAAAACACTGATGAAAGAAATCAAAGATGACACAAACAGATGGAGAAATATACCATGTTCTTGGCCTGGAAGAATCAATATCGTGAAAATAACTATACTACCCAAAGCAATCTACAGATTCAATGCAATCCCTATCAAACTATCAATGGCATTCTTCTCAGAATTAGAACAAAAAATTTTACAATTTGTATGGAGACACAAAAGACCCCAAAGAACCAAAGCAATCTTGAGAAAGAAAAATGGAGTTGGAGGAATCAGCCTCCCTGACTTCAAACTATACCACAAAGCTACAGTAATCAAGACAGTATGGTACTGGCACAAAAACAGAAATATAGATCAATGGAACAGGACAGAATGCCCAGAGATAAACCCACACACATATGTGCACCTAATTTATGACAAAGGAGGCAAGAACATACAATGGAGAAAAGACAGCCTCTTCAATAAGTGGTGCTGGGAAAAACGGACAGCTCCATGTAAAAGAATGAAATAAGAACACTACCAAACACCATACACAAAAATAAACTCCAAATGGATTAAAGACTTAAATGTAAGACCAGACACTGTAAAACTTTTAGAGGAAAACATAGGAAAAACACTCTGACAAAAACCACAGCAAGATATTTTTTGACCCACCTCCTAGAGTAACAGAAATAAAAACAAAAATAAGCAAATGGGACTTAATTAAACTTAAAAGCTTTTGTACAGCAAAGGAAAAAATAAACAAGACAAAAAGACAACCTTCTGAATGGGAGAAAATATTTGCAAATGAAACAACAAAGGATTAATCTCCAAAATATACAAACAGCTCATGGAGCTCAATATCAAAAAAACAAACAATCCAGTTAAAAAATGGGTGGAAGACCTAAATAGACATTTCACCAAGGAAGACATACAGATTGCCAAGAGGCACATGGAAAGATGCTCAACATCACTAATTATTAGAAAAATGTAAATCAAAACTACAATGAGGTATCACCTCACGCTGGTCAGAATGGCCATCATCAAAGAAGCTAGAAACAGTAAATGCTGGAAAGGGTGTGGTGAAAAGGGAACCCTCCTACACTGTTGGTGGGAATGTAAATTGATACAACCACTATGGAAAACACTATGGAGGTTCCTTAAAAAATTTAAAAAAGAACTACCATATGACCCAGCAATCCTACTACCAGGCATATACCCTGAGAAAACCATAATTCAAAAAGAGACATGCACCCCAATGTTCATTGCAGCACTATTTACAATAGCCAGGACATGGAGCCAACCTAAATGTCCATCAACAGATGAATGGATAAAGATGTGGCACATATATACAATGGAGTATTACTCAGCCATAAAAAGAAACGAAATAGAGTTATTTGTAGTGAGGTGGATGGACCTAGAGTCTGTCATACAGAGTTTAGTAAGTCAGAAAGAGAAAAACAAATACCGTATGCTAATGCATATATATGGAATACAAAAAAGAAACCAGAAAAAACTGGTACTGATGCACCTAGTCGCAGGGCAGGAATAAAGAGGTAGACCTAGAGCATGAACTCGATGACATGGGGTGGGAGGGTGAAGCTGGGGCAAAGTGAGAGTAGCATTGACATATATACACTACCGAATGTAAAATAGTTGGCTGGTGGAAAGCAGCAGCTTAGCACAGGGAGATCGGTTTGATGCTTTGTGATGACCTAAAGGGGTGGGATAGAGAGGATGGGAGGGAGGCTCAAGAGGGAGGGGATATGGGGACATGTGTATGCATATGGCTGATTTGCTTTGTTGTGCAACAGAAACTAACATGGTATTGTGAAGCAATTATACTCAAATAAAGATCTATTAAAAAATAAATTTATCTTGATGTGGAGTCACTTTAATTCCATGAATTTTTAGGCTTTCCAATACGTAGCTGGTTATATGACCATTTTCATATAGATTTTTATTGATGCTATTAAAATGCCTTGTTACACCCTCACATAATCTATATCTCTTGAATGGTATAGATTTTATGACCAGAAAAAAATAATAAAAGCAGAGATATTCACAGAAAAGACTGTAATAAGCAGTTATTTTCATTTCTGTCTTTTTGTGATGCAGAATCAAGGAAAAGTACATAATCTGAGAGGAGGCAGAGAACTAGAACACTTAGCTAGAGGTATTAAGTGAATCTATATAACAAAGGGACGAGCTAATTAGAAAAGCAGGATCCCTGAGAACGAACTACATTTCATAGGGAATGCAGAGGAGACTGAGGTAAGGGAGGTGGTCAAGATTAGTAAATAAGAATCTCTAGAAAATAAAAGGCTTGAGAAAATTGAGGAAAGGACAAGTATTAGAATTGTCTCTAGGATTCCTCCTGGAATGTTGTTTAAACAATAGAAGCCTTTTTAGAACTCATTTCTTGCTTTTGAAAAGTTTTTTGTGAACATGATAATATGTAGGGATTAAGCCATATCGGGTCAACTTCAGTAGGTGTACAACTGAGGAGACCAGGAGACTTCTCAAAGGTAAGTAATGGTCAGTGCATCTCCTCTACACGAGCCTGAGTCAAATTATTGAACTACGGGACACAGTAGAGGCTTTAATTGTGAGACACTGTGATTACTGGAATAATTCAACACCTTCATAGTTTTCTGGAAAGAATGAAAAACTCCAAGTTGCAAATCATGGAATATGGGTTATTTGAAACTGGATGTTCCAAGCAGATAATTTATTCAGTGATGCATAAGCTCACTAAGTTTAGGGAAAAACACTGAGAAGAGGTAGACTTGAAAATAATTTTCACTCCCTGTTTATTAATACATTGAAGTGTGAGTCAGATTTACAAGTGTGAGCCAGTTTACTAAAGCTAATTCAAGGCCATTGCTGGGTTCTATTATTGTGAATACAATAGACTGAGGAACAAGAACAATGTTAATAGACCAGTGAGAAAGCAAACTTTGGAACAGCTGGCATAGAAACCAGCAGTAGAAAAACTTGAGAAGTTGGAGGTACTTAATGATCTAGCATCCAAATAAAGTGATTTTGATTTATGGTTAGACTATGCCTCAGAAATCACAGGAGAAGAGACAGGCTCAGAGGCAAAAGACACTGCCAGCTTGTGAGAGCTTACAATGACTAACATAAGGTCAATTTTGACCAGAATCCATAAGGTCTGGCATTTATGTATAAAACAAGTACTTGACAGGCTGGATAGTGACGAGAATTCATAAAACTCTATACAGCATGCCAGTGACCCAGGGAAGATTGTTCTGTCTTTGTGCTCCAAAGGGAAGAACTATGCTAGTGGGCTATCTGCCAGCAAACCAGGGAATGAAGCTTCAAAGCTTGGAAGCACTTAAGCTAAAGTAACCAAATTCTGTCAGTAACTGTAACCTTGGGGATGGGAAAACGGTAGGCAGATGTGGTGGTCAATAAAAGATCAGAAGCAATGAATGTAATGCAAACCATAGATATCTGTGGGACTCAAGGAGTTGAAAGTTTCAATTTGCTAATTATATCTCAATACATCTTGGCCGTTCTATAACCTTACACTATCCAACCTCACCAGTCATCCACCTTTATTTTTATAGTTGATCAGAATTTTTCCCAAGGCAATACTGATAATAAGTATTGAGAGGAAATCTCAGTCTATGGAGTATTTTCTCTACAGGACCATGAGATGCTTTAATACATGACGGAATATTAAGCGATCCTTCTTTTTCTCCAAGCCCATTACACTCAATGGCTCATGGGGCCTCTTAAGACAGGGACCTAAATATTTTTATCTTTAAAATTTTGGTTTAAGTTTTCATGATTTGTCTAAAGAACAGGTAAGAAATGCCAGAGAGAACAATAAATCTTTTCCACAATATTTTTTTTTTCTCATTTTGCTTTAGGAATGGGAGCAAAGAAAAAAAATACACAGGAGAAGAGCAAATGCTTAGCTCAAAAACCTCATCTTTGAAGTAAACAGGTCTTTTTCCTCTATCCTATCCTTTAAAATTAAGTGATTTGGAAGAAGAGTTGCAGAAGAGTGTCAGCTCCTTGTTCAGTATAAATAATATATTTCCACAAGAGACTAACCAGGACAAGGAAGGAGTCACAAGAATGTAGATGGAAGAAGCCAAATAAATTAAAAGGTTGACAGTGTTTCCCTGAGTCAGAAATTCATTTCCATATTAAGGTTAAAAAAAAATAAGGGCCTTCAGATTCTCACAATCCAAATATATTTCCTGCATGAGAAAATAGCAGAAGAAATGGAGTTAGTGAGGCTGCATACAATCTCTGTCTGAAGTTACTGCTTCCATTCATCCTTTGCTCTAAGTAAACTAGTCTAGAGATTTTAATCTTAGTAGACAGTAGGTTGTCAAAGGAATCCATTTAACAGTGGGAGGTGAGAAGGAAGAAGGAGATACACTGATATAAAAAGTCTTTGAAGATGTCTTAGCAAGACAGTAGGATCTTGCCACAGATTTTGATTTTAAACAGTGGCTAAATTAAGTTCAAATAAAAAAGGTCCATGTATCTTAAAATCATATTCTGTGAAAGGAGAGACTAGTATAGCAACAAAATGTATTCATACTTACTTTTATAAAAGGCAATGCCATTTTATTGTAAACTACTATAAAACCCTGTATGGGCGTTTTAATGTGCCTCTGATTAGTTGGATATATAGTACATGGCAGGTGAGAAATAATTTCCCCATATAGTGTAATCCTTCATTTCTCAAGGAACAAAGAAAGTTATTTCCAATTTATTTCTATAATGCAAAGGTAGTGCCTTTTGTGATCTGAATCATGTATGTTTGGGAATGGGTAAGTATCTGTGGCTACTTAGAGAAATATATTTATCATATATGTAAATTAAGACATTAAAATATGAACATATAAGCAATGATCCTCTTGAATTCCTCACCTGCTTAATTTACCTGTTAGCTACAATTTATTTTTCACCTCCAAATTAATACTCATGGTGATTTTGAGTTTATTCATGGACATATGTGCGTGCATATCCAAAAAAATTTAAGTTGCACTATGCACACTTTACCAGCTAAGGTCAAACAAGGCATTTATACTGTAAAAATGTATCATTTTTAATTTATTTGGTGCCATGTTTCTGCATTTATGTGCTTTTTGTTGATTTCACTATTTAAAATGGCTTTTGAGTGTATGTAGTACTGAAGTGTTGATTAGCATTCCGAAGCACAAGCTGTGATGTGCCTTATGGAGAATGTTTTCATGTTTGATAAGCTTCATTCAGGCATGAGCTACAGTACTATTGGCTATGAGTTCAACATTATTGAGTTAACGATATAATATTAAAGTGTCTTTAAACAGAAACACACAAAAAACAAGGTTATGTATTCATCTGCTGATAAAATGTGACCAAAGGCTCACAGGTACTTAAACCTGTATTTTTTCTAGGAGAAATGGTTCCGTATTACCATTTCAGTGTTGGTAATGAGACACCTGTGCACCGCAATGAGAAGCCCACGCACTGCAACGAGGAGCGGCCCCCGCTTGCCACAACTAGAGAAAGCCTGCGCACAGCAGCGAAGACCCAACGCAGCCTAAATAAATAAATAAATAAATTAATTAATTTAAAGGGAAAAAAAAATTTTTTTTAAAAAAGGGCCTTTGTGGATGTAATCAAAAAAAAATGAGAAGAACATAATTATCACAGTCAGTTTGGGCTGCTGTAACAGAATACCATAGATTAGATGGCTTATAAACAACAGAAATTTATTTCTCACAGCTTTGGAGGCTGGAAGTCAAACATCAGGGTGCCAACATGGTCTGGTTCTGGTGAGGGCCTTCATCTGACCTGCAGACAGTGACCTTCTCTCTGTGTCCTCACAAGACAGAAAGGGAGAGAGGGATCTTTAGGTCTCTCTCTCTCTCTTTTTTTTTTTTTAATACAGCAGGTTCTTATTAGTTATCCATGTTGGGTCTCTTTTATAAGGGCACTTAATGCCTATTCATGTGGGACCCACTTTTATCTGATTATAAAAGGATTCCTAAGATCTGGGTTCTGGGTTCTGGGTGGGGAAGTGGATAGAAACATAGCATGCATATCATGTGGGATGCTGTCAGCATGAGTCTGAAATTGCACATAACTGTCCAGCACACCTGTGGCTAATATCACAGGTGAGACATGGGACACCAAAGGCATTTGAAACCCCAGGTAAGCTTGAGATCTTACATGAGTATATGGGGCATGAGAGATACTTAAATATTATTAGGATTTTATTTCCTACCAACATGAGTGGAGGATTGAGGCAGAGTAATTTGATTTCAAGTATTAAATAAATGTAAGAAACTTTTTACATGTGAGGCCATATATTTACTATAAGGCTAATAATTCAAATATAAAGCACTGCTCTGAGCACATACTTGTCTCTTAATGTATTTAGTTTCCATTTTCTATATTCTTTTTTTCTGCTTATTATGCAAGGTCATCCTTTAACTTCTACCTAAAGACATGAGAGAGTCCACTGACTTTTTTTTTTAACATCTTTATTGGAGTATAATTGCTTTACTGCTGTATCACAAAGTGAATCAGCTATACATACACATATATTCCCATATCCCCTCCCTCTTGCATCTCTCTCCCACCCTCCCTATCCCACCCCTCTAGGTGGTCACAAAGCACCAAGCTGATCTCCTTGTGCTATGTGCCTGCTTCCCACTAGCTATCGATTTTACATTTGGTTGTGTATATAAGTCCTTGCCACTCTCTCACTTCGTCCCAGCTTACCCTTCCCCCTCCCCGTGTCCTCAAGTCCATTCTCTATGTCTGCGTCTTTATTCCTGTCCTGCCCCTAGGTTCTTCAGAATCATTTTTTTTTCTTTAGATTCCATATATATGTGTTAGCATACGATATTTGTTTTTCTCTTTCTGACTTACTTCATTAAGACATCTGCAGATCTAGCAATTATAGTATTGATGAAATCACCATCATTTATTGAGTGTCACTATGTTCCAGG
This sequence comes from Eschrichtius robustus, assembly GCF_028021215.1. NCBI lineage: Eukaryota > Metazoa > Chordata > Mammalia > Artiodactyla > Eschrichtiidae > Eschrichtius > Eschrichtius robustus. The sequence continues at coordinate 92,357,981 of NC_090834.1, read as the reverse complement.
CATTGGATAGGGTTTTTTGTTTTGTTTCATTATTTTATTGAGAGCAATTTGAGGTTCAGTGCAAAATTGAGGGGAAGATACAGAGATTTCCCATATACACCCTGCCCACACATTTACAGCCTCCCCTATTTTCAACAACCCCACCAGCATGGTACATTTCTTACAACCGGTGAGTCTACACTGACACATCATAATCACCTGAAGTCCATAGCTTACATTACCATTCGCTCTTGGTGTTATACCTTCTATGGGTTTGATAAATGTATAATGACATGTTCATCATTATAGTATCATACAGAGTGTTTAGACTGCCCTAAAAATCCACTGTGACTGCCCTAAAAATCCGCTATGCTCTGCCTATTTATCCCTCTCCCTCCACCCCAAACTCTGGGAACTAGTGATCTTTTTCCTGCCTACATATTTTGCCTTTCCCAAAATATTATAAGGTTGGGATAATATAGTATATAGCCTTTTCAGATTTGCTTCTTTCACTTACTGATATGCATTTAAAGTTCCTCCATGGCTTTTTATAGTTTGATAGCTCATTTCATTTTTTTACAGAATAATATTCTGTTGTCTGGATGTACCAGAGTTTATTTATCCATTCACCTACTGAAGGCCATCTTGGTTGATTCCAAGTTTTGGCAATTATCAGTAAAGCTGCCATAAACATTCAGATGCAAGGTTTTGTGTGGATAAAATTTTCAGCTCCTTTAGGTAAATAACAAGGAGCGCTGGACATATGGTAAGAGGTATGTTTAATTTTGTAAAAATCTGCCAAACTCCTTCCAAAGTGACTGTACCACTTTGCATTCCAACCAGCAACTGATGAGAGTTCCTGTTTCTCCATATCCTTGCCAGCATTTGGTGCTGTCAATATTCTGGATTTTGGTCATTCTAACAGGTATATACTAGTGTCCCAGTGTTGTTTTTACTTCCATTTTCGTGATAATGTGGAGCATCTTTTCATGTACTTATTTGTCATCTGTATATCTTCTTTGGTGAAATGTCTGTTAAGGTTTTTGGTGCATTTTTAAATTGGATTTTTTGTTTTCTTATTGTGGAGTTTTAACAGTTATTTCTATATTTTAGAAAACAGTCTTTACCAGATGTGTTTTTTTACAGATATCTTCTCCAGTCTGTGGCTTGTCTTCTAATTTTCTTGACACAGTCTTTGGCAGGGCAGAATTTTTAAATTTTAAGTCCATCTTACCAATTATTTCTTTCATGGATTATGCTTCGGTGTTGTATCTAAAAACTCATTGCCATTCTTAAAGGTCATCTAGTTTTTTTCCCATGTTATCTTCTAGGAGTTTTATAGTTTTGTGATTTACATGTAGATCTGTGATTCATTTTGAATTAATTTTTGTGAAGGATTTAAGTTCTAGGTTCAGACTCAATTTTGGTTATGTGCATGTCCGGTTTTTCCAGCACCATTTCTTTGCTCGATTGTAGTGCCTTTTCTCCTTGGTCAAAGATCAGTTGACTATATTGATGGGAGTCTATTTCTGGGCTCTCTACTCTGTTGTAGTAATGTATCTGTCTATTCTTTGGCCAATAGCACACTATCTTGATCACTGTAGCTTTATAGTAAGTCTTGATGTCAGGTAGTATCAGTCCTTCAACTTTGTTTTTCTCCTTTGATACTGGTTACCTATTCTGGGTCTTTTACCTCTCCATATAAACACAGAATCAATTTTTTGGTATCCACAAAATAACTTGCTGGGATTTTGATTGGTTTTACACTGAATCTATAGATCAAGTTGGGAAGAACTGACATCTTAACAATATTGAGTCTTCCTATCCAGGAATATGGAATATCTCACCATTTAGGGTTCTTTGATTTTGTTTATCAGAGTTTCTAGTTTTTTATGTATAGACATTGTATACATTATATATATATGCATATATATATTTCATTTTTTGAGTGTTAATGTAAATGGTATTGCCTTTTAATAACAAATTCCACATGTTCATTGATGGTATCTAGGAACTTTTATAGGTTAACCTTACATCCTGCAACCTTGTTATAATCACTTATTGGACCAAAGATTTTTTTTTTTTTGGTCAATTTAAAAATTTTTTCCTCAATAGACAATGATGTCACCTGTGAATAAAGACAGTTTTATTTATTCCTTCCCTATATATTCCTGTTATTTCCTTTTCTTGCCTAATTGCATTAGCTAGAACTTCCAGTATGATACTGAAAAGGAGTGGTGAAAGGGGATATCATTGCCTTATTCCTGACCTTAGTGGAAGGTTTCAAGTTTCTCACCATTAGGTATGAAGTTTGCTATGGGTGTGTTTTTTGGTAAATATTCTTTATCAAATTAAGGAAATTCTCCTTTATTCCTAGTTTACTGAGAGTTTTGATCATGAATTGGTGTTGAATTTTGTCAAATTCTTTATCTGCATCTATTGATAATATCATGTGATTTTTCTCCTTTGATTTGTTGATATGATGGATTACACTAATTGATTTTCAAATGTTGAACCAGCCTTGCATACCTGGAATAAATCCCACTTGGTCCTGTTGTATAATACTTTTTACCTGTTGTTGGATTCAATTTGCTACTGTTTTGTTGAAGACTTTTGCATCTATGTGTATCACAGATACTGGTCTGTAGTTTGCTTTTCTTGTGATTTATTTTTCGGGTTTTGGTATTAGAGTAATGCTGGCCTCATAGAATGAGTTAGGAATCATTCCTTCTGCTTCTATCCACTGAAAGAGGTTGTAGGCAATTGGCATAATTTCTTCATTAATTGTTGGATAGAATTCAACAGTGAATGTAACTGGGACTTGTGCTTTTATTTTGAAAGTTATTAATTATTGATTCAATTTCTTTTATAGATACAGGACTATTCAGACTGTCTACTTTTCTTGTGTGAATTTTGATAAATTGTGCCTCTCAAGGAATTGGTCAATTTCATTTAGGTTATCAAATTCTTGGGTATAGAGTTGTTCAGAGTATTTTTTTTATTATCCTTTCAATGTCCATAGGATCTATAGTGATACCTCCTTTTTCATTTCTGATATTAGTACTTTTCAATTCTTTCTTTTTCTTAGCCTGGATAGAGCCTTATTGATTTTATTGATCTTTTCAAAGAACCAGATTTTGGTTTCATTGATTTCCTGTTTACAATTTCATTGATTTCTGCTCCAATTATTATTTCTTCTCTGCTGCTTACTTTGGATTTACTTTTATTCTTCTAGTTTGTGAAGGCAAAAACATATTATTCATTCTAGTTCTTTCTTCTTTTCTAATATGTGCATTCAATGTTATTAATTTGCCTCTAAGCACTGCTTTCTCTCCATTCTACAAATTTTGATAAGTTGTATATTCCTTTTCATTTCATTCAAAATATTTTAAAATGTCTCTTGAGATTTCTTCTTTGACCCATATGTTATGTAGAAATGTGTTGTTTAATCTCCATTTGTACTGGAATTTTCTAGTTATCTTTATAATATTAATTTTTAGTATAATTCCATTGTGGTTGAGAGCAGACTTTTTTTATGATTTTTATTCTTTTAAGTTTGTTGAGGTACTTTTATTTATATATTTTGGTCTGGCATGTGGCCACTCTGGTGAATGTTTCACATGAGTTTGAGAAGGATGGGTATTCTGCTATTGTTGGATGAAGTAGTGTATAGATGTCAATTATATTCAGTTGATTGATCCTGCTGTTTAGTTCAAATATATCCTTACTGATTTTTTACCTATTAGATCTACCCATTTTTGATAGAGAGGTTTTGAAATCCCCAAATATGATAGTGGATTCTTCTATTTACCCTTACAGTTCTACCAGTTTTTGCATCACGTAGTTTGATGGTCTGTTGGAAGGTGCATACATGTGAAGGATTTTTATGTCCTCTTGGAGAACATACCCCATTACATGCCCCTCTTTATCCCTAATAATTTTCCTTGCTTTGAAGTCTGCTCTGTCTGAAATTAATATAGCTAATCCTGCTTTCTTTTGATTAGCATTAGCATGGTATATTCTTCCCCATCCATTAATATTTTTTCTTTTTTAAAAAAAATTATTGTATTAAAATAGTTTATTTACTATAATTACATCTGATGTTTTTTAACTTTTTATTTTATATTGGAGTGTAGTTGATTAACAATGTTGTGATAGTTTCAGGTGTACAGCAAAGTGATTCAGTTATACATATACATGTATCTATTCTTTTTCAAATTCTTTTCCCGTTTAGGTTGCTACATAATATTGAGCAGAGTTCCCTGTGTTATATACAGTAACAGGTCCTTGTCAGTTATCCTTTTTAAATATAGCATCAGGTACATGTCAATCCCACACTCCCTATCTATCCATTCCCCCCCCAACACACTTCCCCCCTGGTAACCATAATTTCGTTCTCTAAGTCTGTGAGTCTGTTTCTGTTTTGTAAATAAGTTTATTTGTATCATTTCTTTCCAGATTCTGCATATAAGCAATATCATATGATATTCTTCTTTCTCTGTCTGACTTACTTCCCTCAGTATGACAATCTCTAGGTCCATCCATGTTGCTGCAAATGGCATTATTTCATTCTTTTTAATGGCTGAATAATATTTCATTGAATATATGTATCACATCTTATTTATCCATTCCTCTGTTGATGGACATTTAAGTTGCTTCCATGTCTTGGCTATTGTAAACAGTGTTGCAATGAACATTGGGGTGCATGTATCCTTTTGGACCATGTTTTTCTCTGGATATATGTCCAGGAGTAGGATATGAGGATTATACAGTAGCTCTATTTTTAGCTTTCTAAGGAAGCTCCATACTGTTCTCCATAGTGGTTGCACCAATTTACATTCCCACCAACAGTGTAGGAGGGTTCCCATCTCTCCACACCCTCTCCAGCATTTGTTGTTTGTGGATTTTTTGATGATAACCATTTCGACTGGTGTGAGGAGATATCTCATTGTAACTGTTTCTTTAAAGTGTTTCTTGCAAAAAACCATAGAGTTGGCTCATGTGTTTTGATCCACTGTAACAATCTCTATCTTTTAATTGGTAAATTTAGACCCTTGTCATTCAAAGTGATTGTTATAGCTGGATTACTATCTACAATATTCATTACTTTTTAAAATTTATTCTTTGTTTTTTGTTATTATTTTTGCCTTCCACTCTTTTTCTGCCTTTTGTGATTTTGACTGACATTTCATACGATTACATATTTTCTCCTTCCTGGGCATACTAGTTATACTTCTTTTTAAACTTTTTTTAGCTATTGCTCTAGAATTTGTAATATATATTTACAGCTAATCCAAGTCTACTTTCAAATAACACTATACCACTTCATAGTTAGTGTGGGCACTTTGTAATAACAAAACTATCCTAATTCCTTCCTCTTGTTCCTCGTATCATTATTGTCATTCATTTCACTTATATATAAAACCATACAAAAACATATAACCATACAAAAACATAATATCACACACTGCTGGTATTATTTTGAACAAAGTGTTATTTGTTAGTTCAATTAAGAATAAGAAAGTAAAAGTTTTTAGTTTACCTTCACTTATTCCTTCTTTGATACTCTTCTTTATGTAGATATGCATTTCTGACCTATATACTTTTTCCTTCTCTCTAAAGAAATTTTAAGATTTATTGCAAGGCAAAGTCAAAGTTTCTCAGTTTTTGTTTGTTTGTTTGTTTTGTTTTGTTTATTTGACTGGGAAAGTATTTCTCCTTCAATTTTGAAGGAAAATTTCACAGTATACAGAATTTTAAGTTTATTTCTTTCTCTTAACACTTTAAATATTTCACTCCACTATCTTCTTGTTTGCATGGTTTCTGAGAAGTTGGGAAGTTGATGTAATTGTTTTTCCTCTGGCTCCTTTCTGGATTTTTTCTTTACCTTTGATATTCTGAACTTTGAAAATGATATGCCTAGATGCAGTTTTTTTTCCCTAAATATTTCTTCTGTTCTGTTCTCTCTTTCTTCTCCTTCTGGTATTCCCATTATGCATATGTTATACCTTTTATTGTTGTCCCCGTCCTTGGACATTCTATTCTGTTTTGTTGGTTTGTTTTCAGTCTTTGTTCTCTTTGCTCTTCAGTTTTTGAGGTTTCAATTGATACATCCTCTAGCTCATAAATTCTTTCCTCATCTGTGTCCAGTCTACTAATAAGCCCATCAAAAGAAGTTTTCATTTTTGTTATACAGAGTTTTTGATCTCTATCTTTTCCTTTTAGTTCTTTGGATTACCATATCTCTGCTTATATTGCCCATTTGTGTGTGTGTGTTTTTTTGTTTTTTTTTTTTGGCTGCATTGGGTCTTCGTTGTTGCATGCGGGCTTTTCTCTAGTTGCAGTGAGTGGAGGCTACTCTTCATTGTGGTGTGCAGGCTTCTCATTGCGGTGGCTTCTCTTGTTGTGGAGCATGGGCTCTAGGTGCACAGGCCTCAGTAGTTGTGGCTCACGGGCTCTAGAGCGCAGGCTCAGTAGTTGTGCACCGGCTTAGTTGCTCCACAGCATGTGGGATCTTCCTGGACCAGGGCTCGAACCCATGTCCCCTTAAACACTGCACCACCAGGGAAGCCCTGCCCATTTGGTTTTGCATGCTGTCTATTTTATCTTTTGGAGTCTTTAGTATATTAATCATATTTGTTTTAAATTCCCAGTCTGATAATTTCAACATCCCTGTCATGATGCTTGGGTCTGATATTTGCTCTGTCTCTTCAAACTGTGGGTTGTTTTTTTTTTTTTTTGCCTTTTAGTATGCTTTGTGTACGTGTTTTGTTTTTTTTTTTTTTTTCTCAAGAGTCAAACATGAGGTACCAGATAAAAGGAACTGCTATAAATAGGCCTTAAGTAACATGGTGCTGAAGTATTATGGAAGAAGAAGTACTCTATAGTCCCATGGTTAAATCTCAGTCTTTTAGAGGGCCTATGCCTCTGGACTGTGAACTTCACAGGTGTTTCTCAGTTCTTTTCTGGGCAGGATAGTAGAGTGGGCTGGTGTTGGGGTTTTCTCTTCTCCCACATGGAAAACTAGAGCTGGCTGGAGTTGGGTACTGGCCTTCCCTCAGGTTAGTTAGGCTCTCATTATACCCCAGCAGGTTAAGCTCTAGTTAGGTAATTTTCCCTGAGGGTAGGCCTTATTAAGAGGAACAGAGTTCTCTGGTATATTTCACAAGGGTTTGTTGTCCCCTCCTGCTTTTGGAGGCAGGAGGGGACTTTTCTCCAATATCCACTGTAAGAACCTGGTCGAGGTCCCAGAGGTAAAAGTCATGAAAGTGTGGGGTCTCCCCTTATCTGGGTTTCCCTGAAGTTTTTAACTCTTAGACTCGTCTACACAAGCCTCCAGCAATTCATCTATTACAGGTCAAGCTTTCCTACCCTGTCACTGGTTCTCACAGCAGTTACTGCTTGTGAGTCTCTGCACCTATAAGCCATGACTCCCTGTATTTGCCTAATTGTCTCTCCAATCTTAGAAGAAGTTCTTTTCCTTGTGTCCTCCCTGTCTTACAGATCCAAGAAGAATTGATTTTTCAGTCTTTTCAGCTTTTTCCTTGTTAGGAGTAAGTGATGACATCCAAGTTCCTTACATGAGTAACCAGAAAACACAAGTCCTGTAGGAGTTCTTTTTACATAAATTTTGTTAATCACCTGGAACAATTTAGTGATTCAGGTAAGATAATGACATAGAAGGTAAAGATGGTAGCTTTGCCATAGTCATAGACAGGTGGTGGAGCCAGGATTTGAACTCGGTCTTCCTGATTCAAAAGCTTTTGCTCTTAGTCACACTACATGGTTCTGTATCACCTTGATTTATGTTGTGGTCTGAATGCTTGTGTCTCCCTAAAACTCATATGTTGAAGCCCTAGCCTTTAATATGATTGCATGAAGAGATGAGGTCTTTAGGAGGTAATTAAGGTTAAATAAGGTCATAAAGGTGGGGCCCTAATCAGATAGGATTAGTATCCTTAAAGGAACAGACGCCAGAGAACTAGCACACTCCCCTCCACCCTCTGAACCTCTTGTCTCTGTCTCTGTTTCCCTGGCTCTCTCCATCATCATGCACTGCAGAAAGTCCATGTCAGTACAAAGTAGAAGGTGGCTGTCTACAAGCCAGGGAGAGTGCTCTAGCTGGAAAACAAACCTGGCTGGACCTTGATCTTGAACTTTCCACGGTTTCCTCCAAAACCGTGAAAAAGTAAATTTCTATTGCGTAAGCCACTCATCTGTGATATTTTGTTATGTCAACCTGAGCAGACTAAGATGGTATATCTACAAGTAGCATAGTGCATGACATACAATACAGAAAAAATAAATACTATGAATACTATTTTGATTAGTGAACAAAACAACAAAAATCATTAATTTAATTTTCAAAATTGAGAACCAGCATTTTTATATATCTGGAGTTGATGGTAAATTTCCCTATATATCACAGAGAATGTAAAATAGTTGGTATCTGAATTAGCTTTATATTGAATAGTACATCCCATTAAGAAACATTTGTATCTTTGCTTTTTTTCTAATGTAAAAACATTGCGTTATTTCTGAAATGCAGCAATTTTGGTTTCTTGTTTCAGAATAAGAAACTGCACCATCTGTTTCAAAAGATCTATTGCTTGTTTTATTTGAACAAACAGACTGAATCAAAATTTGGTGCTGGAGGCTAGGGAAACAAATATTACAATGGTTTCACAATGTTATTGTAACGCAATTTGTAAATCCCCATATCATTATAAAATAAATGATGTCCAAATTGTCCAAATACTTAAAAATGGATAAGAGGCATTTTCTCTGTGGATATTTCTGTATCTATGGAATTAGCCATACATAAACACAGTAGATTCCCAATTACATATGGAAAGTTGTTAATTCTTCCATCAGCAGGTATAAACACATTTTAAAACTAACTCAAGTGGAAATAACAGGAAAGCTTGTCCACTAAAAAAAAAAAAAAAAACTCAATGAAGGAATTATAAAATTAAGTATCAGTATTGCAAATTTGTAAATTCTTCCTTCTGCCTAACTACTTACTGCCCAATTACTCTTGGAATCAAGGCTGAAGAGTTCGCTATGTCTAAATATTCATATTTAGTTTTTAGGCATATGTGATTGAATTGGATGTCTTGTTCACTGTAGTGCAAACAACACAGTGACAATATTATCTTTAAATCAAGTTCTAATAGAGTGATATTTCTTTTCTTGAAACAGAGAAAGTTAAACCTGAAAAAGAGTACAGGCAGCATTTAGCTGAAAGCAAGTCTCCTCTTATAATACAGGTGAAAGAAAATCAATAATAATAATAAGCCTGGTAAGGTATTTGGATATTCATATTTTATATACAAACTTATCAAAAATAAGAAAAATGTAAATGGAATAAAATTGGCCTGAATAAAGCATGAAATTACATTTTTGCTTAACCTACAAAGAAGGAAATGTATTTAATATACAGCTTGGAGATTTAAGAAAGATAGAAAAAATGAGTAAGAAAATTTTAAAATGGCTAAAAAGAAATTACATGTGGCTTTGTCTTGCTAGAGATTCTGATGATACCTTCAAGTGAAAGACTGATAATAAATTCATACAGTACCATCTAATACCCAAAATCAATTTCATATAATGCTTAGAATGTAATAGCAAACTAATAATTATAATATCTTTAAAAATACTTCTTACCAGGAGTTACTGAGTAATACACTGAGTATAATACATCTTCTAGTTACCTATAATTAGAATATACCCATATATTCACATACAATTAAACATAAACAAGATATAAATAATAAAGATTTCATATTAATTTTTTTCAAAATACGAAAATTAAAAATATCTCTGTGCTCGATTATATGCAAAACATAACAATGACAAGTTTTAGTACTACCTTTTATAGAGCAACATTATGCTGCAGGTATGTATCAACTCTAATTCTCACAATGACCTACCTGAAATGATATCATTATTTTTATTTTAAAGACAAGAAAACAACTCAGAATACATAAGAAATCTACTTAAAATTAAATGTTTGCTAAGTGACAGAACTTGCATTTTAAACTATCTGTATCTAAACCCAAACTCCAAAACTCCAACTTATTTCCTGTCCCTTTAAATAAATTCCTTCTAAATAAATTTGACTTTTGAACTTATATTTTCAGATACGGATCCATAGAGAATGTCACTATTTAATGATCATGTACTCTGGTAGAGTTTCTAAAACAGGGTATTTGGGAAAAGACAATTATCTAAAAGAAAATATATGTGTAAGTGTTCCGGCTTGGAAATATTATTTGTTTTACTTTTCCTCCAGGAACTGCTATGAAAGGCATGGAGATTCACACTGATGAGAGATCTGAAATTTGGCTTACTTGTCAAGTGTGGATGGTGGTTGGAGGATGTAGGAACTTAATTCCATAAATTCCACAATACAAGGGTAAAGAGATAGTTTTTTAATTTTTTTTTATTCCTATAGAATGAAAATAAAGCATACCTTTAAATGAGAACTATAATAAGGAGCTATTAGTCTAGGATATAATGTTGCTATATAGAAATCTATTTCTCATTTTCTACACTCTAATATATGTGACTACACACACACAAACACATATGCACACACTGCAAACCATAAGTCTTTTTTTTTTTTTTTTTTTTGGTTTACTGCTATTTTCTTGTGGTAGATGCTGTGGGCATCTTCCTTTTTTTTTTTTTAACATCTTCATTGGAGTATAATTGTTTTACAAAGTTGTGTTAGTTTCTGCTGTATAACAAAGAGAATCAGCTGTATGTATACATATATCCCTATATCCCCTCCCTCTTGCAGCTCCCTCCCACCCTCCCTATCCCACCCCTCTAGGTGGTAACAAAGCACTGAGCTGATCTCCCTGTGCTATGCAGCTTCTTCCCACTAGCTATCTATTTTACATTTGGTAGTGTGTATATGTCCATGCCACTCTCTCACTTCATCCCAGCTTACCCTTCCCCCTCCCCATGTCCTCGAATCCATTCTCTACATCTGCGTCTTTATTCCTGTCCTGCCCCTAGGTTCTTCAGAACCTTTTTTTTTTTTTTTTGATTCCATATATATGCGATAACATACGGTATTTGTTTTTTGTTTTTCTCTTTTTGACTTACTTCACTCAGTAGGACAGACTCTAGGTCCATCCACCTCACTACAAACAACTCAATTTCGTTTCTTTTTATGGCTGAGTGATATTGCATTGTATATATGTGCCACATCTTCTTTATCCATTCATCTGTTGATGGACACTTAGGTTGCTTCCATGTCCTGGCTATTGTAAATAGTGCTGCAGTGAACATTGTGGTACATGTCTCTTTTTGAATTATGGTTTTCTCAGGGTATATGCCCAATAGTGGGATTGCTGGGTCATAAGGTAGTTCTATTCTTAGTTCTTTAAGGAACCTCCATACTGTTCTCCATAGTGGCTGTATCAATTTACATTCCCACCAACAATGCAAGAGGGTTCCCTTTTCTCCACACCCTCTCTGGAATTTATTGTTTGTAGAATTTTTGATGATGGCCATTCTGACTGATGTGAGGTGATACCTCACTGTGGTTTTGATATGCATTTCTCAGATGATTAGTGATGTTGAGCATCCTTTCATGTGTTTGTTGGCAATCTGTATGTCTTCTTTGGAGAAATGTCTATTTAGGTCTTATGCCCATTTTTGAATTGGGTTTTTGTTATTTTGATATTGAGCTGCATGAGCTGCTTGTATATTTTGGAGATAAATCCTTTGTCAGTTGTTTCATTTGCAAATATTTTCTCCCATTCTGAGGGTTGTCTTTTCATCTTGTTTATGGTTTCTTTTGCTGTGCAAAAGCTTTTAAAATTCATTAGGTCCTATTTGTTTATTTTTGGTTTTATTTGTTTTTATTTCCATTTCTCTAGGAGGTGGGTCAAAAAGGATCTTACTGTGATTTATGTAAAAGAGTGTTCTTCCTATGTTTTCCTCTAAGAGTTTTATAGTGTCTGGCCTTACATTTAGGTCTTTAATCCATTTTGAGTTTATTTTTGTGTATGGAGTTAGGAAGTGTTCTAATTCCATTCTTTTACATGTAGCTGTCCAGTTTTCCCAGCACCACTTATTGAAGAGGCTGTCTTTTCTCCATTGTATATTCTTGCCTCTTTTGTGAAGGATAAAGTGACCATATGTGGGTGAGTTTATCTCTGGGCTTTCTATCCTGTTCCATTGATCTCTATTTCTGTTTCTGTGCCAGTACCATACTCTCTTGATTACCGTAGCTTTGTAGTATAGTCTGAAGTCTGGGAGCCTGATTCCTCCGGCTCCATTTTTCTTTCTCAAGATTGCTTTCGCTATTTGGGATCCTTAGTGCTTCCATACAAATTGTAAAATTTTTTGTTCTAGTTCTGTGAAAAATACCATTGGTAGTTTGATAGGGATTGCATTGAATGTATAGATTAGTTTGGGTAGTATAGTCATTTTCACAATGTTGATTCTTCCAATCCAAGAACATGGTATATCTCTCCAGCTGTTTGCATCGTCTTTGATTTCTTTCATCAGTGTCAAGTTTTCTGCATACAGGTCTTTTGTCTCCTTGGGTAGGTTTATTTCTAGGTATTTTATTCTTTTTGTTGTAATGATAAATGGGAGTGTTTCCTTAATTTCTTTCAGATTTTTCGTTATTAGTGTATAGGAATGCAAGAGATTTCTGTGCATTAATTTTGTATCCTGTTACTTTACCAAATCCATTGGTTAGCTCTAGCAGTTTTCTGGTAGCATCTTTAGGATTCTTTACATATAGTATCATGTCATCTGCAAACAGTGACAGCTTTACTTCTTCTTTTCCAATTTGGATTCCTTTTATTTTTTTTTCTTCCCTGGTGGCTGTGGCTAAAACTTCCAAAACTATGTTGAATAATAGTGGTGAGAGTGGGCACCCTTTTCTTGTTCCTGATCTTAGAGGAAATGGTTTCCGTTTTTCACCATTGAGAATGAAGTTGGCTGTGGGTTTGTCATTTATGGCCTTTATTATGTTGAGGTAGGTTCTCTCTATGCCCACTTTCTGGAGAGTTTTTAACATAAATCTGTGTTGAATTTTGTCAAAACCTTTTCTGTATCTATTAAGATTATCATATGATTTTTATCCTTCAGTTTGTTAATATGGTGTATCCCATTGATTGATTTGTGTATATTGAAGAATCCTTGCATTCCTGGGATAAACCTCACTTGATCATGGTGTATGGTCCTTTTAATGTGTTGTTGGATTCTGTTTGCTAGTATTTTGTTAAGGATTTTTGCATCTATGTTCATCAGCAATATTGGCCTGTAGTTTTCTTTTTTTGTGACATCTTTGGTTTTGGTATCAGGGTGATGGTATCCTTGTAGAATGAGTTTGGGACTGTTCTTCCCTCTGCTATATTTTGGAAGAGTTGGGAAGGGGAGGAGTTAGCTCTTCTGTAAATGTTTGACAGAATTCACATGTGAAGCCAACTGGTCCTGGGTTTTTGTTTGTTGGAAGATTTTTAATCACAGTTTCAATTTCAGTGCTTGTGATTGGTCTGTTCATATTTTCTATTTCTTCCTGGTTCAGTCTTGGAAGGTTGTGCTTTTTTAAGAATTTGTCCATTTTATTGGCATAAAGTTGCTTTTAGTAGTCTCTCACAATCCTTTGTATTTCTGCAGGGTCAATTGTTACTTCTCATTTTTCATTTCTAATTCTGTTGATTTGAGTCTTCTCTCTTTTTTTCTTGATGAGTCTGGCTAATGGTTTATCAATTTTGTTTATTTTCTCAAAGAACCAGCTTTTAGTTTTATTGACCTTTGCTATCATTTCCTTCATTTCTTTTTCATTTATTTCTGATCTGATCTTTATGATTTCTTTCTTTCTGCTAACTTTGGGCGTTTTGTTCTTCTTTCTCTAATTGCTTTAGGTGTAAGATTAGGTTGTTTATTTGAGATGTTTCTTGATTCTTGAGGTAGGATAGTATTGCTATAAACTTCCCTCTTAGAACTGCTTTTGCTGCATCCCATAGGTTCTCGGTTGTCGTGTTTTCATTGTCATTTGTTTCTAACGTATTTTCTGATATCCTCTTTGATTTCTTCAGTGATCTCTTGGTTATAGGGTAATGTATTGTTTAGCCTCCATGTGTTTGTATTTTTTTACAGTTGTTTTCCCTGTAATTGATATCTACTCTTATAGCGTTGTAGTCAGCAAAAATACTTGACACAATTTCAGTTTTCTTGTATTTACTGAATCTTGTTTTGTGACCCAAGATATGATCTATCCTGGAGAATGTTCTATGTGCACTTGAGAAGAAAGTGTATTCTGTTGTTTTTGGATGGAATGTCCTATAAATATTAATTAATCCCTTCTGGTCTAATGTGTCATTTAAAGCTTGTGTTTCCTTATTTAATTTCATTTTGGATAATCTGTCCTTTGGTGAAAGTGGGGTGTTGAAGTCCCCTACTATTTTTGTGTTACTGTCGATTTCCCCATTTATGGCTGTTAGCATTTGCCTTATATATTGAGGTTCTCCTATGTGGGGTGCATAAATATTTACAATTGCCATATCTTCTTCTTGAGTTCATCCCTTGTTCATTATGTAGCATCCTTCTTTTTCTCTTGTAATAGTCTTTATTTTAAAGTCTATCTTGTCTGATATGAGAATTGCTACTCCAGCTTTCTTTTGATTTCCATTTGCATGGAATATCTTTTTCCATCCCCTCACTTTCGGTCTGTATGTGTCTCTAGGTCTGAAGTGGGTCTCTTGTAGACAGCATATATATGGGTCTTGTTTTTGTATCCATTCAGCCAGCCTGTGTCTTTTGGTGGGAGCATTTAATCCATTTACATTCAAGGTAATTATCGATATGTATGTTCCTATTCCCATTTTCTTAAATGTTTTGGGTTTGTTATTGTAGGTGTTTTCCTTCTCTTGTGTTTCTTGCCTAGAGAAGTTCCTTTAGCATTTGTTGTAAAGCTGGTTTGCTGGTGCTGAATTCTCGTAGCTTTTGCTTGTCTGTAAACTTTTTAATTTCTCTGTCAAATCTGAATGAGATCCTTGCTGGGTAGAGTAGTCTTGGTTGTAGGTTTTTCCCTTTCATCACTTTAAATATGTCCTGCCACTCCTTTGTGGCTTGCAGAGTTTCTGCTGAAAGATCAGCTGTTAACCTTATGGGGATTCCCTTGTATGTTATTTGTTGTTTTTCCCTTGCTGCTTTTAATAATTTTTCTTTGTATTTAATTTTTGACGGTTTGATTAATATGTGTCTTGGTGTGTTTCTCCTTGGATTTATCCTGTATGGGACTCTCTGTGCTTCCTGGACTTGATTGCCTATTTCCTTTCCTATGTTAGGGAAGTTTTTGACTATAATCTATTCAAATATTTTCTCAGTCCCTTTCTTTTTCTCTTCTTCTCTGGGACCCCATGTAATTCGAATGTTGGTGTGTTTACTGTTGTCCCAGAGGTCTCTGAGACTGTCCTCAATTCTTTTCATTCTTTTTTCTTTATTCTGCTCTGTGGCAGTTATTTCCACTAGTCTATCTTCCAGGTCACTTATCCATTCTTCTACCTCAGTTATTCTGCTATTGATTCCTTCTAGAGTATTTTTAATTTCATTTATTGTGTTGTTCATCACTGTTTGTTTGCTCTTTAGTTCTTCTAGGTCCTTGTTAAATGTTTCTTGTACATTCTCCATTCTATTTCTGAGATTTTGGATCATCTTTACTCTCATTACTCTGAATTCTTTTTCAGGTAGACTGTCTACTTCCTCTTCATTTGTTTGGTATGGTGGGTTTTTACCTTGCTCCTTCATCTGCTGCACATTTCTCTATCTTCTCATTTTGTTTAACTTACAGTGTTTGGGGTCTCCTTTTCACAGGCTGTACGTTCATAGTTCCTCTTATTTCTGGTGTCTGCTCCCAGGGGGGGAAGTTGGTTCAGTGGTTTGTGTAGGCTTCCTGGTGGTCGGGACTGGTGCCTATGTTTTCATGGTTGGGGCTGGAACTTGTCCCTCTGGTGGGCAGGGCCATGTCCAGTGGTGTGTTTTGGGGTGTCTGTTAACTTAATATGACTTTAGGCAGCCTCTCTGCTAATGGGTGGTGTGTTCCTGTCTTGCTAGTTTTTTTGCATGGGAAGTATAGCACTGGAGCTTGCTGGCTATTGGGTGGAGCTGGGTCTTAGTGTTGTGACAGAGCTCTCTGGGAGAGCTCTAGCCAGTTAATATTATGTGGGGCTGGGAGGCCTTTGGTGGTCCAATGTCCTGGAATTGACTTTCCCACCTCGGAGGCTCAGGCTCAACACCCGGCTGGAGCAGTAAGACCCTGCCAGCCACATGGCACGGAAGAAAAGGAAGAAAAAAAAAAAAAACCGAAAAGAACAGACAGAATCCCAAAAGAAATGGTAAAAGCAAAACTAAACAGCCAAAATCACACAAAGAAACATACATACACACTCATAAAAAAAGAAAAAAAATAAAAGAGAAAAAAATAAAATGGACAGAACCCCAAGACAAATGGTAGAAGCAAAACTATACAGACAAAATCATACAAAGAAACATGCCAACACACACATACACACACACACACACACACACACACACTCACAAAAAGAGAAGAGAAAAAAAAGTGAAGAGAGCAACCAAACCAATAAACAAACCCACCAATGAAAACAAGTACTTAAAACTAAACTGAGATGAACACAAAACCAAAAACTAACCAAAAGAAGAAAGCAAACCCCCAAGTCTACAGTTGCTCCCAAAGCCCACCACCTCAATTTTGGGAACATTCATCGTCTACTCAGGTATTCCACAGATGCAGGGTTTATTAAGCTGATTGCAGGGATTTAATCTGCTGCTCCTGAGCCTGCTGGGAGAGATTTCCCTTTCTCTTCTTTGTTCACACAGCTCCTGGGGTTCAGCTTTGGTTTTGACCCCACCTCTGTGTGTAGGTCACCCTCAGGCATCTGTTCCCTGTCCAGACAAGAATGGGTTAAAGCAGCGGCTGATTAGGTCTCTCTTGCTCACTCAGGCCAGGGAGAGGGAGGGGTACGGTAGTAATAATTGGAATGCAGAGCGTGCCTGGGGTGGCAGAGGCTGGTGTGATGTTGCAACAGCTTGAGGCACGCCATGTGTTCTCCCAGGGAAGTTGGCCCTGGATCACAGGACCCTGGCAGTGGCAGGCTGCACAGGCTCCTGGGGGGTGTGTGGGTAGTGACCTGCGCTTGCACACAGGATTCCTGGTGGCAGCGGCAGCAGCAGTAGTGGTCCGTACCTGACTCTTGGGTCCAAGATGATAGCCGCAGCTCGTGCCCATCTCTGGAGCTCACTTAGGTGCTGCTCTGTTGTCTATGGGCACACAGAGCAGGAAGGCCCTTTCCGTGCACACCGCGAAACAATGGCCTCTTTCCTCTCCGGTGGGTCCAGACTTTTTCCCAGACTCCCTCACGGCTAGCTGTGGTGCACTAGCCCCCTTCAGGCTGTCTCCATGCAGCCAACCCCAGTCCTCTCCCTGGGATCTGATCTCTCAAGCCCGAGCCTCAGCTCCCAGCCCCCACCAGCCCCGGCGGGTGAGCAGACAAGTGTCTCAGGCTGGTGAGTGCTGGTTGGCAGCAATCTTCTGTGGGGGAATCTCTCCACATTACCTTCTGCACCCCTGTTGCTGCTCTCTCCTCTGTGGCTCTGAAGTTCTCCCCCACACACCCTCCGTTTCCTAGTGTGTGGAAACTTTTCCTCCTTCACATCTTCCTCCCCAGAGGTGCAGGTCCCATCCCTATTCTTTTGTCTGTTTTTTTCTTTTTTCTTTTGCCCTACCCAGGTACATGGGGATTTTCTTGCCTTTTGGGAATCTGAAGTCTTCTGCCAGTGTTCAGTAGGAGTTGTTCCCCATATAGATGTATTTATGATGTGTTTGTGGGAAGAAGGTGATCTTCACGTCTTACCCCTCCACCATCTTGAAGGCCTGCTCTCTGTCTTTTGGTATTTCCAATTCTCTTTTCCCTTTTGCATTTTTGTATGGATATATGATTCTTTCATCTGGCCTTTGTATAGAGTTCTTTGGCATATATGTTATGGCATATTAATTATGTTAATTTTTCTTTTTCTGTCTCTGGTATTCTCTTTCCCCTCTTTTAACTATCATATACTATTAAAATAACATATTTCAGAGGTTATATATATTCTGTGTATAAATAACCACTTAATTTTCTTTTTTTAATTTATAAGAGAAGAAATGGATTTTTTATAAGCTATGTTTTATATTTGTGCAGCTTTCAGTTGATTTATTTTCTGTGAATCAATGGTTCTTAATAGGAAACAGTCCCCCTCAGAATAACACAGATTGTGTTTTTATAACATTAAAATAACTGGCTATTCTGATGATCAATTTTTAAAAACAATCATTTCAGTGACAATCATCATCATCATCATCATCAAACTGGTTGGGTGATATTGTAGAGATAGTGTTACTGAATTAAGTTGTGTGGACACCTACTCCCCCTGCTTGGGCATCCAAGGCCCTCTGCCTCTGCGGGAAGGTTCCTTTTCCATTTGGGTTTAGGCAGCTGGAAAAAAAAAAAGGCAGGCTTTATTCAATGGCCGAAGAATGGAGAAGTGGGCACTTAGTTCATAGATCAGCTTCTTACCCTCAGGGCATGAGGGATTTGATTTTAAACAGTATGGGCAATGGGGGGAGGAGTGTGGCTAATGATGGGGAGGCAAACGTATTAACTACCAGGAAAGGGACAGCACTTTCTGAGGGAATAGAGTGCCACCCTCTTTTTATCCTTTTTTAGTCTGTGACTTCCAGTCATGATTGCCTGTAGGTGTGTCATTTAGTATCTAATGTAGTAAAATCAGCGTATAATGAGACTCAGGGTCTACTGGAGGTCAGATTCATTGCCATCTTGGTTCCAGCTGCTTCTATCTGGGTTTTGTTTTTCTCTTCATATAGCTTCCTTTCTTTGTCTCTGGACCCTGTGACCTGAAGATATGTTCAAGGGGAGGTTGGTGGGTTTTGAGCAAGGATCTGATGTCAGCTCTGGTGACAAAATAAAAAACTCATTGCCTTTAACACTTTCAAATTTATTGTTACTTTTTTAAGACTCAGAAATAATTATTTTATGCACATTATATTATCTTGTTAGTTATATAAGATACTTTCTTTAGTGTTAAATGCTGCCAGTCAAATAGCAGAGATCTAAGAATACAAGTTTTCTAATTATGTTTGAAGATAGGCAGTATCAAGTTGATTGAAAAACTAAACTTATAACCATTTGGGATAGATTTTAGTGATAAGACTTGATATGATGAAATGTTTTATAGCAACATTTGTAGAAGAAGGCTTTCAACGCACTGCTGTACAGATTGGAATCTCTGAAGTAGGAAACTTCCTTTTATGTAGAAAGCTCAGAGTGGTTAAGAGAGCTGCCTAAATCACATGGTAGCTAGGTAGCAGAGCTGAGAATAGAACTTGACTTCTTACACTTTGAAGAGACAGCTATTACAGACATACTGGCTTTGCTGAGAAACTTCATATGCATGTGATTTTATGTTTAAACATAAGGTTTCACAAGACACCCTTGTCATCCAATCAAATCCCTTTCTCTATTTGTTGAATATAGTGATATCGAATAGAATCTTTGCAACCATTTTTAGAAAATACTTTCTATAAACAGGTACCTGTAATTCCTCATGAAAACTGGGATTGAGATACACAAATAGGATAGAAACCTTACAGAGCAATTTGGGAGCATATACGATTCTACCCATATGTATGGATGTCCCTACTTTCCCATAAATAAGCTCTCTTCATTTTGAGACATTTATATTACTCATAGTCCAGATTTGATTTGCCTACCTGTCTGTAATTATTCATCATTAGAAGGAATCATATTGTCTACACATGGGAGCAGGAACAATCCAGAACTCTCCATGCAATCTCATGTGGCACTGATCAGGCACAGAAGAGCCAGTGGAAATATAACTGACTTGGCAGGTGCAATCAAAAGGAAACCACGTTTTTTTCTTATAACTTCCCTAAATGAAATCCCAGGCAGTTCTCATAGCTTTTCTTGTCACTTCTGAGTCGTTCAGTAATTAAAAAGTCCACCCCCAATGTAAAATGAAACTTGTCTATCCATCCAATATAAAGTCTTCCCCTCTCCAATACTTTGTAGTTTCTTCAGGGTGGAAAACCAATCGGGAGAAAGAGGAAATGGTCCGTCTCCACTTCTCTGGATCTCTTCCCACCCACTCCCAAGTTGCTGCTTGTGACTTATCAGAGTTCAAGTTGAAGAGAAAGGAGGGAAAAAGGAAAGATATTTCCTTAAGCAGACTACAGCCGTAGTTAGTTTTGATGCTCTTTATAGATGGGGGATGCACAATAGCTGGCTCTTTCCCAAGTTCCTCCAAGATCCTCAGAAGTGATCTCAATAGCAATTCCTTTAATGAATACAAGGTCTTCCCTGGCAGGCTGCTTTTCAAATCCCCCCCCCCTCACATTTGCAATGGTTGCCTCTTTCCATGCTGTTGCTGGATCTAGCTCATACTGGCCAGAGTGAGCTGACTGCATGCATCTCCTTTCTATGTTGTGCACCCCGTTGTCATATTCATAGCTTGAAATTGGCTATGGTGGGATTATTTATACCACAGAAACTGGAAAAGGCCAAAATTAGTGTTCCTTTGTCTTTTTCAAAGAATCAATTTACCAGCACATCACTACAAGTGGTCTTTTGGCATGGATTTCTTTTTAAAATGACTCCAGGCTGACCCCCTTTTGTAAAATCCGGGTCTGGTTACAAAAATCATACTCTTGTTTCACCTTCTGTAAAAAATGTGGGTTGCTCTTCCAACATCTCTCTCTCAGTTGTTCTTGTTCTTGCTCTCTGTCTCTTTCCCCTTCCTCCTTCCCTTCCCCACCCCTTTTCATTCATTTTCTCTTCTGCTTCTGACAGATAGAGCCAGCCTTTTACTTTTATATCTTTTTTCCAGTGTGATGCTTCCATCAGGAATGTGGAGACCTCTTCCACTGGCAGAGAAGACTCATCAGAAATTAGGGGTTCAATGTTCCCAGCTTCATCAAATCTTCCTACACATCCTCATCCCAGTTTACAGAATCCCATTCTTTCAGAACCAGTAACCTCACTTTAAGAGTAGACACCTGCAGGACTGGGAGTTCAACCTACATTATAATTCAGCCAGTCACTAGATAAGGTTCTGCATTTGATTTCCAGCAATTTCAGCCCTGAGGCTAGAGGAGTTAACTCTCTCCTCAGGGCACAGTTAGTGGTTCTTAGGTCATTTATGGGTGCTTGAGCTGGGAATTGGAATCCCTGAGCTCAACCTTTTCTTTCGCCATTTTGAGCAGCAACATTAGGAGCAACAAACCTATTTCATTATATTCATTAGTTTTCCAAAAATGCTTGAAAATATCATATAGAAAGTCACCTAGCTCTTATATAGGATTGATAAGGAGTATCCAATGCAGATATTTTGCATACCTCTGTAAACAGATCACACTATGGAGTCTAAGTGCTCTCTTTACTACTGGAAATTGAGTCATTAGAGTCTTTATCGAATCAGACTAGAGAGCCAATTCCAGAAACCCCAGGACACAATTCAGAAAACTCATCTTTGATATTCTGTCCCAGGGTAAACACTCTCAGTACCAAAATCTGTATGAAGAACTGGCTCAATGGACACGGAAGCCAAGAAGTCCTACCATCTGCTGTCTGTAAGCTGGAGACTCAGGAAAGGCAGTGGTATAATTCAGTCCAAGTTCAAAGGCCTAAGAACCTGGGAGCTGATGGTGTAAATCCCAGTCCGGGGCAGGAGAAGAAGAGATGAGATGTGCAACTCAACAGTGAGGCAAAAAAGAGGGGCAAATTCCTCCTTCCTCTGTCTTTTGTTCTATTTAGGCCTTCAGTGGATTGGATGATGCCCACCCCCTTGGGGAGGGCAATCTATTTTACTGATTCCACCAATTCGATTGCCAGTCTCATCTGGAAACACCCTCAGGGACACATCCAGAAATAATGTTGAATCTGGGTACCTCATGGCCAGTCAAGTTGACACATAAAATTGACCATCACAGCCAGCAAATATCAGACCCAAGTAACAGCATGACTCAGACCACAGGGGCTACAGGCATAGCTCACAGATAAATCTTCAAAGAAGTCCTTATTAATGGACTCGTCAACTACCTTCACATTGACTCAAAGTGGCTCATAGGATAATTAATGGTAGCAAAATCAGCCTTACACTCTCTTTGATTGTTTTGTACATATAGTGTAGAAACTTTTTATATTATATGGCAGTACTAGGTGTTTAGACTTGTTCCCAGATCCCCCCACCCCCTGCACACACACATGTAGTTAGAGTAGAATTATGAGTACTAAAAAGCCATATAATCGAGCTGTTAAAGGCATCACTTCTGGTATTACACAGATCAAAATAATAACTAACACCTATACTGTATAGTGCTTACTATACCCCAGAAGCAACCCTATGAAGAAGGTACTACTAATCTCCCATTTTTACTGATGAGGCAATTGATGTATAGAGATGTCAAATAATTCACTCCAAATTATGATTAGGAGGGGTCATACATAGTGGCTAAGAACAGAACAAAAATACTTCAGCCACTATGCTTGACTTCAAATCCTAGTTCTGACATTTACTAGCTATATGTCTCAGGCAAGTTACTTGACTTTATTTTAAAATATGGGACACAAAATAGTATTTCCCTTATACTGTGAGTTATAAAGAGAAATAGATGGTGTCTACAGCATGGTGAGTATGCAACAAATGTTTCCTCATATAATGGAGGTTAGGAAGAGAAAGATGATCATACACTAAACATATTTCTGGTCAGTTTGACTAAAATTCACCATTTGGTGTTGTGTAATGGAATACACGGATTATGGAATCCAAATAGATCAGGTGTTGATTCTGTCTTTGGCTTGAATTCTTCCCTAGAAAATCCACAGATATGAAAACCAAGTGTGATCTGGAAGGGATTTAAGAAGACCCATTAATCCTTAATGAGATTATCATATCAATTTGTAAACAAATACATAAAGAAATGTTCTCTTTAATTTACAGTTATTTGTTATTTAAGGTCAACTCAAGTATATTTTGTTTTTTCTTAAAACATGCTTTACTGCTCACAAAAATGGACACTAATCCTATCATAAGTCCAAGGTTTTATGTGAATTAAAACACAGGCAAAATAATTCTCAATCATTGTGGCTTTTTCCTAATATTTAGAAAAGAGGTTTCTAATCTAATTACAAATGCTCTCTCAGGCATCATGGCCAAAAATGGGGCTTTTTATTTAGGTTGTATTTATCTTTATTGTATTATTAGAGTTCAGTGGTGGAAATAAACTAGATGGCTCATGAAAAACAAATATATAAGTTTAAGTTAACACTTAGCTGGCTTACAACTAAAAAATAGCCAAGTATTCTTATGGTAAAATATAGGCAAACTATTTTGAACATTATCCTCTTCTCCAGGGAGTAATACAAGCCTAAATATATTTCTGTCTATCCTTTCTAAATCTTGTAATAAGCTATTTTTTAAAATAATAATTTTGTTTTTTTTTTTAATCTGTGTATCCCAGAGATACAAATACAAATAAAAGCTGTTTGGTCTTAAAATGCATACCAGCTGTGGACACAGTTAGGGGGTCTGTAACTAGATAGACAGATTGAACAGATCCCAAACTGGAAAATCTCCAAGGAAAAAAGTTTTTAACTTTCACAACGGTAATTTAGAAATTGGCTCACTTCTGTGTCTGTGCTGAACTGATATTGAATTTTGATTTACATTACTTTATTCTCATCACTAGTGACTGAGTTTTTAAGGACACAGAACATCTTCATGTTTAAAATTCAATGACAAATATGAATAACTACCATTATTGAACATCTTTATGCCCAATATATTATTTAAATCTCACCATAACCTTATAAAAAAAAGTTCTTTCAAACAAAACAACTAAAGTTAAGAAAATTTAATATGACTTGTTAAAGGTTACAGAGCTAATAAATTGCAGAACAAGCTATAAAACTCAGATCCATTTGATTACAAATTTCATAGTCTTTCACCTACCTTTTACTGACCTACATATAGATTGCCCTCAACATGTACATATTGAATAGCTTAATATATTCTTAAGGAAATGATCATCAAAACCATGACTAAAAACATCCTGAGGTGAAATAAGATCAATTTCTTTTAATATAGACAGCCAAATAAAACACCCACTCAATTAAGTATACATTAATGTCTTTCCAGTCAAAGCCTATAATCATAGAAATAGGCTACGAATCTAAATGTATTACGTTATCATTCTGTTGTATATATCTCTTATTTATATTGAAGAAGAAAACAGAGATTCTCAATGTGCAGTGCACGTTACAATGGCACTTACAGGTAGACACTTTATAACAAGGTCTAGATTTGTTTTTCTGACACCGAAGAATTATTTTATGTGGGTCATTATTTATAAAATTCATAAAATTTTAATATTCTTTTTTAAGTCTTGGTTAAATTTTCTTTTTTGCATTTTTCCACAGAAGAATTTATAGTTGGTCTATTTATAGGGAATTTTGCCAAAATGGACACTAGTTTCAAAAAAGTAGAAACTAATATCTGAAAGGATCCAAATAACTTGGAATTCTCCCATGATGTATTTAACACTGTTCTTTGACAAAACATGAAATGGCATATAACTATAATATTAAAACATTGGCTGGATATCAAAATTCCATGTGATGAATCTTCTCTTAATCTCATTTTTCTCATCTGAAAAATGAAGTGGGCTCACATGAATTCTAAGTACTCTTTAAATTCATATTTTCATGATGGTCATAGCCCTTACAATATACAATATAGTCCTGAATCAAAATGATATTATCATTTAAATATGTGGTTACATTCCCACAGTATTTGGTGAAGAATGATAAACTAATTTCATCATTACATTTCTCTGATCCTTTTATATTTTTCTTGTTTTGGCGGTACATATGAAGGCTGACAATACCCTTAATTCCATGTTTTAAAGTCTTTACCTAGAAAAGAGTTTCAAAAAGAAAGAAGCTGAAAAAATTGTTACCTACATAGTAATTACTTACTTGCATTAGTCTATTTTTCCAACAGCTTACCCTCCCTAATGCCCCCACCCCTGCGTATAGACAACTGAAAAAGAGTGCGCTACTGCCGTATTTTACCTTTCAGACTGCAAAATCCTGGAATCTCAGATCAAAATCCAACATCCTTTTCTTTTTGTTTTTCCTCTTTGTTTCCTTTTACAAGTTAGGAGAAGTTATTTCCTTCTTCTATTTCATTTTCTTAGCTAGAGCTAGTGAGACATTATCTATATTGAATAATTAATCATCATCAAACTTGTCTAATTCCCTTTAACTAATCCCTCCCTGTTAGTCATGTGGCCTGGAGGAAAACTTCAGTCTTTCAGTGTCAGCTTCCTCATCTATAAAATACTAGGATAGCTCAATAACAAAAAAACGAACAACCCAATCCAAAAATGGGCAGAAGACCTAAATAGACATTTCTCCAAAGAAGATATACAGATTGCCAACAGACACATGAAAGAATGCTCAACATCTTTAATCATTAGAGAAATGCAAATCAAAACTACAATGAGATATCATCTCACACCGATCAGAATGGCCATCATCAAAAAATCTAGAAACAATAAATGCTGGAGAGGGTGTGGAGGAAAAGGGAACACTCTTGCACTGTTGGTGGGAATGTAAATTGATACAGCCACTATGGAGAACAGTATGGAGGTTCCTGAAAAAACTACAAATAGAACTACCATATGACCCAGCAATCCCACTACTGGACATATACCCTGAGAAAACCATAGTTCAAAAAGAGTCATGTACCAAAATGTTCATTGCAGCTCTATTTACAATAGCCAGGACATCCGAAGCAACCTAAATGTCCATCGACAGATGAATGGATAAAGAAGATGTGGCACATATATACAATGGAATATTACTCAGCCATAAAAAGAAATGAAATGGAGGTATTTGTAATGAGGTGGATGGAGTTAGAGTCTGTCATACAGAGTGAAGTAAGTCAGAAAGAGAAAAACAAATACAGTATGCTAACACATATATACGGAATCTAAGGGAAAAAAAAAAAAAGTCATGAAGAACCTAGTGGCAAGACGGGAATAAAGACACAGACCTACTAGAGAATGGAATTGAGGATATGGGGAGGGGGTGGGGTGAGATGTGACAGGGTAAGAGAGTGTCATGGACATATATACACTACCAAATGTAAAATAGATAGCTAGTGGGAAGCAGCCGCATAGCACAGGGAGATCAGCTCGGTGCTTTGTGACCACCTAGAGGGGTGGGATGGGGAGGGTGGGAGGGAGGGAGATGCAAGAGGGAAGAGATATGGGAACATATTTTATGTGTATAACTGATTCACTTTGTTATAAAGCAGAAGCTAACACACCATTGTAAGGCAATTATACTTCAATAAAGATGTTTAAAAAATAAATAAATAAAATAAAATACTAGGATAGACTAAGTAATCTATTCCATTTCCAAAATATAGTGCAAGTATAAAAATATATTTAGTTAATATATATTTATTGAATACGTACTGTATGCTGGATACACAGAAGGCAAGTTATCTCCTGAGATAATACATGATATCTGTCCTTTAAGGGTTCAAAGTCTATTGAAGGAGACAGGAGTACACAGAAATACTTGGAGTAGAATGGAATCGTACTCTTATGGAAGTGTGTAAAAAATCCTAGAGACCATTATAGTGAAGTGCTTAATAGATGCTAGGGATATAATGATAAATGGGGTGTCTCAGCTGTGTCTGGAAAGATAAGAGGAGACCCTAAGCAAAGAAGACATGGAATAGCATTTCAGGAAAAGCTTACGGAGCTAAAAAAGGAAAATGCGTACTGAAGAATGCTTACGTTACCAGAAGGAAGACAGAAAGGAAATGGCAGATGAGACTAAACAAATAGCTTTAAGCTAATATTGAAAGGGGCTTGTAAATCCTGCTTAGGTATATGGGCTTCCTAGGAAGTGAGAATTATTGAAACTTTGAAAGCAGGGGAATGATGTCATTCTTTCAGACTGCTTTTAGAAAGAGAACCATTTCAGTGCTGTGAAAGTGATTTGGAGCATAGAAACACCAAAGAAAATAGTTGTCAATATTGGACACCTATAAAAATTTAATTATTATCTGATGCATATTACTTTGCAGATGGCTAAGGTGGAAGTACTGACCTTTAATGGACAATGAGTATGCCATTCAGAGCTTAGATTCATCAGAATGTGGAATCACTGCATCTGAAATTTGATGATTAGGTATGTTCTCTGCAGAGCAATAAATCTCAGCTCTGGACATAATGTGGAATTCTCAAGAAATTAGCCTCAGGGAATTTCTTACAGAAGATTTGTTGTATCGGTGGTCATTATGCAACCATTTCTTAAAACTAAATTAAATCTTTAACTTTGGAGTGTGTTTGTCTCCCCCCCCTTCAATTATCTTTTTTCTTTTATCTTTTTGCTCCAGCAGAGAACTTTCCAGTGGAATTTCCATGCTGATAGAATGTTATACACATGCTATCCAGTGTGGTAGCTACTAGTAACATGTGGCTATTGAGCATTTGAAATGTGGCTCGTGTGACTGAGGATTTGAAATTTTAATGTTATTTAATTGTTACAATACTAATAATTAAACTACAGACTTTATTCCAATCTCCTCAGTTTTTTCACACATCTACTATTTACCTGTTCCAGGATTTGATCTAGGATCTAACATTGCAGTTGGTCATTATGCCTCCTTGGTCTCCCCCAATCTGTGACAGTTCTCCAATCTTGTCTTTCATGACCTTGAAACTTTGCAGAATAGTGATTGTGTATTTTCTATACTGTCTCTCAGTGTTTGTCTTATGCTTTGTCATAATAGCTTGCGGTTATGGATTTTGGGGACGTACACACTAGAGATGGAAGTATACTTTACTTGTTGCATCTATCAGAGGACATATGGCCTCAAAACGACTTGTTACTGATGACATTCACCTTGATTACTTGATTAAGGTGGTATCTGGCAGTTTTCTCCCTGTAAAGTTGTCATTCCTCTTCTACAGTCTATTCATTAGAAGCCATTCACATAGTCCAGCCCCACTCAAGAAGCACTGCATTAAACTATATCTCTTAGAGGAAGAGGTATCAAGAATTTGTGGCCATATATTAAAACCACCAGAAATATTAGTGAACTTTGAGGGAGATGCTTTGAGGCTATGCAAGCATTCTCTTTCTCCTTAAGGCCCACTAATTTTAGCATTCATCTATGTATCTTGCCTGTAGTAATTAGTGTTTGCTTTTTTTCTTAACAAAAAATATTTTTATAGGTTTTCAGGAGATTTCATTAGTATATAATATTTTCCTACTTTTATATTTGAAATTATTTGCTTGCATAGTTTAAATATCACTAAAGGTAAAATAATTGCCAGGCAGAATAACAAGATTATGCCAAGTTATCTTATTGTTTGTTGTTGTTGAGGTCTAATAACACACAAATGTTTATCAAGTAATATGCTCTTTATGGAGGAAAAAAAATCTAACATATTTAAGTTAATCTTTGAACATTTTCCCTAGGAGAGAATCTGAATTACATGATGCAGTCATATATGAAAAGAGAAAAGATGGGAGTCCAGTGTTGAGTTCATTTAAATATGCATTTAACTATTTTTATTTCCCCCAAATTATCTGGCTGTACAGGGAAAATACAATTGAAATAACATATCTCAATAACTTAGGCATAAATTCCCTGGTTTTTTTTCATTTGTTTGTTTCTTTTAACAGTGAAAATTACAGGTGAGTAAATGCAAGCACCAGGAAAATAGAAGAAGTTTGACCTGAACTTACTTATTTTTATGAGTACATTGATCAAATCTATTGCATAATTTCATTAATGTTTGTAGAACATAGCCTGTAATTTTGCACATGTAGCCTTTGCCAGAATTTTTACATTCTCCAAAGCTGTCAAAGTAATTAGACAGCTCCTAAAATATTCCACTAAATTTTAGTCTCTTGAACAATATTCTAACACCTGCTTCATTATACGTTTTTTCTTTATGAATGTGTAAATCATTTTATTAAACTATTTCTGCTTCTGTTGGTTGAAAAATAAAATGTAAATATTCATATTTTCTCTGGACTTGAGGAAAAAACAATGTACAAAGCTAGTCAGGAAGTCATACAAAGTACAGTTCTCTTTGAGGTGTGAACTACTGGTGTACCCTCTCACAAGGTTTTTTGGGATTGGTATCCTTGATATCAAATACGCTTTTAATATGCAGATTTATTTATTTAGCAAGCACTCACAGACCATATCCTAAAGAACAGGCATCACTTAAAGCGTTTTATGATTACAGTAAGTCCCCTACATACAAACCTTTAAGTTGCAAACTTTCAAAGATGCTAATGTGTGTTCACATGTCCAATCACAGAAGTTAGTTCACGTGTCTGACATACACTGTCACGTGTGTGCATCCTCTACAAGTGGTTATGCTTCTGTGTACTTTACTGTACAGTAGTGTATAGAGTACAGTAGTATATCTTTATTTCAAGCCCAGTATGTCCGGAAGCAAGCATAAAAGCAGTGGTGATGTAGCTGGTACTACTGTACTTTTCAAGGTACTGTACTATAAGATTAAAAACGTTTTCTATTTTTTGTGTTTGTCTTTTATGTATTATTTGTGTGAAAATTATTATAAACCTATTACAGTATAGTACTATATAGGTGATTTTGTTAGTTGGGTACCTAGGCTAATTTCTTTGGACTTACAAACAAACTGGACTTACGAACACACTCTCGGAATGGAACTCGCTCATATGTAGGGAACTTACTGTACTAACTCATTTAGTTGTGTGTGTGTTTGTGCGTGCATTGTTGTGTATGTGGGTGGGAGAGTGTGTTTGCTGGTGTGCAGGTGTTTATGACCAAAAAATGTACCCGGATAGAAAACTTTCTTTCGAAATGTTTAATTTCTAGACGGTCAATTTATTTTATAGTTATCCTGATCTAAATAGTTGCTTTTTGGATATGACCCCTGTTATCTTTGATCCAGCCAACTTTCATGATGTACACGATCCAAATTGTTTAAAATACACTTGGAACCAACAGGAGTATCTTCATTGAATCTGGAGGATCTTGAACTGTTTGAACAAATGTCTAGAGGCTCTGAAAATACATCTCTAAAAATAGAGTGCAGAAGTGGATAAATACAAGATACTGGACTTTTTCAGAAACCAATTCTTAGAGATTTACCTTTAATATTATGTGCATTAGGAAATTGAGAATTTAAAATAAATAACAAAGCAAGAGTACGTAAAAATGCATAATAAGTAATAAGGAAGTTTCTAGGTAGACAAATTTTATCTCAAGACTGGCATGCTCGCCACTAGTGGACAATACAACATGTAATTCTGGGTGTTTGTGCTCTGAACTCATCTTTTGGGTTCTATACTAGAATAATAAGTAAATTTCAATTATTACTGACTATATATAATATATCATTTTTGATATGGATTTTACATACATACTAAAAAGTGTTTTAAAAGCAATGAATAATAGTACAAGAAAACTCCATATATTCACCACTCAGCTAAGGAAGGCTTAAGTACTTCTCCTAGATTACATCTCTTTCTTTCAGCCACACAAAGTAACCAATTTATTTCATAAAAATCATTTCTTTGTTTTTCTTTATATTTTTGCCACATATATCCCTAAAAATATATATTGCATTTTTTTGCCTGCCTTTAAACTTTATATAACTGTAGTCTATTATATTTTATCGTAACATGCTTAATTTTCTCAAAAATATATTTTGAAGATGCATCCATATGGATCCATAAAGTTTTAGTTCAGTCACTTACCACCACTGATTTCTATTTCATTGTTTGGATAAAACATAATCTATAAATGATATACATTTGAGGGATTTCCAGGTTTTTAAAAATTGTTATTTTTTGAGGTTTGTGTGTATGTTTGCTTGTGTGTGAGTGGTGTGTGTGTGTGTGTGTGTGTGTGTATTTATTATTCTGCAATGAACAGCCTTGTTCACAACTTTTATGCAACTGAGAGCAGAATTGATGGGCTTGTCGCTTACACACATATTTCATCTGTCCAGGTAATGACAAAAGATACCAATTTATTATCCCAATAGACCTTTACGTTTTGTAAATATGGTGGCTGTAAAATGGTATCTCATGGGCTTTAATTTGCACTTACTGATTATTAATGTGGTTTAACATCTCTTCTATGTTCATACGAAGTTCCTTTTATTTTTCCCATT
Source organism: Eschrichtius robustus (assembly GCF_028021215.1). Taxonomy (NCBI): domain Eukaryota; kingdom Metazoa; phylum Chordata; class Mammalia; order Artiodactyla; family Eschrichtiidae; genus Eschrichtius; species Eschrichtius robustus. Next base: position 92,326,669 of record NC_090834.1, on the reverse strand, counting down.
TTCTCATGGTTTTTCTTTTTAAATTGCAAAGTGCATTTTATATTCAGGAAATTAAGTCTTTGCTGAAAATATATGACATTTTCATCCATTTGTGACTTACATTTTAACTCTCTTCTTGATGCTTGATGTACAGAAGTTATTAATAGTAATGTCATCATCACCAAATACACTGATGTTTAGCTTTATAGTTGCACATTTTATGTCTTGTTTAAAAGAACATTCCATAACATAAAGCCATGAAATAACATCGTCTTATATTAATTCTAAAATGTTTCATTTCACTGATAATCTCTTCATCTATACAGATATTTTTTTTCTTCATTATAGTGTGAGGTAGTGATTTAATTTCAGGTGTTTTAAAAATATTTTTCTGTATAAATAAACAGTTCACCCATAACTATGTATAAGTAGCACATCTTTCCTCACAAATTTGCAAAGGCTACTTTATTACAAATAACTTTCATTACATGTGGGTCCATTATTGGGCTTCATATGCTGTTTCATTTGTCAGTTCCTGTATCTGTGTACCAATATCACACTGCCTAAGTTACGTTTTAGCAAACTATGGCTAGTGGGTCAAATATGGGACATCTGTTTTTATTCAACCTGTGAGCTAATAATGGTTTTTACATTTTTAAATAGTTAAAAATTCAAAAGAATGATAATATTTCATGGCAAGTGAAAATTATATAACATTTACATTTTGGTGTCTATTGATACCATTTTACTGGAACACAGTGAATCCAATCACTTGCGTATTGTCTATGGCTGCTTTAGTGCTGCCAGTGGCAGAGTTGAGTAGTTATGAGGACACTAGACCTAAAATATTCACTCACTGCCCCTTTACAGAAAAAGTCTGCCTGCCTCTTTCCAACTTAAAGACAGACAAGTTTCTTTGCAGACCCCTTTTTCCTGGAAAATTTACTTCTATTTCACCCTTACAACAAAGGCATCATGCAGTCCTATTGATGCCAGTTTTATGTGCACATTTCCTGTCAGACTCCCACATCAGTTGGGTTCTGACTTTTTCTCCTACCCCCTATAACCCATGGAGTCATCAAAACACAACTCGAGTTACCCTGGACACACTGGAAACCCTAAGGGCAAAAACTGCTTTGTTAGCATGGTCTTACTCTCCCGTGATTTTTGCCTCAGCAGATTTCTTCCCTTCTTTGTGCCAGCTCAGCATTTACAAGCAATGTTTAAAAACTGTTGTTTAATCCAGACTTTTAGCTGTTTAATCAGGAGGACTGTTCACATTATCTAGTGTGCCATGCTGCCCAAAATAGAAGTCTGTATTATGTTTTCTAAGATTTTTTTTAGGTTTCTTAAACATTAAGTTAAGAATTGAAAAAATTATATATCTTCATGAAATGAATGTTGTCATAACATTTATTAGAAGGTGTGAAACACTGTGAGTGGAAATAAGATTGGGATTGGCATAAAAAAAGCCCAGCCACAGACCAGACTGTCACTTGGAAGGAATAAGATATGGATAATTTATAAAAGTGGGAATCTCTGAGTGTTTTCTGTTATTGTTTTTATTTTAACTGTAAAGATCAATGACTGTATTTCTTTGGAACTACATCCCTCTGGAAATACACCGTATAATTTGTTCAGCAAATCTGAGTGCCGTAACTCTCTCTGAGGATGTAGATATAACATACAGATCCATGACAAAATTATCTACTTATTTGTGCCTAATGTTTCCTTATACCTAGGAAATAACTTCCTCATTGTAATAAATCATATTTAGAAAATGTGACTTATAAAAATATGTGTTTGTGCTAAACATTTTACAGCATGGGCCCTGTTTTTTCTGTAAAAAAGTTTATTTATCTACCACTTACTCAGTTCACATGTGGGAAGGAGAGCCCATAGACTATCTTTTTTATATTCATATGTAAGAGAAACCAATGAGATATTACGAGTCAAAAGATATTAAAGATAGTACACATTATTATCATTTTGCAAATAACAGTTATATTGTTGATACTAATTATTGTGATAATTTCAGGTGATTTCTATGACTACTATATGTGGAAAAGTTGAAAGATAGCTTTATATCTAAAGAAAAATCTAAAATAAAATGTAAATAAACTGTTGGGCATTTGGGCTGGGTTTGACCCCAGCTGCTTTGCTGCAGTGCCAGAAAAAAAATCTTCATATAAAACTAATGTCCCCCAACTGGCAGTCTAGCCTTTCTGTAGGTCACAAGTCTCCCAGAGTCTACCACTGACATGAGACCTATTGCTTTCCCATCTCCTGAAGTAGTTCATTTATAATCAGCTAATCTCGACCTCTTGCTACTCTATAAGGATGTCCCTGGGATGCCTCGTGTGTATGGAGTGAGTCGTTATGTCATCTCAGTCAATTCTGTACATAAGCGTATATTCCCCTCTCACTCCTACAACTGAAATTCTTCCTAAACGTGCCAAGAAGGATAAAAATAGCAATTGAAAAATATTTAAATTGCAGTTTTAAAATATTTAACTCTCTCTTTAAAATTTATCATTGTGGCTTTAAATCAGGCATAGTCTCAAGCTACCAGTTAAGCAAGGGCTTACTACTCAAGAGCAAATAGCTCTTTATGCATGTATATAGACAGCAATAAGTATGACAGTTCATAGGTAATGAATATTTGTAGTATTATATCAAGAAAACTGTAGCTTTCTGTCATAATTCCTTTCCTTCTTCCAGCTCAGTGATTCTCAAATTGTAATCCCTAGACTAGCACCAAGATCTTCAGCTGAGTACACTGCTTTTAATATCATTCACATGACATAATGCCACAAGTCAAAGTTCTGTACAGAGAGTTACTGCATTATTGTGAAAATGTAAGCTAGAAGGGAATAAAATGACTATAAAAAAGTACTTATGTGCTTAATTAATCCTAAAAATCTATTTTCTGAACAACTTAAATAAGCTCTACACAAAGAGCTAAATTTTTCAATTTTGAAATATCTAATAGGAATGGTAAATGATTTGGCAGGTAATATGTACCCAAAAAGCCTCATTACAATGATCATTGAAGGTTGTGTACACAGGCAAAAATTTTCCCTTAGCAGCTATTTAAATGCATATTAGTTCTTTATTCATGTATGTTAATGACAAAAAATCCAAGAGAAAAGTCACTCAAAGAGGAAGAGAAGTATGGCAAATAAATTTAATTAATGAAAATCACTCAGAAACTACTCAACTGAAGTTCTACTGCTTATTCATTATGAGATACATATATTAGTCCCCATCTCTTTATTTAGAATCCTAAAATAATTCCTTTTTTTATATTTATGATATTTGAATTAATTCTATTCATTTTGATGTTATTTTTCTTTCATAGATTAGAATACATTCTACTTATTTGTACTGGACAATGACTTCTTATATTATTTCTAAGTATTTCAAAGCATGTGTGAAATGTACTTCTGACCACTCCTTTCCTTCAGTTTAAATATCCAGCCTGTGTTTTCCAACTTTCTCAGGTATATAATCCTCTCTTTTCACCTTCTATAGCCCGTTTATTTTTATCTAAACTGCTTGATCTAACAGAATTTGACCTGATCTGCATTAATTTTCCTTGGCCATGCTTTTCCTAAGTTGAATGCTTGATTATGAATTTTCCCACATGGAAAACATCAAAACAGATTATCAATAGAGTTCAAAAATGTTTCTGTTTCTACATCTCTGGCAAAGAGATTTTTAGAAGCCAATTCTCCTTTTAAATTGCAAGAAATTTAAATTTAATGCTTGCAAAAGATGCTGCTGTTACTGACTTAATGGAATCACTTCTTGGACCCAAAATCATTAAAGATGAGTTATATTTATCCATACTAAATTATTCAACAGTTAATTCTCTGCACTACTTGACAAGCAAATGTGGATGAGGGGCAAATACAGGTGAAATTGGAGCTATTATATAAACAAACAGGAAACCTAATGAGATAGAGATGTCAAAATAATATATAAAACTAGAGGTATCAATTCTATATATTCTGTAGTATAATGTAGAATTTCAGTGGGATAAGTCTATTCCTCTAAGTTTATATTGCACTTAAGAAATTACCAAGCGTATTCACATAAATTAATTAGATATTTTTATTAAAGTATCTCTCAAACTTAACATATCAACAACCAAACCCTAGATCTTCCCAACAAAACAACATGCTCTGTCTTCAGACTTCTTTATCCCAGATAATGGCAACTGCATCCTTCTAACTGCTTAGGTTCAAATTTGGTTTAATTACTTTATTTCTCTCTCACCAAATAATTCGTAAGCGATTACAAATTTAAGTTCTCTCTTCAAAAATATGCCCAAAATCTGATTTTTTTTTTTAACCATCCTCACCATTTCCCTACTGCTCAAGCTACCATTATTTCTCAAATGGATTATTATCATAGCCTCCTAATAGGTTTCCCTGTTTCCGGTTTTTTAGCCTTCAGCTTAATTTCAACAACTTTGCTAGAGAGAGCCTTTTTAAAAATAAGTTAGATCATGGCAGTCCCTCTGCTTTGTAGCCTGAATAAAAGGTAAAATCCTTACAAAGGTCTACCTGTTCATAACGGTATTATTCAGCACCTACGCCATCTATCTCACTTACTTTGCTACAAAAACTCTGATCTTGTTATTCCTGGCATATTCTAGGCAGGTTCCTGCTGTAGAGCTTTCACACCTGCTGGTCTGCTAGCTCTTCTACCATATATCCCCGTGGTTTATGCATTTATCTCCTTCCAGCCATTATTTGATGTCACTCTTTTAGTTAAGTCTTCCCTCGTGACCCTACCTAATGATTTCAGTCTTCTTCCTGCCACTTTCTATCCCCTTCTCTGATTTATGTATCTTTTTGGTATTTATCTCCATCTATCAAAAGAAACACCTATGATGGTTAATTTTACGTGTCAACTTGGCTAGGCCAGGATACCCAGATATTTGGTCAAACATTATTTTAGATGGTTGTGTGAAGTTTTTTAAGATTATATATATATATATATATATATATATATATATATATATATATATATATATATATATATATATATATATATATATATATATATATATATATTTTTTTTTTTTTTTTTACTATTGCAATAGGAGAAGAGAATCACAGTCTACAGTTGGGCTAGATCATGAATATAACCAGAATAAGTGGGGATTTATAGCCAAGGAGCAAGTTTGGGGGAAGGGGCTTTGGTAGATGGAAAATTACTAAGAGGAGACATCAAGTCTGAGGAATTCTGGCCAAACCAGCCTAAAAGGATTCTTGCTGAAGACAGGCCAGGGTGATTGGATATCTCCTGGAGGCAAAGCAGGGATGAAGAGCTTAATTGGATGGACTTCCCTGGTGGTCCACTGATTAGGACTCCGTGCTTCCACTGCAGGGGGCACGGGTTCGATCCCTGGTCGGGGAACTAAGATCCTGCATGTTGCGTGGCAGCCAAATAGATTAATTAATTAAAAAAAGATTAAAGAAAGAGTTTAATTGGATATCAAGGTTGAGGAAGTCTCACTAAACTGACACAGCAGGGTTCTTGCTAAAACTGGATTCTATAAGGAAGTACACAGATAAGCCTTATTGATGGGAGAGTTCAGGGGAGCCTAACTAAAGCTTGATCAAGCAAAGGATCTTATCACTCCCAGAAGAAGAGGGAGTTTTGTCAGTAGATTACCCTTAGACCCAAACCGTAATTGTTCTGGGATCCAGCCTGCTAACCTACCCTGTAGATTTTGAACTTGCCAGCCTTCACAGTCACAAGCACTAATTCCTTAAAATAAATGTCTCCTCCTCCTCTTTTCTTTCTCTGCACACACACACACACACACCCCATATTGCTTGATTCTTTGGAGAACCCTGATTAACACAACATCATACTTGTTTACCTTATTTATTGCCTAACTGGGTCTGCACTGAGTAGAATGTAAACTCCATGTGGGTAGGGGCTTTTGTCTTTTCCATTTGTTTGCCCAGAATAGAAATATTGCCCTAGGCAAATATTTGTTATCTGGAAGAATAAACAAAAAAAGTTGATTTGTTTCTTGCCAAAGTCTCATGAGTCAGGCAGACCAGGTATTATTATTCTCATTTTACATTTGAGGAAATAGGTCCCAGCATATTAGTAGCTTGGCTTACTCGTTCATATAACTTATGAAAGAGAGCTAGCACTTTGGTTGCATTGTTAATTCTCAGCTATTTTGTTGCATATGTGTAGCGGGAAGTTAGTTGCAAAATACACATCACTTTTGGCACGGAGTGAATTAAATATTTCTAGATGTGCCCCCCTAGGGTTTGGTCATCCAGCCATGATCCCAAACTGGCATGCTTTTGCTTATCAGAACACATTCTTCCCGAATGTGATGCCCTATTCCACTTTCTCTGAAATGAATTCAAGTCACCTCACACTCAATCTCTTTTGTAAAGCCTTTTCTCAACTGCAGTTGGGTAAAAAACTCTAGAATTGAGAGATGAGGTTAATATTGGAGGTATACATTGTGGGTCATAGAATATAGGTATCATTTAAGGTTAGGCAACTGAGATCATCTAGAAGTGAGTGAAGAAATAAAGATGTTCAAGGACTAAGTTCTGGGTACTCTAATATTTAGAGGTCGCAAAGAAGATGCAATGTTGTGCTGGTAAAATGTTTAACAACCAGTTCTCAGAAGTGGGGCAGGGGTTGACTTCTTGTTTTATTTCTATGGTGTAAATACTCTCGCAGTGGCTGATTCTAAGTTTCAGCGTGACATCAGCCAGATGGCAAAATTCATGAAAATTTGACAACCATCTCTGGCCAACTGGTATGACTGGTTCTGGGTCACCACTCAACGAGGAGAATCCACATATAAAAACAAACAAAAAGAGCCTCTGGTGAGGTATAAGAAGTGTGTGATAGATCAGAAGTTAAGGTAATAATGTGTTTTGAGAGAGTGGGAGTGATCAAATGTATCAAAAGCAATGAGGACAGAGAATTCATCATTGGAATTGCCAATGTGGAGATTGTTGTTGACCTTTATAGAAGGGATTTCCATGGAGTGGAAAGATGATGAGCGTAGGTTCAAAAGGTACTATGGTGAGGAATTGTAGTGTGGAGTACAGGCAATTATTGTGAGGAGTTATGTCTAAAGGGGAACAGAGAAGATTCCAGAATGCCCTGAATTAATTTTATTTGGCAATGTGACAGCAGAATTCACTTTGAAATTCAGCTTCTAACACCAAAAAAAAAAAAAAAAAACAAAAGGCCCAAATAAGGTCTCTTTTTTTTTTTTACCACATGTTTGTTAAATTGTTTCAGTAATTCAGCAAAGTCCAGGGAATTATTTAGGGTAAGTAATGTTAGCATCTAAAATAAACTAACTCCAAAATATCAGTGGCTTAATGGCAGTTAGAGGGTGGAGATTTGAGGGAGGCATGTGGTCCTACTCCACACAAGAAATCAGGGAACCAAAAGATGGAAACTTAGCCTTCGTTAATATATCACCATTTCCTAGGGCCTTGGAGTCCTGTTCTGGATTTTCTGCAGTGAGAAATATGGTCTGTCTATGTGCCAGAGAGAATGAAAATGGTTCATTAAACAATTAGCTAGTTAGTCCATGCCATATTTTGTTTAAATCACTGAACTCACAGCATTATAGGCTGTTAATAATAAAAAAAAATCAACTTCTGATACATATGGAAGAACTGAAGTTGTCTGATCTTTGCCCAGATATTGCCTAGCTCTAGCATTAATCCACTATGTAATCTTGGGCAATTAACCTTTTTGGGATTCAATTTCCTTATTTATAAAATGATGGGGTCAAATAAATCACTTCTGACATTCCATATGAATTAGGTATACTAAAAGTGAAATAAGACATTACATCTCCTATTTTATTTCAATTATTTTTTCTTTAAATCATCTCTGAAATTAATAATGTTAGTGGACATTTGGTAGATCCATTAAGTCCACTTTAGCGTACAGTTCATTAATAAGCAGACATTGAAAGCTCTGGTTACTTTATGTCAGACTGCCCTTCAAATGCCACCAGTCAAAGAAAATCCCATCCAAATCTAGAGTTTTAGGTTTCTGTGACCCAACGAAAACCTGACTTTTTTTTTTTTAACTTACTGATTAAGCATTGCTTACTAAACACTGAGCTATACAAAATTATTCTGGACTCTAAAAAATCTAATATTACAGGAAATATAATCTTAAATTCCATGTATGGTAGTAGCTGTCTCCCATGGATGACCGACCCAGTGTATTCAAGATTATCTGACAGTTTCCAGAAATGCCACAACCCAACTATCTCAATCTTAAAACAAGGCTGTGTCCAGTCCACAATTTCACCAACTAGCGGCAGATTATTTTCTTCCCAAACTGTTTATCAGTACACACATGCATTAATCAGACGAAAAATTACAACTTAAAAGAATGATTTATTTATACTCTTCTCAGCCAAAGACACTGACTGGGCCATCAAGATTATGCCAACTGCAGATACATCATGAGCTACTCTGTCAACAGTATAGCGAGTTAGCTTGGCAGCAAGGTGCCAACGTGATTATGCAAATCCCAGTGCTATTGGCTTATCAGTCAAACCCACCGCCAGGATGCCTGGGAGATACATTTCAATAAATGGAGACAGAATGTATGTCAGTCCCACGGACATTCATAATTTATGATTAATCAGTTTATGAAGACTTGCTGACAGCAGAAGGAAACAGAAGAAAATTGATTCTCTTTCTTTGGATTTAACTTCACTTTTCTCCCAGGCTAAATCTAATCATTTCGTTTCTGAAGACCAGATAATTGACTAGCCCCTTACTTAAACTTCCTTAAAGGGCATCAGTAGTTCTCCCAGAGGTCCATCTTTGATCAGGGGAGGCGGAGTTACATTGACTCCTGACCATTCAATTTAGGGAGCAACGACCAGAATGCAGCCACTCAGAAATGAGCTGGCTTCGTTCAGTTAAAAGAGCTCTGGCAGCTTTGTGAAGAGAGTTTAGGGGAGACTGATGTGGCCCCATTAATTTGCACAGTCATAAACTTGATGAAATAGGAATGGCAGTAGATAGAAGAAATAGCTGTGACAGTACTTTGATTTGCAGAAATGATAAACAGCACATTTTTTTTTATCCTCAAAGTCTTAACATTTTATTCTAAATCTTTCATGATTTAAGTTTATGAATTCTATTTTCATTTTCAAATATAGGCAAAGATGTGGAAAAGAGTTTGCATAGTTGGAAATATTTTAATTTTTACTATGCTTTTTTATGATGGTGATAAAATTACAGTGAAAAATTTTACAAAGAGAAATCATTATCCCAAATTTTGCTTTTTTATCAATCATTATTTTCATTTAGTGTGTTTCTCGTCATCTTTTATTCAGAATTATTTTTGGTGGGGGAATTATTTACAGGCCTTAACCATGAGCAAAATGCTTATCTTCTCTGACCTCAGTTTCCTCTTCTGTTAGATGGAGATTACATGGGTTTTTATAAAACAGTAGTCAACTAAATTAGGTAAAAAGACATAAATCAATGCTTTTTTATGTGGCTCATGTCAATGAATTTATTTTCAGTGTTTTTTCTATCCATTTTAATGAACTATGCATTTAATTAAGTGTTACTCCAAACATTTGGAATAATGTAGCTCTCAGAGTCACATTTTCTAATGCTGCATGGCATTCAATCCAGTAGCTTAATTAATCAGTGTCCTACTATAGGGCTTTTATCAGTCTTTTTTTTTTTAATGTCTGAAACATTTATATTAACATATTTCCATACATATTTCCATACAAATACAAATATAAGATTTTTAGAAATTTCATGTAATGTCTGAAACATTTATATTATCATATTTCCATACAAAAAACCCAATGAAAGTTTAGTATTAGTTGTTTTGTTTGTTTTTTTATACTGCAGGTTCTTATTAGGCATCAATTTTATACACATCAGTGTATACATGTCAATCTCAATCGCCCAATTCAGCACACCACCATCCCCACCTCACCGCAGTTTTCCCCCCTTGGTGTCCATATGTCCATCCTCTACATCTGTGTCTCAACTTCTGCCCTGCAAACTGGCTCATCTGTACCATTTTTCTAGGTTCCACATACATGCATTAATATACGATATTTGTTTTTCTCTTTCTGACTTACTTCACTCTGTATGACAGTCTCTAGATCCATCCACTTCTCAACAAATGACTCAATTTCGTTCCTTTTTATGGCTGAGTAATATTCCATTGTATATATGTACCACAACTTCTTTATCCATTCGTCTGCTGATGGGCATTTAGGTTGCTTCCATGACCTGGCTATTGTAAATAGTGCTGCAATGAACATTCGGGTGCATGTGTCTTTTTGAATTATGGTTTTCTCTGGGTATATGCCCAGTAGTGGGATTGCTGGGTCATATGGTAATTCTATTTTTAGTTTTTTAAGGAACCTCCATATTGTTCTCCATAGTGGCTGTATCAATTTACATTCCCACCAACAGTGCAAGAGGGTTCCCTTTTCTCCACACCCTCTCCAGCATTTGTTGTTTGTAGATTTTCTGATGATGCCCATTCTAACAGGAGTGAGGTGATACCTCATTGTAGTTTTGATTTGCATGTCTCTAATAATTAGTGATGTTGAGCATCTTTTCATGTGCTTCGTGGCCGTCTGTATGTCTCCTTTGGAGAAATGTCTATTTAGGTCTTCTGCCCATTTTTGGATTGGGGTGTTTGTTTCTTTGATATTGAGCTGAATGAGCTGTTTATATATTTTGGAGATTAATCCTTTGTCCGTTGATTCATTTGCAAATATTTTCTCCCATTCTGAGGGTTGTCTTTTCGTCTTGTTTATGGTTTCCTTTGCTGTGCAAAAGCTTTGAAGTTTCATTAGGTCCCACTTGTTTATTTTTGTTTTTATTTCCATTACTCTAGGAGGTGGATCAAAAAAGATCTTGCTGTGATTTATGTCAAAGAGTCTTCTTCCTATGTTTTCCTCTAAGAGTTTTATAGTGTCCAGTCTTATATTTAGGTCTCTAATCCATTTTGAGTTTATTTTTGTGTACGGTGTTAGGGAGTATTCTAATTTCATTCTTTTACATGTAGCTGTCCAGTTTTCCCAGCACCACTTATTGAAGAGACTGTCCTTTCTCCATTGTATATCTTTGCCTCCTTTGTCATAGATTAGTTGACCATAGGTGCGTGGGTTAATCTCTGGGCTTTCTATCTTGTTCCATTGATCTATGTTTCTGTTTTTGTGCTAGTACCATATTGTCTTCATTACTGTAGCTTTGTAGTATAGTCTGAAGTCAGGGAGTCTGATTCCTCCAGCTCCCTTTTTTTGCCTCAAGACTGCTTTGGCTATTCGGGGTCTTTTGTGTCTCCATACAAATTTTAAGATGATTTGTTCTAGCTCCGTAAAAAATGCCATTGGTAATTTGATAGGGATTGCATTGAATCTGTAGATTGCTTTGGGTAGTATACTCATTTTCACAATGTTGATTCTTCCAAGCCAAGAACATGGTATATCTCTCCATCTGTTGGTATCATCTTTAATTTCTTTCATCAGTGTCTTATAGTTTTCTGCATACAGGTCTTTTGTCTCCCTAGGTAGGTTTATTCCTAAGTATTTTATTCTTTTTGTTGCAATGGTAAATGGGAGTGTTTCCATAATTTCTCTTTCAGATTTTTCATCATTAGTGTATAGGAATGCAAGAGATTTCTGTGCATTCATTTTGTATCCTGCAACTTTACCATATTCATTAATTAGCTCTAGCAGTTTTCTGGTGGCAGTTTTAGGATTCTCTATGTATAGTATCATGTCATCTGCAAACAGTGACAGTTTTACTTCTTCTTTTCCAATTTGGATTCCTTTTATTTCTTTTTCTTCTCTGATTGCCGTGGCTAGGACTTCCAGAACTATGTTGAATAATAGTGGTGAGAGTGGACATCCTTGTCTCGTTCCTGATCTTAGAGGAAATGCTTTCAGCTTTTCACCATTGAGAATGATGTTTGCTGTGGGTTTGTCATACATGGCCTTTATTATGTTGAGGTAGGTTCCCTCTATGCCCACTTTCTGGAGAGTTTTTATCAGAAATGGGTGTTGAATTTTGTCAAAAGCTTTTTCTGCATCTATTGAGATGATCATATGGTTTTTATTCTTCAGTTTGTTAATATGGTGTATCACATTGATTGATTTGCGTATATTGAAGAATCCTTGCATCCCTGGGATAAATCTCACTTGATCGTGGTGTATGATCCTTTTAATGTGTTGTTGGATTCTGTTTGCTAGTATTTTGTTGAGGGTTTTTGCATCTATATTCATCAGTGATATTGGTCTGTAATTTTCTTTTTTTGTAGTGTCTTTGTCTGGTTTTGGTATCAGGGTGATGGTGGCCTCATAGAATGAGTTTGGGAGTGTTCCTTCCTCTGCAATTTTTTGGAAGAGTTTGAGAAGGATGGGTGTTAGCTCTTCTCTAAATGTTTGATAGAATTCACCTGTGAAGCCATCTGGTCCTGGACTTTTGTTTGTTGGAAGATTTTTAATCACAGTTTCAATTTCATTACTTGTGATTGGTCTGTTCATATTTTCTATTTCTTCCTGATTCAGTCTTGGAAGGTTATACCTTTCTAAGAATTTGTCCATTTCTTCCAGGTTGTCCATTTTATTGGCATAAAGTTGCTTGTAGTAGTCTCTTAGGATGCTTTGTATTTCTGCGGTGTCTGTTGTAACTTCTCCTTTTTCATTTCTGATTTTATTGATTTGAGTCCTCTCCCTCTTTTTCTTGATGAGTCTGGCTAATGGCTTATCTATTTTGTTTATCTTCTCAAAGAACCAACTTTTAGTTTTATTGATCTTTGCTATTGTTTTCTTTGTTTCTATTTCATTTATTTCTGCTCTGATCTTTATGATTTCTTTCCTTCTGCTAACTTTGGGTTTTGTTTGTTCTTCTTTCTCTAGTTTCTTTAGGTGTAAGGTTAGATTGTTTACTTGAGATTTTTCTTGTTTCTTGAGGTAGGCTTGTATAGCTATAAACTTCCCTCTTACAACCGCTTTTGCTGCATCCCATAGGTTTTGGGTCGTCGTGTTTTCATTGTCATTTGTCTCTAAGTATTTTTTTATTTCCTCTTTGATTTCTTCAGTGATCTCTTGGCTATTTAGTAACGTGTTGTTTAGCCTCCATGTGTTTGTCTTTTTTACGTTTTTTTTTTCCCTGTAATTCATTTCTAATCTCATAGCGTTGTGGTCAGAAAAGATGCTTGATATGATTTCAATTTTCTTAAATTTACTGAGGCTTGATTTGTGACCCAAGATGTGATCTATCCTGGAGAATGTTCCGTGCGCACTTGAGAAGAACGTGTAATCTGCTGTTTTTGGATGGAATGTCCTATATATATCAATTAAATCTATCTGGTCTATTGTGTCATTTAAAGCTTCTGTTTCCTTATTTATTTTCATTTTGGATGATCTGTCCATTGGTGTAAGTGAAGTGTTAAAGTCCCCCACTATTATTGTGTTACTGTCGATTTCCTCTTTTATAGCTGTTAGCAGTTGCCTTTTGTATTGAGGTGCTCCTATGTTGGGTGCATATATATTTATAATTGTTATATCTTCTTCTTGGATTGATCCCTGGATCATTATGTAGTGTCCTTCCTTGTCTCTTGTAACATTCTTTATTTTAAAGTCTATTTTATCTGATATGAGTATAGCTACTCCAGCTTTCTTTTGATTTCCATTTGCATGGAATATCTTTTTCCATCCCCTCACTTTCAGTCTGTATGTGTCCCTAGGTCTAAAGTGGGTCTCTTGTAGACAGCATATATATGGGTCTTGTTTTTGTATCCATTCAGCCAGTCTACGTCTTTTGGTTGGGGCATTTAATCCATTCACGTTTAAGGTAATTATCGATATGTATGTTCCTATGACCATTTTCTTAATTGTTTTGGGTTTGTTTTTGTAGGTCCTTTTCTTCTCTTGTGTTTCCCACTTAGAGAAGTTCCTTTAGCATTTGTTGTAGAACTGGTTTGGTGGTGCTGAATTCTCTTAGCTTTTGCTTGTCTGTAAAGCTTTTGATTTCTCCATCAAATCTAAATGAGATCCTTGCCGGGTAGAGTAATCTTGGTTGTAGGTTCTTCCCTTTCATCACTTTAAGTATATCATGCCACTCCCTTCTGGCTTGCAGAGTTTCTGCTGAGAAATCAGCTGTTAACCTTATGGGAGTTCCCTTGTATGTTATTTGTCGTTTTTCCCTTGCTGCTTTCAATAATTTTTCTTTGTCTTTAATTTTTGCCACTTTGATTACTATGTGTCTCGGCGTGTTTCTCCTTGGGTTTATTCTGTATGGGACTCTCTGCGCTTCCTGGACTTGGGTGGCTATTTCCTTTCCCATGTTAGGGAAGTTTTCGACTATAATCTCTTCAAATATTTTCTCTGGTCCTTTCTCTCTCTCTTCTCCTTCTGGGACCCCTATAATGCGAATGTTGTTGCGTTTAATGTTGTCCCAGAGGTCTCTTAGGCTGTCTTCATTTCTTTTCATTCTTTATTCTTTAGTCTGTTCTGCAGCAGTGAATTCCACCATTCTGTCTTCCAGGTCACTTATCCGTTCTTCTGCCTCAGTTATTCTGCTATTGATTCCTTCTAGTGTAGTTTTCATTTCAGTTATTGTATTGGTCATCTCTGTTTGTTTGTTCTTTAATTCTTCTAGGTCTTTGTTAATCATTTCTTGCATCTTCTCAATCTTTGCCTCCATTCTTATTCCGAGGTCCTGGATCATCTTCACTATCATTATTCTGAATTCTTTTTCTGGAAGGTTGCCTATCTCCACTTCATTTAGTTGTTTTTCTGGGGTTTTTTCTTGTTCCTTCATCTGGTACATAGCCCTCTGCCTTTTCATCTTCTCTATCTTTCTGTAACTGTGGTTTTTGGTCCACAGGCTGCAGGATTGTAGTTTTTCCTGCTTCTGTTGTCTGCCCTCTGGTGGTTGAGGCTATCTAAGAGGCTTGATGGGAGGCTCTGGTGGTGGGTAGAGCTGACTGTTGCTGTGGCCGTCAGAGCTCAGTAAAACTTTAATCCACTTGACTGTTGATGGGTGGGGCTGGGTTCCCTCCCTGTTGCTGTGGCGGTGAGAGCTCAGTAAAACCTTAATCCACTTGACTGTTGATGGGTGGGGCTGGGTTCCCTCCCTGTTGGTTGTTTTGCCTGAGGCAACCCAACACTGGAGCCTACCCGTGCTCTTTGGTGGGGTTAATGGCAGACTCTGGGAGGGCTCACGCCAAGGAGAACTTCCCAGAACCTCTGCTGCCAGTGTCCTTATCCCCACGGTGAAACAGTGCCACCACTCACCTCTGCAGGAGACCCCCCAACACCAGCAGGTAGGTCTGGTTCAGTCTCCCCCAGGGTCACTGCTCCTTCCCCTGGGTCCCGATGCACACATTACTTTGTGTGTGCCCTGCAAGAGTGGGGTCTCTGTTTCCCCCAGTCCTGTCAAAGTCCTGCAATCAATTCCCACTAGGCTTCAAAGTCTGATTCTCTAGGAATTCCTCCTCCCGTAGCCGGACCCCCTGGTTGGGAAGCCTGACGTGGGGCTCAGAACCTTCACTCCAGTGGGTGGACTTCTGTGGTATAAGTGTTCGCCAGTCTGTGAGCCACCCACCCAGCAGTTACGGGATTTGATTTTACTCTGATTGCGCCCCTCCTACCGTCTCACTGTGGCTTCTCCTCTGTCCTTGGACGTGGGGTATCCTCCTTGGTGAAGTCCAGGGTCTTCCTGTCAATGATTGTCCAGCAGCCAGTTGTGATTCTGGTGCTCTCGCAAGAGGGAGTGAGAGCACGTCCTTCTACTCCGCCATCTTCCTTTTATCAGTCTTGAAATGTGTCTTCATTTATCTGAGGAAAGGGCAGAGCTTCCTAAGTCTCCACTTTGAAAACTGTTGAAGACAAGTTAACTAAAACATGAATCAAACTGTTTAATTTCATTCCAGTAGGATAATTACAATCTTGACAGTAACGACACATATATGAAATAAAATTTGCCTTGTGACACTTCCAACCGAACTAAATGACTTTGATACAAAATGAAAGTGTATTGGAAAAATCCAAGAGCATCTCATAGAACTCGGCAGGAAGTGTACTGTGATCATATTAGAGACTTAAATAAATAAATGATTCAGGGAAAGATTCTCTCCATCTCATTCTCTCTCTGAGACATGTGGACTCTCACCATGTACTTTATTCTACTGATTCTTTATGGAATAGGTTTGGCTGCATCATTTACATATGGGCCAAAATTTACTGCCCCAGCCCATGCTTAACATTATTTTTGAGTTCAAGAGCTTGACAGAGATGCACTGGAGCCCCTCTTTCTCTATGTAGAAGACCTAGTTGGCTTAACTAGGGAATGGTAATAACCTGTATTCAAGCAGATTGGAACAGAGAAGCCCCATCCCATGACCCAGTATCCCTATCGAAAGGACCATGAAAGCAGCCTCTCTGAAAAGGGATGAGAGAAGGAAGCAAAACATACTTAATGCTTGATATGTAATAGTTTGTCTGATTGTTTTATACTGTTCTCCGAACACTAATATTTCAAGTGGCTTATGAAGAAAACTTGAAAGTGATGTTTAAAGAATGCTTTGAGTCTATTTTTGGTTAAATGACAATTTCCAAATTGTGAACTATTGATTTATTTTAGCTCTGTTAAAGAAGAGAAGAGCCCAACCTGGACCACCAATTAGAGAAGAATTAAGTATCTGAGGGAAAGAACTCCTATTGATGAGCTATGTTGGACTTCTAATATCAAGGTGAAAAGAAAGTGGGTTGATAGTTTGGGGTCAACTGTCTTAAACCTCAGAGATTCGATACACTACTGGAAGAATCTAAACTATTCTCATTAATGATTTGTGCATTAGGTAGAGGTCTCAGTGATGCCTCTGTGTGTGTGTGTGTGTGTGTGTGTGTGTGTGTGTGTGTTTGAATAAAATGGTCAGCCAAAACTGCCCTAATATTATTTTCTTACTTTAAGAAGAAAACAAATAATTTGAGTCAGAGCAGCATGAATTCATACACACCTTTTTTTTGGTGTGTTTCCTTTGTCAGCCCAGTTCCAAACAGTTCACCCCTATTAATTTTCAAGATGAATGGGGCTCATTTTTTTCTGCTCTGATAGAGGATGCTTCTGAGAAATAGTATAAATTTGGAATTTACTTGATTGTAAAAGAAATACATATTGGACTCCCTCTCTACCTTGCGGTACAAACCATCCAGGCTTGATTCGCACACCAAAATATACCCTTCTCTAATACAAAACATAAAGACATAGAATCTGCTTTCCTTGGTGCTTAAGAGAGGGGACAGCAAAAGGGTGAGTTCAGCTGATCTCTTCTGCAAGATCCAGGTTTAGTGCAAATGAATTAATTCAGATACGCTCTTTTGTGTCTCATCCAACTGGATTTCCAGACTCCTTAGTGTAGCTGTGCTCCTTGATTCTTTGTTGCTCATCTGACTGGTTCTCATTCCTGGATGAGTGTTGAAATCCTGATGCCTGAGTGCCATCCCTGAACTTCTGGTTTAATTGCTGCAGGGTGGACCTGGACATCAAGATTTTTGGAAGCTCCCCAGGTGTTTCTAGTATGCAGCACAATTTCATAACAATGACTTAGACCCTCTTCACTGAAAACTTCTTTTGGATTCACTGTTCTGACTTTGACCCTAATAACCACTCTAGGATTGACATTTCATATTATCCATCTGGGATCCTGCTCATTACTTATTAAATCACATATTCAATCATTCAACATGTTATGTATGAGTGCTGCATATAGGAGGTGGTAAGAACATAGTAAATATTGTATCTTCTCTCAGAGAATTTATAAGCCAGGGCCAGTGATAGGCATTAAAAATTACATAAGCAATTGTTGAAATCGTCATATTCTGTTCTTACCCAAAGTGTTTAACTTTTTTCTTGGCCTCATCACTGCTATACTTTGCCCTCATGATACAGTCCCCAGTCACACAAATATTGAAGTTCTAGCAAAAGATGAGCTGTTTCTGTATTCAGTCAGGGTTTCCACAAATTCCATTTTCTCCACATAAGATACTGTCTTCTCCCACCCCTATAAATTTTACAGTTCTTATTCATACTACTGCAATTAGCTCAGCTGTAACATACTTACAAAAGTCTCCACTAACTTCTCTTAGCTCACACTGCCACCCCATGATAAAGTCATATACTACTCTGCACTTGACTTTTAAGCCTGAATATCCTAATAGATTTTAGTACAGAAAAGATATACTTTCTATCAATTGATCCAAAATAACTGAACCCCCAATATGTTCTGTGGATAGAATGTTTATTTTATAGAGTCTCTCTCTTCATAGATCCGGAGATGCGAAGGCACGACATTTGTACATTAATTCATAAGATAAATTATAAAATAAGTATATTTATAAATTCCATGCGTCTTAGTTAGTGCAGTCTGCCATAACAAAATACCATAAACTGGGTGGCTTAAACAACAGACATTTTGTTTCTCATGGTTCTGGGAGCTGGAAGTCTGAAATCAGTGTGCCAGCATAGTCAAGTTCTGGTGAAGACATTATTTCTGGTCTGCAAATGGCCATCTTCTTGCTGTGTTGTCACAGGGTGGAGAGACAGAGAGACCTTTGGTCTCTTCCTTTTCTCATAAGGACACTAATCCGGGACTTCCCTGGTGGCGCAGTGGTTAAGAATCCACTTGCTAATGCAGGGGACACGGGTTCGAGCCCTGGTCCGGGAAGATCCCACATGTCGCGGAGCAACTAAGCCCGTGTGCCACAACTGCTGAGCCTGCACTCTAGAGCCCGTGAGCCTTGACTACTGAGTCCGTGTGCCACAACTACTGAAGCCAGCGTGCCACAACTGCTGAAGCCAGCGTGCCACAACTGCTGAGCCTGCACTCTAGAGCCCACATGGCATGACTACTGAGCCCGCATGCCACAACTACTGAAGCCTGCGTGCCACAACTACTGAAGCCCACGTGCCTAGAGCCCATGCTCCACAACAAGAGAAGCCACCGCAATAAGAAGCCTGCACACTGCAATGAAGAGTAGCCCCTGCTCGCCACAACTAGAAAAAGCCCATGCACAGCAACGAAGACCCAACGCAGCCAAAAATAAATAAATAAATATTTTTTAAAAAAGGACACTAACCCCATCATGGGGCCTCACCCTCGTGATCTCAACTAAACCTGCTTACTTCCAGAGGTTCTGCCTCAAATACTATCACACTGTGGGTTAATGCTCCAACATATGACTTTTAGGGAAACAAACATTCAGTCCATGACATCATGCGCATGGAACAGTGATATATGATTGGTATAACTACAAGAGTTCAGAGGGTAAAATCTTTGTGTACCAGGATACCAAGAAATACATCATAGTGAACCTAAGTCCTAGGAAAAAGCTTGAGGGCCAGGTAGGTATTCCCCCAACACCTTTCTTTATAAACTGTACTAAGATTTTCCTTGATGTAAATTGCAGTGAACATTTCCCATCAATCCTATCATTTGGTCTACGTTTCTGAAGGCAGAGTCCATATCTTGTTAACCCGACTAATGTTGGAAACAAATCAGCTAGGAGATATACAATAGTATAAGCCAAATATGATATTTGGTTCAGGGGGGTTTAAGCAAGAATGATGGGGCAAAACTGATATCAAGTAACATTTTAGGAATAGAATTAACAAGACCTGATAACCAATTAATTATGGGGAATAATGAACAGGAAGAGATAAGAGGACTATAAAATACTCGTAAATGGTGCTTTGCCCATTTACAATGAGCTTACATCAAAATTTTATCCCCTATGTATGAATAAGACTCCAAGGTATTTTTTTAGTATCCTGAAGCTGTAGTTAAAAGTACAATGAGCAGATAACATAAAATAATAATTTTAGCCAGTCACTCATTCCTGAATTTCTCAGACTTTATCAAAGATTGCCATTAGAGTCATTTATTTATGATGCTTCCATGTAATTGGAGCTCCATGCTTGTAGAAATCAAGCTGGCCAGTCCTGTCACATTGGATAAATCCAGCGTGAAACTTTTGAGGAAAGTCTACATGTTGTAGGAGGAATGACTGTGACTAGGCATTCTGATGAAAAAATTTTGTTTTCTAAATTGAGTCTTTGCTTTACTTATTTATTTATTATAAAGCTTTAGCTTTATAATTTGCAAGCTTGTTACCTAAAGAGAAATTAGTCACAAAATATTATGCCAAGTGTATAGTTTGATAAAAAGCATAAAGAATCACTGAGACCAGCCTCTGCTTTGTGGAAGTCATCATTGCTTTGGTTCCCTCATCAGCATGAAAACACCTAAACCATGACCTCCTCAAAGAGGGCTGAACGTCACAGAGCTTCCCCAAGCCGTCTCTCCTAGGCCATCCTTTCACAGCATTCAGAAATATCCCCCAGAATTATCTGCATCCACATCTACACCCATATCTCTTTATAAATTTAAGTGACAATCCACTGGGGTAGGTAACCAAGATACCTTACTACCCCTGAGTTTAAGAAAAAACAGTGTTTACAGCATCCCACTATAAAAAGCATGCATTATTCCTACTTCACAACATCATTTGCAGAGGAAGATATAGGCCATCTGTTTATCTGCAATGCAGATTTTCTCTTTTTAATAACTTTTTTTTTCAAAAATAAATTTTCTCATAGAATAGCTTTTTCAGGTGTTTGAGGTATAATAATCACTCAAAACTCTGCATGGAGAAAGTATCTTTGTTTTACATATTCTCTTTAGGTTTTTATCAGAAGCAACCCAACAATGCCACAGGAATTTGGGGAAAAATATGATCGCAAGAGAGTTGGAAGACTATTTGCATTCATTGGAACATTCTTCCTACAAATATGAACAATCCTGCTGCTTTGGCACCATTAAATTAGTGCTGAAGGCTTCATGATAGTTAAATATCTAGATTTTTTTTATTATTTAACCCTCTAGCATTTTTAAAGTGCTTTTAATAGCCCGTGCTGTAATTAAATTTTGCCACATTGCAATGCACAGTGATTCTGGAACTATCAGTTGTAGAGCTAATTGATAAATCAAACCGTAATTGAGATAATGAAGCTGGTCTTGGCCATCAGTGAGATGGCCACCTAATTAGCTTTTTAATATCTGTTTACTAGTTGAGTGGACAGTAGACCCAGGGTGATGACGGTGCAGTAAAATTAATACAAGAGGAAATAACAAGAGTGAAATGGATCAGAGAGTAGATTTGGCTTCCTACTAATAAGGCTCAGTAGTGCTTGAGAGCTTAAAAAGAAATATCCCGTATCTCCCTTTCTACTCTAAACAAGGTGCAGTGTGAGAGGCCTATCCCACACTAAATGATCCTTAAATGCTGGCTGATCTGAACTAGGGGTTATAGGCTGAAGGGAAATGCCATTAATAAGTTTTATGTGGTGGAGGTGGGGGATTTATACTTCAAGATTACACAGGCAACCTTATGCTATATCCTTGCATAATGTTGCCACTTGGGGCTGTGCATGTATGACAAAAAAAAATGACTGTTTTTACTGCCTTCATTGATGATTATAATGATGATTATTGTGATAGAAATGATAGCAGCTGACTTTCAGTAAGCATCTTCTATGTGTCAAACACTGAGTTAAGTGCTTTATATACAGTACTATTAAATTCTTACAACAACCAGATTTGGTGGCACCGTCAATGTATAAGTGAGGTTTACAAAGAGGTTAAATAACTTGTCTAGGTTCACAGAGCTAGAAAGTAAGAGAGCTTGCATTGAAACTCCAGCCTTTAAGCTAAACATGGTACACTGACCACAACACTCTACTGCCTCTATTTATTGAAGTGGACCAAAAGCAAAGCAATAATTTAACTACCATACTACATGAAGGAAAATTATTACAATCAAATAAACTGTCCCAACATGAGGCAGCTTGTACTATCACAATTTTCTTTGAATTCAGGTCTGTCAAAGCTTAAGGCCCAGTTCTTTCTTCTACACCAGATTTCTAGGTAAAACATGATTTTTTTTTTTATGACATAATACAAAAAATATTAAGAGATCAATGTCATTGTGGTCATTTCTCACTTGGCTTTCCTAAGTCTTTGGGCTCCATGACAACTCAGAGTATCTGGACATTTCAAAACATCAGGTTTTAAGGTAGGGCTAGCTAAATTGCTACCAGTATTTCAGTAGGTCTAATCCAAACCAGGGAGCACCAGAATCTTCCTTTTGGAGAACGAACAAATTGGTGGTTCTAATTTCATAGAGGTCTTTAGGGCTGACTGAAAACCTTTCATTTATTCTTGGCCAAATACTTGATTCATTTACCTCAACAACTCTTGCAAATTTTCCTCATTCCCTTGAGCCTTCCCTCCAATCCATGTTCTAGTTACTATTTGCAATCTTGACTTCTCTCAGATACTTCTCATCTTGCCGACATATATTTACATTGCACTCATCCCTTCATTGACTTTCTGGAAGTCTCAGGGAATGAGCTGTTGCTCTTCCTTTCACCATAAGACTAGCAAACATTACCTTGATACCATTCCCTGTCCTCCTTATGACATTACTCAATCAGTCTTTCTCTCTCTCTCTTTGTCTTCCTCTCTCTCTCCCTCTCTCTTTTTCTCTCTAATTCATGAAAATAGTAGCTTATATTTGTTTCAAAAATTTCAGTCCATCCATTCCTCAAACCATTGCATTATGTCCTCTGCTTCCACCACTCCACTACAACCATTCTTATCAAAGTCATGAATGGCCTCTGGTTCCCATAATTGATTGACCACTTTGAAGCCATCTTTCTGAATCTCTCTGCTGCATTTTACAAGGCATTCTCCAGGAAGAGAATCTCTTCTTTGATTCTCAAGGTGCCACCTTCTCTTGATGACCTCTGTTTGTCTAGGACCGTCCCTTTGGGAGCTCTCTGAATCTTCCTTCCCTTCGATGGAGGTGTACTGAGCTCAGCCCTCAGCTCTTCTCACTCTACACAACCTCCCTTGATGATGCCATATCATTTCACTATTTCATTCCTTCAGTCGATCATTCATTCAACAAATATTTATGGAGTTCTCACCATGTACTTCACAGTATTCCAGAGTCTGGTTATAGAATGGAGAATTAAAATCTCTGCTAGTCAGTATGTATGGACAATATACAAATAAATAGTTAAAAATACTTGGTCAGGTGGTAATAATTCCTATATCAAAGAAAAAAGCAGGGCAGGGGAACCAAGAGTGATAGAGCCTGCCATGTGATAAGGTGACATTTCCACAATAACATGAGTAAAATGAAGAAGATAACCAGATATCTTCTGAGGAAAGAACATGTCAGACAAATGGAAGCAATTTTAAAAGCTCGAGTTTGAAGTATGCTTGCCGCACCCTAGAAATAGGTAGGAGACCAGTGTGGCTGAGGCTGAGTAAGAAAGAAGGAGAATAGTGTGAGCTGAGTTCAGAGATGTGGAGACATAAAGATACTGTCAGCTTTGTAGGATGTATAAGTTAGGATGGGAAGTCCAGCTGCTATAACAAGAACCACATTTTAACAGTTGCTTGAATAAAACAGTAGTGCATTTATCTCTCCTTTGAAAGTCTAAGTTTAAACCCTGGAGAAACAGTATGCTAGTTCCACAATGCAAGGTTACTGGATCATCTGATCTTGTCATTGTGCATTCTTAAACACAGGGCTTTCAAAAATGCATTGAAGATGGGTATTTCATTATCCTGCAGCACATCCCTACCTCAGCTGGTTGATAAGATAGAAAGTAGAAAGTGAAAGCAAATGTCTTTTATTTTGAAAGCATGGTGAAGAGGTTAAACATATCACTTTTATTAGTGTTGTTCCCACCTGAACTGAATCACAGCACCAAAATTTTCTGTTTATGTGTCTATACACTCCTTGAGAAGAAAGACTTTTTATTCAACATTGCTTCTGGTGCACTTAGCACAGGAATTGGCACATTCTGCATACTTAGCATATGTTTATTAAGTGAATAATGGAACAAATAAATGAGTAAAGGTATGATCTCTCTATTCAAGGACCAGTAGAATTTCCATTACACGTCATTTTTTTCCATTATAGATTATAACAGTCACTTTTCAGAGACCAATTCAGATGATAAAAGTCATGTGGTCTGTAAACAGCTGTTCACTCAGGTTTGTTGTCAATCATCTTTCTCCTTCTATGTTAATCATGGGATTTGTTTCTCTCCCTATGCCAGTTGTCTTCTGCCAAACATCTGCATTCAGTCTGATTCATTTTATCTCTGTGAGCACATTCCTAAGCTTCACCTTCAAACATTTTCATTAACCAGTTATATATTTTTAACTTCCATCTGACTCATATCTAAAAATCTACTGTTTTCCTTCTGGCTTTTATCCTGTATTTCTGATTACGGGTATGCAAAGGCAAAATCTGCTTTACAGTAGTAAATAAAATGCCTTAGAGGAGACATAAAATAACTCATTATTTCACACCCAAACAAATCATATTTCTCTCCTCCTTTGATTGTTGGTTCATTTGGGAATTTAGTTGAAAGGGTTTGTGTCTATGAAATTTAGAACACACTGGAAAGAGACTAAAATAAATGCTGAAAATAGTTTTTTTCAGCATTTCCAAAACTTCTCATCTCAAACTATTCCTGTGAGATGCCTATTTCTATTTTGAGTAAGCTATGTGAAGGAGGTTTATACCTTAACATATTTTAAGGTATATTAAAATATGTTTTTATTTTCAAAATAAATTTTTATTTTCCATCAATGATTTAAATTGATAAAGATAGAAATGTGAGCATTAATCCCATCACAATATCTACCTTATTGGGCTGAAAGGGAATTCCCTTAGCTTTTTGTTCCTTAAAATAAATATCAGAGTCTCTTCTATTGCCATACCCCCTCCTTCATTTTTCCTGATCTTCTCCAATTTAGTATCAGAGTTTATGGTGGGGGGGGGCGCTCATGAGATCTCATGGTGCCTGGAAAATTCTTTGAGAAGCTCAGGGGCCACTGCTGGGTAGAACTGCCATCCTATGATTTTCAACCTAGACTGGCCCAGCAATATATTTTTTTGTTTACATATTTGGGTTCCATGTAAAATTTTGAGAAAAGGGCTGTTCTACTAAAAAATAAATAAATAAATAAAAATAAATAAAAATAAATTAAAACCGCTGATCCAAAACACCTTTGAGGCCATCTGCACTGGAATGTGAATTAAAGGCTTAGATTGGTGTCCTGTGACACATCAAGGCATTTTTATGGGTATCATGACATTTGTTTCTAGGTTTTGTTCCTGAGAATTGGGCTACCCAACCCTTTTAGTCATGTCCAATTTTGTCATCATCGTGTAGATGTGGATAAAATCTTTTCATCATGGTTAATATGTTCTTTACAAATGTAGCAATTTCTCATTGAAAACTGCCCTCCTGGGGGAACATAATAGATTTCATGGTTCCCCAACGAAGAGGGAAGGTGCTAACTAGCCGTGTGGCTCCAAGTACATCATTATAGTAACTGCTTCCCTTTAAAGAATAAAGAGCTGGTATTACAGCCTTAAAATTCCCTTTTAATACCAATAAAAAGACATTTTCACACTTGTTCTGTGAATAAAGTTTCTTCAGTAACTCAAAAAAAAAATATCTGAGAAAACTTATAAAATAACAACTGCTAACCTTTGCTTAAATGTCAGAATTATTGAGATGGCAGAATCATCTGTATTATTATCAATGTAGATTTCTGCTTCCTAGACTCAGAGAACCTAATTCAGAAAGACCATGTCCTGAGAAATAGTGATTATATTTTCTAGCATGCAGAAGCCAGTAAAAGCTACAGATCTGAATCACTCTTAAAGCTCCTGTCAGAAGTGAGCCAAAGAAAAAACCCCAAGATGGTTTTCTGTATTCAGGAACATTATGGCAGATATATAGGTATAGATATAATTATAGATATTGTTATGCATATATAATATTACAGTATATAATATACTATATATAAAATATAACATAGTATTACTATATTGATACAGTAGTAATTTTTGAATGTTCAGGTAGATCATTTTGGTATGTATATACATTTACACATGTGTATATATGTGTACATACACATATTTATAAATTTATAATTAAACTCTCTAATGTTAAGTTTTTGCTTAGCTCTATATTTTACATAAAGGGGCAATTTAACACCCTCATTCACTTAGAAACCAATTAGTTTCTATGTCATTCAATGGTGGTTATTTTTCCCCCAAGAGAAAGAATGTAATTGGATTTATGAGATATGAAAATGTGCGCATTGGTAAAATATAGACATATCATTATTGCATTTAATGGGTAAAACACTTGAGGGAAAAGCATTTTAGACACATAACAATTTAAAACCAATGAAATGGTTTTCTACATAGAAGACTTCAGGGGGAGAATGTTTTTAAAAATGCTCGAAAAGTATTGCATCAAAAGTTGATTTATGTGGAGGTAGAGTCAAGATGGTGGTGTGGGAAGACACGGAGTTAGCGTCTCCCCACAACTAGGGCACCTGCCGGCTGCTGGTGGGGGACTCCAATGCCCAAGGAAACGGGAAGAACCCCAGAATGAACTGGTAGGACGTAGGAGGGCTGAGGGGGGAGGAGAAGTGGAGGCCAGACAGGATCAGCTCCCTTGAGGCCAGGGAGATCAGGAGAGGCAGGCAGGAAGGACTCTCCAGGAAGAGCGGGAGAGGAGCAGAGGCCGATCGACTGGCCCACTCGGGCAGGGGAGCCTGCTGAGCTCCCAAGCTGCTTCTCCCCACTCCAGAACCCCATCCAGGCCGCGTGGGTCCTGGGGGCATAGGAGGAGGCTGGGGTGATCAGGAGAGGCAGGAGGGAGGGGCGCTCCCATACCCCAGCCGGAGGAGCAGGAGAGGAGAGGAGGGCGTTTGCCCCGCCCACTTGAGCCCAGGAAGCCTGCTGAGTTCCCAGGTGAGGTCCCCTGCACTCTGAGACCAGGGGTGGGGGGCACACCTGGGCCCCTTCTGTTCCTTGGGCCTAAGCCTCACCCCCCACAGCCCCCAGGGCCTTTTCCAGCCCTGTGGGTCCTGAGCATGGGCCCCGCCCACCACCCAAAGCTCACCCTTGCTTAGGCCCCACCCTCCACAGCCAAGGCCTTTCTCCCCCCACCCCTTTTTTTTTCTTTTCCCTCCTCCACTTTGTTGATATTGTGGTACTGATGTACCTTCCAGTTGTTGACTCATCTGTATGTTTATTTTTACATTCTTTCTAACATATCTGTTAGTTTCCTAGTCTAATTTTATTTTTTACTTTGTTTTTTTTTTTTTTTTTGCCACCCCACAAGGCTTGCAGGATCTTGGTTTGTGAGCCTGGGGTTGGGCAGAAGCTCTTGGGGTGGGAGCTCCAAGTCCAAACCACTGGACTAACAGAGAACCTCAGACCCCAGGGAATATTCATGGGAGTGAGGTCTCACAGAGATCCTCAACTCAGCACCAAGACCCAGCTCTATCCAATAGCCTACAAACTCCAGTGTTGGAAGCCTCAGGCCAAACAACCAGTAAAACAGGAGCACAATCTCACTCATAAAAAAAAAAAATATATGAGATGGCAAAAAAATATGTCACAGATGAAGGAGCAAGGTAAAACCCTACAAGACCAAATAAATGAAGAGGAAATAGGCAATCTACCTGAAAAAGAATTCAGAGTAATGATAATAAAGATGATTCAGAATCTCAGAAAAAGAATGGAAGCACGGATTGAGAAAATACAAGAAATGTTTAACAAAGATCTAGAAGAACTAAAGAACAAACAAACAGAGATGAACAACACAATAACTGAAATGAAAAATACACTAGAAGGAATCAATAACAGAATAACTGAGGCAGAAGAACGAATAAGTAAGCTGGAAGACAAAATGGGGAAATAACTGCTGAGCAGAAGAATAAAGAAAAAAGAATGAAAAGAATTGAGGACAATCTCAGAGATCTCTGAGACAACATTAAACACACCAACATTCGATTTATAGGGGTCCCAGAAGAAGAAGAGAAAAAGAAAGGGTCTGAGAAAATATTTGAAGAAATTATAGTTGAAAACTTCCCTAACATGGGAAAGGAAATAGTCACCCAAGTCCAGGAAGCACAGAGAGTCCCATACAGGATAAACCCTTGGAAAAACACACCAAGTAACATATTAATCAAACTAACAAAATTAAATTCAAAGGAAAAATATTAAAAGTAGCAAGGGAAAAACAAAAAGAAAACATACAAAGGAATCCCCATAAGGTTGTCTGCTGATTTTTCAGTGGAAACTCTGCAGGCCAGAAGGGAGTGGCAGGATATACTTAAAGTGATGAAAGAGAAAAACCTACAACCAAGATTACTCTACTCAGCAAGGATCTCATTCAGATTCGATGGAGAAGTCAAAAGCTTTTCAGACAAGCAAAAGCTAAGAGAATTCAGCACCACCAAACCAGCCTTATATCAAATGCTAAATGAACTTCTCTAGGCAAGAAACACAAGAGAAGGAAAAGACCTGCAATAACAAACCCAAAACATTTAAGAAAATGGTAATAGGAACATATATATCGATAACTACCTTAAGTGTAAATGGATTAAATGCTCCAACCACAAGACACAGACTGGCTGAGTAGATACAAAAACAAGACCAAAATATATGCTGTCTACAAGAGACCCACTTCAGACCTAGGGACACATACAGACTGAAAGTGAGGGGATGGAAAAAGATATTCCATGCAAGTGGAAATCAAAAGAAAGCTGTAGTAGCAATACTCGTATCAGATAAAATAGACTTCAAAATAAAGATGGTAACAAGAGATAAGGAGGGACACTACACAATGATCAGGGGATCAATCCAAGAAGAAGATATAACAATTATAAATATATATGCACCCAACATAGGAGCACCGCAATACATAAGGCGAATGCAACAACCGTGAAAGGAGAAATCAACAGTAACACAATAATAGTAGGGGACTTTAACACCCCACTTACACCAAAGGACAGAACATCCAAACAGAAAATAAATAAGGAAACACAAGCTTTAAATGACACAAGAAACCAGATAGATCTAATTGATATTTATAGAACATTCCACCCAAAAGTGGAAGAGTACACTTTTTTCTCAAGTGCACATGGAACATTCTCCAGGATAGATCACATCTTGGGTCACAAAACAATTCTAGGAAAATTTAAGAAAACTGAAATCATATCAAGCACCTTTTCTGACCACAACACTATGAGATTGGAAATCAATTACAGGAAAAAAAACTGTAAAAAACACAAATACATGGAGACTAAATAGTGCACTACTAAATAACTGAAAGATCACTGAAGAAATCAAAGAAGAAATTAAAAAAACCATAAAAACAAATGACAACGAAAACGCGATGACCCAAAACCTATGGGAGGCAGCAAAAGCAGTTCTAAGAGGGAAGTTTATAGCAATTCAATCCCACCTCAAGAAACAAGAAAAATCTCAAATAAACAATCTAACTCTACACTTAAAACAACTAGATAAAGAAGAACAAAGAAAGCCCAAAGGCAGTAGAAGGAAAGAAATCATAAAGATCAGAGCAGAAGTAAATGAAATAGAAACGAAGAAAACAATAGCAAAGATCAATAAAACTAAAAGCTGGTTCTTTGAGAAGATAAACAAAATTGAAAAACCATTAGCCAGACTCATCAAGAAAAAAAGGGAGAAGACGCAAATCAATAAAATTAGAAATGAAAAAGAAGAAATCACAACTGACACTGCAGAATACAAAGGATTATAAGAAACTACCAGAAACAACTATATGCCAATAAAATGGACAACCACAAAGAAATGGACAAATTCTTGGAAAGGTATAATTTTCCAAGTCTGAACCAGGAAGAGTTAGAAAATATAAATAGTCCTATTACAAGTAATGAAATTGAAACTGTAATTAAAAATCTTCCAACAAACAAAAGTCCAGGACCAGATGGCTTCACAGGCAAATTCTATTAAACATTTAGAGAAGAGCTAACATCGATCCTTCTCAAACTCTTCCAAAAAATTGCAGAGGGAGAAACACTCCAAAGTTAATTCTACGAAGCCACCATGACCCTGATGCCAAAACCAGAAAAAGATATCACAAAAAAAGAAAATTATAGACCAATATCACTGATGCACATAGATGCAAAAATCCTGAACAAAATACTAGCAAACAGAATCCAACAGCACATTAAAAGGATCATACACCATGATCAAGTGGGATTTATGCCAGGGATGCAAGAACTCTTCAATATATGCAAATCAATCAATGTGATACACCACATTAACAAATTAAGGAATAAAAACCATATGATTATCTCAACAGATGCAGAAAAAGCTTTTGACAAAATTCAACACACATTTATGATAAAAACTCTCCAAAAAGTGGGCATAGAGGGAACCTACCTCAACATAATAAAGGCCATATATGACAAACCCACAGCAAGCATCATACTCAATGGTGAAAAACTGAAAGCATTTCCACTAGGATCAGGAACAAGACAAGGATGTCCACTCTCATCACTCCTATTCAACATAGTTTTGGAAGTCCTAGACGCAGCAATCAGAGAAGAAAAAGAAATAAAAGGAATACAAATTGGAAAAGAAGTAAAACTGTCACTATTTGCCAATGACATGATACTATACATAGAACATCCTAAAGATGCCACTGGAAAACTACTAGAATTAATCAATGAATTTGGTAAGGTTGCGGGATACAAAATTAATGCACAGAAATCTCTGGCATTCCTATACACCAACAACAAAAAATCAGAAAGAGAAATTAATGAAACACTCCCATTTACCACTGCAACAAAAAGAATAAAATACCTAGGAATAAACCTGCCTAAGGAGGCGAAAGGCTTGTACTCAGAAAACTATAAAACACTGATGAAAGAAATCAAAGATGACATAAAGAGATGGAGAAATATACCATGTTCTTGGATTGGAAGAATCAACATTGTGAAAATGACTATACTACCCAAAGCAATCTACAGATTCAATGCAATGCCTATCAAACTACCAATGGCATTCTTCACAGAATTACAACAAAACATTTTACAATTTGTATGGAGACACAAAAGACACCGAATAGCCAAAGCAATCTTGAGAAAGAAAAATGGAGTTGGAGGAATCAGCCTCCCTGACTTCAAACTATACCACAAAGCTACAGTAATCAAAGACAGTATGGTACTGACACAGAAACAGAAATATAGATCAGTGGTACAGGATAGAATGCCCAGAGATAAACCCACGCATACATACAATGTATGTTTCTCCAGGAACATACAATGGAGAAAAGACAGCCTCTTCAATAAGTGGTGCTTGGAAAACTGGACAGCTACCTGTAAAAGAATGAAATTAGAACACTACCCAACACCATACACAAAAATAAACTCGAAATGGATTAAAGACTTAAATGTAAGATCAGACACTATAAAACTTTTAGAGGAAAATATAGGAAAAACACTCTTTGTCATAAACCACAGCAAGATCTTTTTTCATCCATCTCCTAGAGTAACAGAAATAAAAACAAAAATAAACAAATGGGACCTAATTAAACTTAAAAGCTTTTGCACAGCAAAGGAAACCATAAACAAGATGAAAAAACCCTCAGAATGGGAGAAAATATTTGTAAATGAAACAACAGACAAAGGATTAATCTCCAAAATATACAAACAGCTCAATATCAAAAAAACAAACAATCCAGTTAAAAAATGGGTGGAAGACCTAAATAGACATTTCACCAAGGAAGACATACAGATGGCCAAGAGGCACATGAAAAGATGCTCAACATCACTAATTATTAGAGAAATGCAAATCAAAATTACAATGAGGTA
Organism: Eschrichtius robustus; assembly: GCF_028021215.1. Classification (NCBI taxonomy): domain Eukaryota; kingdom Metazoa; phylum Chordata; class Mammalia; order Artiodactyla; family Eschrichtiidae; genus Eschrichtius; species Eschrichtius robustus. The sequence goes on along the minus strand of NC_090834.1, from coordinate 92,294,836 downwards.
TCACCTCACACCGGTCAGAATGGCCATTATCAAAAAAGCTAGAAACAATAAATGCTGTAAAGGGCGTGATGAAAAGGGAACTCTCCTACACTGTTGGTGGGAATGTAAATTGATACAACCATTACGGAGAACAGTATGGAGGTTCCTTAGAAAACTAAAAATGGAACTACCATATGACTCAGCAATCCCACTACTGGACATATACCCTGAGAAGACCATAATGCAAAAAGAGATATGCACCACAATGTTCATTGCAGCAGTATTTACAATAGCCAGGACATGGAACCAACCTAAATGTCCATCGACAGATGACTTATAAAGAAGATGTGGCACATATATACAATGGAATATTACCCAGCCATAAAAAGAAACGAAATTGAGTTATTTGTAGTGAGGTGGATGGACCTAGAGTCTGTCACACAGAGTGAAGTAAGTCAGAAAGAGAAAAACAAATACTGTATGCTAACGCATATATATAGAATCTAAAAAAAAAAAAAAAAAGGTACTGATGAACCTAGTTGCAGTGCAGGAATAAAGAGGTAGACATAGAGAATGGACTTGAGGACATGGGGTGGGAGGACGAAGCCGGGGCGAAGTGAGAGTAGCATCGACATATATACACTACCGAATGTAAAATAGTTGGCTGGTGGGAAGCAGAAGCATAGCACAGGGAGATCGGCTTGATGACCTAGAGGGGTGGGATAGGGAGGGTGGGAGGGAGGCTCAACAGGGAGGGGATATGGGGACATGTGTATGCATACGGCTGATTCGCTTTGTTGTACAACAGAAACTAACACAGTATTGTGAAGTAATTATACTCCAATAAAAAGCTATTTAAAAATATATGGATAACTAAAAAAACAAGTTGATTTATTTAACGCTGTAATAAAATCTTGCAAAATATCTGCTCATAAACCTTGTTTTCTTTTTGAAAATAAATTACTTAAAATACAGTTAGGAGAACTGTAGACCTTTCAAGTGTGAGGCGAGATGATATTCAGAAGTAATTTATAATCTTATGTCCCAAAGGATCTAAAACCTCTTATAATAGGTTGCGTTTTATATTAGATGTAACCAATACAGTCAAGTTAATTTGTTTATTCAGAACCAGTGAACTGCCCTGAATAGGCAACTGAGTGCATTGTTTCATTCTAACACTTGGATAGAAAGAATCAGTTTTTCACTGGGTATGAACTGATACAGATTATTTTATGACTTTTATGTATATCATATATAAGCAATATGTTGTCAAGACATATTATTTATTTGAAGCCTAGAGAATTAGACAAATTTTCTCATTTTAAGAGTATGTACAAATGAAATGGAGAGAAACCACTGACAGCTAAGAAAGGTCCCCTAGAGGAACTTTTGATGACAAATTGGATTAAACCTCGGATTGATGACCCAGTTAAGAAGGACTTCACCCTAAAAAAGGAATTAGAGTGGAAATTCTGGGAAGATAATGGAGTAGGAAGCACAAGATATCTATCTCTCTACCTGGACAAAACATTGCAATAGCACAATATGTCTGATTTATTTTGGAACTCTTGCTTCTACTGAAAGCTTGCAACTTCCAGGGAAACAATTAGTTGGTAAAATGTGGTTAATTTCAGCCAATTTCAGCTCTTAGAAAAGTAGGAGCTACCCACTCCTCATCCCTCAGCCCCATGGCATGCAGCTGTGTACAGGTTCCTAAAGCACCTTGCGCACAGCTTGCAGGAGCTAGGGTGGGCAAAAAAGACTCCGCCCTCCAAATTTTGGAGATCTGCGCTCTGATTGCCCATTGTTGCTTCTGATCACAGAGGTGTGGTTCCTCAAAAAATTAAAAATAAAATTACCATATAATCCAACAAGTTCACTTCCGGGTATAGTCAGCCAATGGTGGATTGAAAATATTTCCCCCAAAAAATATTCCAGAAAGTTCCAAAAACCAAAACTTGAATTTTCCACATGCCAGTAATTATTTACATAGCATTTACATTGTATTAAGTCTTATAAGTCATCTAGAGATGATTTAAAGTATGCAGGAGGATGTAGGTAGGTTATATGCAAATACTATGCCGTTTTATATAAGGGACTTATGCTTCTGAGGATTTTGGTATCCACGGGGTGTCTTGGAACCAATTTCCCACTGATACCAAGGGACAAATGTATATACACTAAAGAATTGAAAGCAAGGTCTCAAAGAGATACTTATTTGTGAATCATGTTTATAGCAGCATTATTCACAAAAGCTAAAGTGTGGAAGCAACCCATGTGTCCATCGACTGATGAATGGATAAGCAAAATGTGGTATATACATACAATGGAGTATTATACAGCTTTAAAAAGGAAGGGAATTTTGACATTTCCCAAAACATGGATGAACTTTGAGGGCAAATACTCTGATTCCACTTATATGAGGAACTTAAATTTAAAAAATCATTGAGACAGAAAGTAGAATGGTGGTTGCCAGGGGCAAGGAGATGGGAAAACGGGGACTTATTTTTTAATGGCTATAGTTTCAGGTTTGCAATGTAAAAAGAGTTCTGGAGATGGATGGTGGCGATGGTTACATAGTAATTTGAGTGTATTTAATACTACTGAACTGTACACTTGAAAATGGTTAAGACAGGAAATTTTGTTACGCATATTTTAATGCGATAAACGAAAAAATGGGGAAAAGGAAATTAAGGTGAAAAGAGCATATTGTTTTTTTAAGAGTTCTAGATAATACTAGATTTTGATTAAGCCAATGGTTCTTAATCCTGAGTGCGCATCAGATTCACCAGTGAAACTTTAAAAGTTTCACCTGCTTAGAACTCACTCTAAAGGTTCTGATTCAGTAAGTTATAAGTACAGTTCGGATGTGTGCATTTGTATGACGCTCCAAAGATAATATTTAAGTATGTCCAGGGCTGAGAGTCATAAAATAAAGTTTTGGCTGACATCAGGTCAAAGTTTACAGGCACACACCATTCAAAGCAGGGGAGGGTTGGGAGGGTGGAGAATGAATGGATGTGTTCCTATAGTCAGTACTGCCTGGGGTATTCACAGCCGAGTTCCTAGTAACAGGCAGACAATGAACTTGACAATGGATACATCAATCTTTTCCAATTTCCTGAAATGTGTCATACTCCTGGACATAGTTCTTTCAATTATTCATTCAAATATCTGGCACTTTCTCCCTCAGCAATGATGTTTAGAAAAGTCTTCCCTGACATCAAATGACTTCTACCAATCTCTGTGTAGCTACTGTTCTTTTCAGAAATATAATAGATCTATACATATGTTTTACTGCACAGATACTTCTGTATTGAAAATATTGTAACAAAGCAGTGCTTATGAGGCTGCACTAATGGAATATGGATAAAATTGAGAAGGGTAAACTTTGCTCTAGAAACATTCTGCTATGATTATAACCTAGGCATTATGATTAGGTAACAAAATGTAATAATTGTTCAGTAGATTAAAAGAGTCGTATGTCTGCAAATGAAGTCAGAACTTGAGAAAAATAGCACAAATTTTATGGATCTCAGAGATAACTAAGCTACAAGGGTCAAATCTTTTGCCTTAAGAAAAGACAACTATCTGGCTGCAGTGTACTTAAACTGGTAAACGTGTGAATTTAGGATGGCAGTACTACGTACACTGCGAATAAGAATGAATTTCACCTAAATTAGCAGCAGAAACTGAAGGCTTACATAATCTATGTGTCCCTCACACTTCTCGACACAAATAATGCCTATGCATAGATCACAGGGTTAGTTATCTTTATATAAGAAACATGGTTACTATCCCATATGCTTGCTTTATTTTGCTCCAGAGTGAAATAAATATTTGTCATGAGGTAAATTGGATCCTGAATTACTTGTATGCAGCATCAGTGTCAGTAGTACTGTAGCATCCTCTATGATATCTGAAAATTGACCATTTCCAGGCTTACAACAGAGTCTAAGAACTGTATTGTTTCAGTATGGCTTGCCAATCTTGGTAAGTCCCTCTTACATGGCAATAGAAAAATTTGGGGGGAAACACAAAGACCAAAAGGGATCATGCTTTTATCTGGACCTCCCATATCCTGGTAAGTCAGCTTAGTGTGAACAGGTAATTATCAAATGTAATTTTAACTGAATCTTCTGCAAACTTATCTTTAGGGTTAATTCGCAGAGTATTTATACTGTCCTTTTAGATGGATCCGTTGTCATGTCTGGGAGAGAAGTTTCCTACAGTGGTAGAAGCCAGACTGTATGAGACGATAAATACATTGCAAATATTTTTGAGTGGGGCGTGACTGTCATTTAAATATATTTGCTTCCATTCTAAGCATTAAGCAATAGAACCATATAAATGTCAGCCAGAGAAAATTGAATACAGTCTACTGGTTTAAGGAATATTGAAAAATTACCTAATTCTCTTTTTATGACGTCTATGTGAACTAAATGGTTTGTCTTGGTGCATAGCAAATTATAGCTTCTTGAAAAATATATATTTATTAATTAACATGGCAATCAAAAGGACCCTGATAATGGAGGGATTTGTTCCTGAAATATTTAGTTAAAATTTCTCAAGGATTTATTATGATATGTACATAGCATTCCACAAATTTATTCCCAGCCCAATTCAACTGGAACAACTTGAAATGGATTGCTTATGTTGATACCATTTCCACTAATACAGAAAGAAAAAAAGATGTATTTTTGCACCATAAAATTTTTAACTTTGGTCTGCAAAAAAAGCAATTCATCATAAATATGTGAAAAGTCTCTGTCCATTTGGGAGAAAATCATTTGTGTTAAACTAAAGCAACCTCAAACATTTTTGACCAAATCAAATTTCGTATCATTTCAGGAATTCTGAGTTTTCTCCATCAACAAAGTTGAAATCCCTAGATCATATTTGTAGCTACTTTTTCCTATACCTCTCACATCTGTTCAGTTACCAAAAGCTAATAAATCTATTGGAATATTTCACCTCCTCTCTGTATTTGCATCATCTCTCCATCTAGTTTAGCCTATTTCTCATTTATAATATTACATAAGTCTCTTACTTAACACAATATTAAACAATATTTAAATCCCTACTATGTGCCAAACACTGGTCACATGACAGACACATCTTCCAATTGCTCTCCTTACATACATCTGTTTTTCTCCCTTTCAAAAAATCTACCACGTGAATAAATGCTACCAAGTTCTAATCATGTAACTCCACTTCTAAAATCCTTCAGTGCATAACAAATTAAGCAAACACTACTTAGTTGGGATTTCAAGGTTTTGAGCCAAATAGCTCTAAAATATTACACAACCTCATTCCCCACTTCTCCATTTTAAGCCCCACAGCTTTAGTCAAACAATAAATTTCCCACTGTCACTAGAATGCACTCTTCATATATATTTTAACTTCACTTTGTTTTTCTCACTAGGATATACTCTCTCCTACTCTTCATTGATCAAAATCTCATCTTTACTTGAAATCTTCTTTGAATACCCATCTTTATGAAGTCTCTCCTAGGAACACTTTATGGATATCTCTTTTATGGTATTAATATTTCCCTGTTCCATGGTTATCCTTGAAAGTTCTGGGGACCCTTTTTATTAGTGGCAGGTAACAGAAGCCTAACTCAAAATTACTTGAGTAAGAAAATGAATGTTTTGATTTGCAGTAATAAAATATCCAAGGGGAACTAGATCCAGGGGTTCTAACGAAGTCAGAAGGATTTGTTTTTCTTTTTGTTTTTCTTTTTTTCTTTCTATCTCTTGAATGTTTTCTTCAATGTTGGTTGGCTTCATCCTAAGGCCTGCAGCATTCATGTGCAATTCCCAGCAACTGCAGGGTTATGTAATTAGACTTAGGAAACCTAGTGGGAAGAGAGATTACTTTCCTAATAATTACAAAATGTCACTGAATTGATTTGAAAGATCTGAATATGGTGATGAGCCCATTTATGAATTAATCACTAAGTTGAAGAGAACTGAGTACACTGAGCCAACAAATCTAGATCAAATGACTGATCTTGGAACTTGCGGTTATTGTCAGTCCTACTCAAATCACTTGGACAAAAAATGGATGCGTGTATAAGTCAGTTCCTACAGCCCAAACTCTATAACTCAATGGCATAACTGTAAACATGAATCCTGCATCATCTACAGGGTTCAGCTGATCTTGACAAGGTTGATCCTTGTTCTTTAGATTAGCACTGCTGCACATATTTCTCATTCTCCTCTTGGGACCAGTGGACTAATCAGGCAATGTCCAACATTCAAAAGACCAAGTCTTTCTGTGCAAGACCATTGCAAGCTTCTGTTTGTATCACATCTACTAATATCAATCAGGCAAAGCAAGTCAAGTGGCAGAATCAAGGAGCACGAAGATAACCCTACTTACGGTATTAGGTACTTCAAGGTTATGCTACAGAGAAAGATGAAGAATTACAACCTGAAATTCAGTCGACCACAGTGAGAGTTGTTCTCAGAGGAAAACGCAAGATTCTCATTAAAATTAAAGTAAATGGATTCAGGGAAGCAAAAATAACAGTTGTAGAGACCGTCAATTTTTATCTCAATCAATCCTTAATATGTTACAAGAATCTTAATGGCACAGATTTTATCTAATTTAATTTTGAAAACTCTGTGGTTCCTAAAATAGTGTATTCATTCAGTTAATATTTATCAAGTGTAAAGTTTCCAATTCCTTTTTGCAACAAACACTGTAATATTTCCTACAGGGAGGCGTAGAATTTTCAGTTCTTGTTACATCAATTAGGAACATTTTCAGCTTCAATGAACACATTACCTGATTAATAGCAGGTTTAATCAAACAGGAGCTTTGTTTTTTTTTGATTTAAGAATGTGGAGCTATGCAGCTGCTTTTGTTCATTATTATCTGAGACTGCATGCTTGTGATTTTCTTTGCCTTTACCTTATGGCTGCAAGATGGCTACCACAGCTCCAAGTATCACATCAGCATTCCTGGTAAGAAGACGTGGCAAAGGACTGGTGCCAGCTATATCTATACCTGCAGCAGAAGAGAATTATTTTTTCCAAGTTTCCCAGGGTGCCTCCAGCTCTATTTCATTGGCTAGAACTGTGTCACCTGCCCAATTTTTGTTCCAGGAGATACTAAGAAAGTGAGTATGTCTTTTACATGTTCCATGGTAAAGGGGCAGAAGAATCAGATTAGGAACGTTTAATGGTCTAGCCAAACTACAACCCCCACCCTTCTGCCCCTATGAAAAGCTACATTTAGACAACATTAAACAGTTCTTATTATTCAACAGGATTCATTAGTCAATCAAACATGCAAGTGAATATTGATTTTAGAGTAAAAACCTAGGTGTGGAAGATGGCTAAATCATAGTTCCATAAGCACAGAGAAGTCATTTAACTTCTCTGAGCCTCTGTTCCCTGATCCCTATCATAGGAATGATGACAGCCACTCTGATGGGTTATGGTGAAAATTTAATGAGATAATAAAATTGAAGGGCATCACACAGCATCCAACACAACACTGATCCTCTAAAAAGTATAGTTTTATTATTATTTGACAGATTGACAAGTCTAGGGTATTTTACTTTACACAGAACAAGATGATAGAGAAACAGGGTTCCAACTGTAAGCATTTTGCTTCTTGTTTTACAGAAATTATTTTAAAACTTTTCCAGGATGGGAAAAGGGGAAGAGGCAACTTATGACTTTTTTCTTTTTCTGAAAAATCTTATGTTAATATTTAAATGGTGTCGAGAATAACTTTCCTGTCCACTTTTTTAGGATTCTGTTAATGATAGTGGGTTCTACAGTATTTTTAATATGAATGTATGTCATCTAGTTCTATTCTGTAAGGCAGATTAACCAAAAGCAGAGTACTACCATAGTAAAGAAATTTAAAAAAAGGAGCGTGTTTTATACTTATTCTGAAAAATTACATGCTGTATAGTGTTTGGAAAGAAATTTCCAACATATAAAAGTACTATAATTTTTCCTTAGAAAATTATTGAAAGAATATGTATGTAATGGCCTGACCCTCCATCAGAAAGCTGTGGGTGGTTCAAGGGATTTTGATGTGGTATTAATGGTAACACTATGAGTCTGTACAGTGCTTTAAAGTTTACATAGCCACTTCATGTCAGATTTCATTTGATTCTCATGGAAGAATTAGGAGGTAGATAATATGCTTTTAATTTTGCCAATGAGAAATACAAAGTTTAGAAAGTTTAAACAACTTGTTAAAACTTACAAAAAGAGTCAGGGTGGACGAAGGCAGCCAAAAAGTACAAACTTCCATTTAACAGATAAATAAGTACTAGGGATGTAATGTACAACATGACAAATACCATTAACGCTGCTGTATGTTATATATGAAAGCTGTTAAGAGAGTCAATCCTAAGAGTTTCCATCACAAGGAATTTTTTTTCTATTTCTTTAACTTCTTAGCTATATGAGATAATGGATGTTCACTAAATTTATTGTGATAATCATTTCATGATGTATGTAAGTCAAATCATTATGCTGTACATCTTAAATGCATACAGGGCTTTATGTCAATTATATCTCAATAAAACTAGAAGAAAGAAAAAGAGTCAGGGTAAAAATGAGACTAAAATCCAGAATTTCAGATCCTAATTTCAGGACCCTGAGCACCAGAGGTGGAGTTACTCAATCCATGATCAATCAATCAGCTTTGTGACTTATAACACTATGCCTCAGTCTCCTCCTTGATAAAGTGAGGGTTCTATTAGCACCTACCTCATAAGGTTGTCATGAGGATCTAGTGAGACCACACCATACAGCAATGACTTGCACTTAATAAGCAGGCTTAAAAACATTAGGTATTATTTTTACTAGCATCCTTAGTATGTTTCACTTCCTAGTATCATCTAAGCAGCACAAAGGAAGGTAAGGTAGAAATGATCTGAGTGTTTCCAATAAACCAGATATTCTCAGGGTCAAAGCAACTCCCTGGTAGTAGGTTGGATATCCTGGGAGACATCAAATCCTAGGGACTCATTGATGAGTTACTGCTCTTGGGGACAAATTGTATACTGGGAGACTCAAGTGTAAGGCAAGTACCAACTAGTATCTAGACATCAGTTAGCAAATGGCATCTTTCCTGGTAGATTTCATCCCAATTTTTCTTCAGTAACATAGAAATCTGAAATCTCCCTTAACTTTCCTCCTTTGTTCTTTCAGGTCTGATTCTGCTTAAGGATCCTACTTGCCTCCTTTGGTTAGCTCAAGTGAATAATTTTGCACAACGTAATCTCAAAGTTGGAACCCCATTTCTTAATAAACAAAGAGGAACATATATTTCCTAGAGTATTTTATGAGCCAAGGACTGTATTAGGTACTCACTCCATAAAGATGAATCTGGAGAGTTCCATTTCTTAGGAAACTGTATAGAATAAATGGAGGCAGGTATGAAAACAAGTATGTTTAATGAAATTTCCTGAGTGCTATAATGAAAAATGTGCACAAATGCTACGGATTACAGATGTAGTGACCAGCAGGCTGGGGAGAGTAGGTTAAGTGCTTAGGTTACAGGAGTCACAGACTGGCAGCTTCTGGCTGAGTCTAGCCACAGAGCAGATGAAATTTGAATAACATAAGTAGGCATAAGCTCTCTGTCTCGCATAAGCTCTCCATGTAAGTTTCTGCAAATTTGACTTTTGACTTTAAGTAAAAATGATAACAAATATACATACACCTAACATAGTCCTTATCCTGGAGCAGACAAGCAGTGCTTATGGCTTAAATGTAAGATATAAAGTTCCCAAGAGTTACTGAAATGCAAAGATAATTACTCAGTGGGAGAAACAGATGAAAGCATAGATACATTTTATTCTGCCATTTGAAGTTAGAAATAATGTCTTAATGAACAAGATATCACTAGATGCAACACATCTTGGTATTTCTTACAGGTAAGCAATGTGAAGATAATAGACATGAAGGATTTTCCCTAAATAGTTCAAAGCATTACAATTTTTATCAGGGTCACCTTTATTGCATGCAGAGCCCTGGACAAAAAGTTTCTTCAGGGTCCCATTGCTCTATACACAATTTGATTTTTAGAATTATTCCAAAATACATTGGCCCATGTGAGGTTTGGTAATTTGTTGACGGATATTTGGAAAAATTGGTAGAGAAGAGATGCTAACATATTTGTTCATTGCCTTAATAAGTGCATGAGAAGATTCTTTACAGATTCTAAGCACCATCTCTTTTTGTTCCAGGCCAGGAACCATCTCTTTGTTCTTTATTATCATGTGCATTATTCCTGGATAATTTTAAATCTGTCACCACAAAAAAGGGCAGAAATGTTATTTTTCACAATGCCATGGCTCTTTAGCACCTATTTGTATTGAAACAACATAGATCTTCCTGCCTTTGCAGTTGCCTATTTCACGTTTATTTAGTGCTGATTAAATCATTACTCATGCCATGACATCATCTGTCCGTGAATGCTAACTCCTGATAACTCTCTCAAAGTTTGTTATCATGCTTTATTAATGTTGAACACAAATGCATTATCTTACCCAAAGTACGCTAGAAAATGGTAATGATCATTCATTTTCTAGTCATGTTAAATTTGCTCTTTGGAATTTTAAAATATAAATCTAAAACCGTATCCTCTCTTGAACTATTTAGGCTACAGTCACTGCATTCCGACATCATGATTTCTTTTAATGTTTATGGCACAGCTGCCTTCTATACACGGCCATGAGCAGAAAGCCTGGGAGACGTTCCCATGGCCCAAGCAAGAAGAGCAGTTTCATTTGCACAAATTCCATCTCTAGCATTTCTGGCAGGGCTTAAGACTGTTCTAAGACAGCACACCGTCACCACATTGATCAGGCATGAGAAAATACATAGGTCTAAAAAGCCCCTTGGTGCAACGATTGGTCTCCAAACCCCTCAGAGCAGATAGGTGTGACAACCTCATAGGACTCTGTAACTTGTGATGTGTAGCCTATCAAGGGGTTGGAGTGACTTCTCTGGGTACCCAAAGCAAGGGACATAGAGCATGCAGGACACCTGCCAGCATATGCACTGCCGCTGGGTAAACCAGAGATGGCAATGTGGTCAGAGGATGAATGGGTGAGAACTGACATACCAGTCCATATAGGTATTTCAAGTCAATACTCTTACAGACCAGAACTCTGAATTCATCCTCTATCTGATGGGAGTGTGTGTCATCCCAAATCAGCACGTCAGCACCCTTCTGGAGGCCCATGAAATCAGTGCTGTGCTGACTCACCAGGTTACCCTTTTTGATCATAGCCCATCCTTGGAGCACTGAGGCAACCATCATAGGCACAAGTCCTGGAGCTCTTCAGAGCATCTGATCAACCTGACTTAACAGCAAGGGATGTAAAGGGTTAAAGGGTTAAAGGACACTCTAAAGGGGAGAAACAGGGACTAGGATCTACAGAGACTACACTGCCATCCCCAGTAGGTCTCAGTTTCCAGAGGGGACTTAAGTATTTAGAGGGAGGCACTCCAAAGAAAAGACCTCTTGAGTTGGTCTTATCTTTTCCATCAAACGTGTACTCCCTCTGTAGCCTATTTTTATATCATATTAATAGCTACTGTAGACAAAGTGGTATCCTTGGAAGAATAAAGATTGAAAACATTGAGTTAAAGAAAGTTTAGAATTCTTTAAGGGTGGAATTCTCCATGCGTGTTATATTCATTGTGCTTTGGACGTCTCTAGAAGACAGCATATCCTCAGAAGTTATGTGCCGCATGGTAGTTTATTCAATAACTGTGTTTAAATGAATACAAAATAAGGCAATAAAGGAATGAAAAAGCATTTAGACTGTTGGTATAGTCGGAGATGACACACTTGATCTTAGGGATTATATTATCAATATCTGGGCACCATCCTGGCTCTAATCTTACGTGACATATACCAATGAGCCAGGTGCTAAATTTCTTTGTGCCTCAGTTTCCTCATTTTAAAAATGAGAATAATAATCCAATTGTCGTGAATGCTGTTATGAAAGTATGGATCATATAGCACATAAAACAATTATTCAATGCCTGGTTTATGGTCTAGTGTCAATATATTTTCCTCACATCATCCCCCTCATGAGAATGCTGTATGAATAAAGATTGTATGCAATGTGCAAAGCACTTTTAAAAAGGCTGGCATATACAACGTGCACAAAGATGTTACTTATTATTACCACCTCTTTGTCTATACCTTCATCCAACGTTTAAATGACTTCAACAAAGAGTCATACAAGTTCAGTTTGAACATCTTTACTAGAAATTTCTTTCCCTTTATTGCTTCTTGTATCATTTTTTGAAATCTAGCCTTTTTCCAATTTTATCTGTCATTGTTCCTAAATATAGATCTTTTTGAGCCACATCAATATCTTGGGCAAGATAAAGATTACTATTTCTCTCTATTTTTTTTTTTTATTAGAGTTCAAAATGCCTGGCATGCACACCACTGTATGTACCAGTATATGCAACCTCAGGAAGCCCACAAAGAATTAAAATGACAGATTTCCCAAGTGAGCTAAGGAACAGCCCTCAAAGGTGGAAACATTACATAGATATCCATTGGCTTTAGGTGACTAAAACATTCTCCTACATTTTGCCAGTATCTATAGTGCAAAAAATGTTTTTGCGAAAAATAAATTGGAAAACTTTTATAGGGTCTCCTCCTTTGTGAGGCCCACATTTTTTAAAAGAAGTCATGCTAAACTTCTGTCATCCACATATCTCCTTATAATGACTGAGTTGATACAAAACAGAATCAAATTGAAAGTTTATCCCCTATTTCTCAGATAATTCTTCATATCTCATTTCCTATAGTTAAAATTTTAGAAAATTTTAAGAAAATTCAAAAGATTAATCTTAATTCGAATTCACATACATGTGTATTCTGTTGTTCACATGGTACCACAGGAGAAGATTAAGGCAAGTTCCTTTTCTACGTGTTAGAGATTCAAAGCTGAAGAATTATTTTATAATCAGTTGCTTTAGACAAATCCTCATACTGCATTCCAACTCAGGGTTCTATCAGACAGATTATTCCTATTCTTATTATTTCAACAAATGATTTTCAAACCATCCTGATTATTGCTTTTTCCAAATAACTCTCAAGATTGAGAGATCACCTGGGTGATATTTTCCTTAGTGGTGAATTCTTATTTCTATTAGAAATCATTTGAGGGCAGAAGGAGGGGAATCATTTTGTATATTCTGGGATGGAATTTTACATGCATTTAAAAAGAATTCTTTTTATCAACCACAATAATAAATCTATATAGTTATGGGAATGGGTCAAAACATCCCCTATTCCATGTACACACAGCATAAAATGAAGATACTGATGTTAAAATGCCCGGCAGGTAATGTGCCCTTCTGTGCTCTGCATGAGTGGAGCATATAAGGATCCAGACCTCACACATGGCCAGATGCACTCTGTGCCACCAAAAGTGACTAAGACGGACTAAACTTTGGATAAGTTTCTTACTGACTATGGGTCCCTGACTTCTCTTTTCTCAGAACATTTACTTGAGAAAACTTGCAATTATAAATTCTTTCTCTGCCTCTAAAAATAGGCAGAAAACAAAAATAGAATCCAAGAAAGAACTGAGAAAAAGAAATTTTTCTCCCCTGGCTCTCAAGAATTGAGTTGCAGTAAAGAGAATGCCTCCCTCATGGATATCTTTCTTTTGTGATATATTTTTCAATTTGGCATAATTGGTCATCTTTTGCCGTGCAATTATAAAATAAAAAATCTAATCAAGCTCCTGAAATTATATGTAAATACTGGTATTTTTCTCATATATGTATACTTTTCTCATATGTGATCCATAAATTTCACACAATTTTTAAAGGCGTTCATTACTTCTAAAGAACCACTGGTTCAAAGCAGACCTGCTTGTTATACTTACATAGCAAATAAATGTTTAAAGCATTTTCATATACATAGTCATATTTGATGATTCTGTAAAATTTATCAAACAGTACAGATATAGCTAACTGCAATTTCAAAGGAAAAATCATTAGCTTTAAAACAAATAAAATTAAAGGTGATTCATTTATGGACAGAAGCTAGTTTGTGGCAATATTAAACACAAATCGAAGTTCTGTTCCCAAGTCATTTGTACTATTCTGTATCATTGTTTATCATTAAGGATTTGAAATGCCTTTAGAATACACAGTGGTATGGGATTGAAAATTTACATTTCACTAGAGTACAAATCAGATGAAATTCTAACTACAAATGGGCAAATGGCAAAGTTTTTCAATGATTTCCAAGGTTGGCAATTTGGAACAATTAGAATGCCTTTCATTAAATCTTTTATAATATCTTTAAAATAGATAGGAATGTGTCTTTCACATAAAGTAACCATTTCTTGGCCACCATCTTTGATACATGGAAAGGTGGTGAGAACACAAAACATCTAAGGATTTCCTCATCCTTTGTTGATAAATTAGGTAGTACTGTCTTTTAGGGACAATAAATACAATAGATGGAGTTCAAAACAGCAAAATTGGAGGCACAAACCATATTTCTGCCCACTGTTTCCTTTAAAAAGTATCTGCAATCACTTTTATTTTTAGCTTTATAAACACTTTTTGTAATGTTGTATATTTCTATTCTATAGTAAGAAGACTTTCCTGAGAATTAATGAAAAGATGAATGTGACTTTAGGCTTTGTAGAATACCCAGGAATGGTTTTCATTCTTATCCCAGAATCAGAACATATACCTGAAGAGTAGTCCTTTGTAAGACGAGAACTCCAACTGAGTCCTTGCAAAAACACCGAGGCAAGAACAAGAACTTCAAAACGAAAAATATGCTTAATTTTAGATAGTGTGATATTAGTTAAAAGGCATTGATTGATAGACTTGTGGGCTAAAATACTGCACTAGGTTTAATGGGAATCATTTCAAGAGGATAAAGTAGTGGTAAAAATCTAAGTCGATTGCTTACCATTGATCAGATTAGTCAAAGGTTATTGTCACTATCTGTCAGGTTTGATTAAAGAAAAAAAGGAGAAAGATGAGGTGGAGAGAAAATCAATAGAATGGCAGGATGGGGAAAAAGTGAATATTTTCCATCAGTTTTGGAAACCAGAAATGATAAATTGATCTGTTTGAGAAAATCAAAGAGACAAAAACCAAGTCTGTCTATTTCCACTCTTATTTGTCCCACCTGCCCATGTCTCAAACTCCCAGACACACACATACAAAGAGAGGATGAGAACCAGAATTATGTGACAGGGAGAAGGTATGGTTCAGGTATCAGAGGTAATGGCAGACAAAAATAGTTTTGGTTCTAAAAGGACATCTTCAGAAAAATGTGATAACAATGATTATAATTAACATCTACCAAAGGTTTTGGTAAGTGGTACATATTGGGCTGAGTTACACTCATCAGATCGTTTCTTTTTCACAATTGTCCTATGAGATAGATGTAGTCATTGTTCCTTTTTCCTAAGTGAAAATAAAACGCTCAACAAGTATAACTTGTTTCTTTCATAAATTTATTAAGTGGCATAACAGAAAATCCAAACTAGGCCTATTCAAACCTAGAGCCCAGTATATTAAGCCCAATGCTATAATAATATATTTTGGGTATGACTGAAGTCTATGGAAAATATAGTGTTTTAAAAAGGTTAATATTATTGTCCAATGCTGGGTGTTTTCTAAGAATGAATATATTTTTAGAAGCTTTTATTCTCTTTGACCTTCAACTTTTATTACTTTTTTCCTGATTACATAGGTAATACAGGCTTATTATATCAGACATCCAAGAAATTTCTTCTACTGAAAATAGACATTTTCGGTAATCCTTAATCACTGAAAATATTCACCTCTACCTGATTACTAAATATTTCTCCTGAAACTTTTGGAAGCAGATAAATTTGCAGAGGCTTTTCTTTCTTTCTTTCTTTCTTTTAGATTTTAGAAAGGTAAGATAATAAAATACATACCTGATGAAATACTAGTGTGGACTGGGGCACCACCCTATTATCCATTACAGTAATATTTTTCAGCAAATCATTGCATATTTGCAATAATTAGAATAAACTGCAACTCAAATCACGTGTCAGTTTAGGTCAAGATTTGCTGCCAAATAAATTCAAAATCAATTAGTTTTTGTCACCAAATATATCATGAAAAAAAATTTAGAGCTCTATGTTTTTCAGAATTGCAGATAAGTGATTATGGGCTTACATTACATATATTTTTTACTACAACTTGATCTTTTTCACTTAACCATCTTTCTTAAGATATATTTTTGTGTGATTACATAGAAATTCACATTGCTCATTTTAATATCTGCATATTATTCCATTTTATGGATGTACCATAGTTTATTGTTGGTGATAAAAATTAATTTTTGTTATTTGTCAGACTAATTTTGACTTCTTTCATCTTTCACATGGCTTTTATCACTTGTCATGATCTGAATGACCCATGATTCAAATTATTTTTATTAGGTCACTTTCCTGGATGTTGCTTCTTGTATAATAATTCAAAAACTAACATTCATTCTGAAAAGTGCTAAGTGATTTCACATCTTTGTGGCCAAAATGCAAGCCATGTTGTGAAGGAGCATACTATACTGCAAGACTCGGGAGTTATTGGATATTGATTGATTTTCTTTCTAACCCAAAACAGGTATGTGGCTTTGGGCAATTTCTTAGGCTATCTGGGAATAAATGATTGTCTTTAAAAAGCCACAAGTTGAAATAAGTGGTTTTTAAAAGCATATGACTATAATACAATTTTCTCCAAACATTTTTAGAATATAAGGCAGAGAGAAAATAATACTTTATCTTTGAGGCATATTGGGATAAATGGTAGCCAACAAGCTTAATAGCTCTAGCTGTCCCAGGACCCACATGGACACCCTAAAAACTTAGGGGATCCATATTTCTGGCACAACAATTGAGAATTTTTGCAACAAAGTATTGATGGAATCTATTTGACTGCCATGCAAATGACTTCACTATTAGAACCCTGTTACAGGCTTCTAGACTCAAACAGCTTTTTACTTCCCCAGGAGAATATGATCTTTGAAATCTGATTTTTCAAGCTAGAAGCTAGTAGGTAGAACAAAAGTCCATGGTGGGTCAACACACTTACTTGGTATCTAGGTTTTTACTGCCATGTTGCTCTCTTATCCTCAACATATAGCTTTACCATGTTCTCTAAGAAGTTCTACTTTCAGCTATTTTGCCTAAACTCCAGACAGAAGAAGGTAAAGAGTGGAGAGAGGATATATCTATCTCCTTTAAAGGACATGTTCCAGAATTCACAAATAAAACTGTTCACATCTCATTAGTTAGAAGGTATTCATGATCATACTCTACAAGAAAGGCTAGGGAGGAGGACCTTCAAGACGGCGGAGGAGTAAGACATGGAGATCACCTTCCTCCCCACAAATACATCAAAAATACATCTACATGTAGAACAGCTCCTACAGAACACCTACTGAACTCTGGCAGAAGATCTCAGACTTCTCAAAAGGCAAGAAACTCCCCATGTACCTGGGTAGGGCAGAAGAAAAAAGAAAAAACAGAGACAAAAGAATAGGGATGGAACCAGCACCTCTGGGATGGAGTTGTGAAGGAGGAAAAGTTTCCACACGCTAGGAAGCCCCTTAACTGGTGTAGATGGGAGGGGGGGGGCGGCGGGGGGGAAGTTTCGGAGCCACGGAGGAGAGGGCAGCAACAGGGGTGCAGAGGGCAAAGCGGAGAGATTCCCGCACGGAGGATCGGTGACGAGCAGCACTCACCAGCCCGAGAGGCTTGTCTGCTCACCCGCCGGGGCGGGTGGGGGCTGGGAGCTGAGGCTCGGGCTTCGGTCGGATCCCAGGGAGAGGACTGGGGTTGGCTGCGTGAACACAGCCTGAAGGGGGTTAGTGCACCACAGCTAGCATTGTGGAAGTCCGGGAAAAAGTCTGGAACTGCCTAAGAGGCAAGAGACCATTGTTTTGGGGTGTGGGAGGAGAGGAGGTTCAGAGCACCGCCTAAATGAGCTCCAGAGAAAGGCGCAAGCCACGGCTATCAACACAGACACCAGATACGGGCATGAAATGCTAACGCAGCTGCTGCAGCCACCAAGAAGCCTGTGTGCAAGCACAGGTCACTATCCACACCTCCCCTCCCAGGAGCCTGTGCAGCCCGCCACTGCCAGGGTCCCGTGATCCAGGGACAACTTCCCTGGGAGAATGCACGGCGTGCCTCAGGCTGTTTCAACATCACGCCGGCCTTGCAGCAGCAGGCTGGCCCCGCACTCCGTACCCCTCCCTCCCTCTGGCCTGAGTGAGCCAGAGCCCCCGCATCAGCTGCCCCTTTAACCCCCTCCTGTCTGGGCAAAGAACAGATGCCAGAGGGTGACATACATGCAGAGGCGGGGCCACATCCAAAGCTGAACCCCAGGAGCTGTGCAAACAAAGAAAAAAAAAGGGAAATTTCTCCATGCAGCCTCAGGAGCAGCGGATTCAATCTCCAAAATAAACTTGATGTACCCTGCATCTGTGGAATACCTGAATAGACAACAAATCATCGCAAAATTGAGGAGGTAGACTTTGAAAGCAACTGTAGACTTGGGGTTCACTGTATGTGACTGACCAGTTTCTGATATTTATGTTTATCTTAGATTAGATTTTAGCACTTCTTATCATTGGTGGATTTGTTTATTGGTTTGGTTGCTCTCTTCTTTTATTTTTTTTTAATAACTTTTTAATTTTTTTATTTTAATAATATTTTCTAAAATTTTTTATTTTAATAACTTTAATTTATTTTATTTATTTTAATAACTTTATTTAGTTTTATTTTATTTTCTCTTTTTTCTTTTTCTCCCTTTTCTTCTGACTTGTGTGGCTGACAGGGTCTTGGTGCTCCGGCCAGGTGTCAGGCCTGAGCCTCTGAGGTGGGAGAGCCAAGTTCAGGACATTGGACCACCAGAGAACTCGAGGCCCATGTAATATGAATCAGCGAGAGCTCTCCCAGAGATATCTGTCTCAAAGCTAAGATCCAGCTCCACTCAACAACCATGCTCCCCATGCCAAAAAACAGGCAAGACAGGAACACAAACCCACCCATTAGCAGAGAGGCTGCCTAAAATGATAATAAGTTCAAGACACCCCAGAACACACCACCAGATGCAGTCCTGCCCACCGGAAAGACAAAATCCAGCATCATCCACCAGAACACAGGCACCAGTCACCTCCACTAGGAAGCCTGCACAACCCACTGAACCAACCTTACCCACTGAGGGCAGACACCAAAAACAATGGGAACTCCAAACCTTCAGCCTGCAAAAAGGAGACCCCAAACACAGTAAGATAAGCAAAATGAGAAGACAGAGAAATACGCAGCAGATGAAGGAGCAAGGTAAAAACCCACCAGACCAAACAATGAAGAGGAAACAGGCAGTCTACCTGAAAAAGAATTCAGAGTAATGAGAGTAAAGATGATCCAAAATCTTGGAAATAGAATGGAGAAAATACAAGAAACGTTTAATAAGGACCTAGAAGAAACAAAGAACAAACAAACAATGACGAGCAACACAATAAATGAAATTAAAAATTCTCTACAAGGAATCAATAACAGAATAACTGAGGCAGAAGAACGGATAAGTGACCTGGAAGATAAAAGAGTGGAAATAACTACTGAAGAGCAGAATAAAGAAAAAAGAATGAAAAGTATTGAGGAGAGTCTCAGAGACCGCGGGGACAACATTAAACGCACCAACATTCAAATTATAGGAGTCCCAGAAGAAGAAGAGAAAAAGAAAGGGGCTGAGAAAATATTTGAAGAGATTATAGTTGAAAACAAACCTAATATGGGAAAGGAAATAGGCAATCAAGTCCAGGAAGCACAGAGAGTCCCATACAGGATAAATCTAAGGAGAAACACATCAAGACACATAATAATCAAACTATCAAAAATTAAATACAAAGAAAAAATTAAAAGCACAAAGGGAAAAGCAACAAATAACATACAAGGGAATCCCCATAAGGTTAACAGCTGATCTTTCAGCAGAAACTCTGCAAGCCAGAAGGGAGTGGCAGGACATATTTAAAGTGATGAAAGGGAAAAACCTACAACCAAGATTACTCTCCCCAGCAAGGATCTCATTCAGATTTGACAGAGAAATTAAAACCTTTACAGACAAGCAAAAGCTAAAAGAATTCAGCACCAACAAACCAGCTTTACAACAAATGCTAAAGGAACTTCTCTACGCAGGAAACACAACAGAAGGAAAAGACCTACAATAACAAACCCAAAACAAATAACAAAATGGTAATAGGAACATGCATATCAATAACTCTCTTAATTGTAAATGGATTAAATGCTCCAACCAAAAGACACAGTCTGGATGAATAGATACAAAAACAAGACCCATATATATGCTGTCTACAAGAGACCCACTTCAGACCTAGGGACACTTACAGACTGAAAGCGAGGGGATGGAAAAAGATATTCCATGCAAATGGAAATCAGCAGAAAGCTGGAGTAGCAATTCTTATATAAGACAAGATAGACTTTAAAATAAAGACTATCACAAGAGACAAAGAAGGCCACTACATAATGATCAAGGGATCAATCCAAGAAGAAGATATAACAATTGTAAATATTTATGCACCCAATATAGGAGCACCTCAGTACATAAAGCAAATGCTAACAGCCATAAAAGGGGAAATTGACAGCAAGACAATAATAGTAAGGGACTTTAACACCCTACTTTCACCAATGGACAGATCAACCAAAATGAAAATAAGTAAGGAAACACAAGCTTTAAATGACACATTAAACAAGATGGACTTAACTGATATTTATAGGACATTCTATCCAAAAACAACAGGATACATTTTCTTCTCAAGTGCTCATGGAGTATTCTCCAGGATAGATCATACCTTGGGTCACAAACCAAGCCTTGGTAAATTTAAGAAAATTGAAATCATAACAAGTATCTTTTCCGATCACAACACTATTAGACTAGATATCAATTACAGGAAAAAAACTGTAAAAAATAAAAACACACTGAGGCTGAACAATGCATGACTAAATAACCAAGACATCACTGAAGTAATCAAAGAGGAAATCAAAAAATACCTAGAAACAAATGACAATGAAAACACGAGGACCAAAAACCTATGGGATGCAGCAAAAGCAGTTCGAAGAGGGAAGTTTACAGCAATAAAATCCTACCTCAAGAAACAAGAAAAATCTCAAATAAACAACCTAATATTCCACCTAAAACAATTAGAGAAAGAAGAACAAAAAACCCCCAAAGTTAGCAGAAGGAAAGAAATCATAAAGATCAGATCAGAAATAAATGAAAAAGAAATGAAGGAAATGATAGCAAAGGTCAATAAAACTAAAAGCTGGTTCTTTGAAAAGATAAAGAAAAATTGATAAACCATTAGCCAGACTCATCAAGGAAAAAAGGGAGAAGACTCAAATCAACAGAATTAGAAATGAAAAAGAAGTAACAACAGACACTGCATAAATACAAAGGATCATGAGAGATTACTATAAACAACTATATGCCAATAAAATGGACAAACTGGAAGAAATGGACAAATTCTTAGAAATGCACAACCTTCTGAGATTGAACAAGGAAGAAACAGAAAATATAAAAAGACCAATCTCAAGCACTAAAATTGAAACTGTGTTTAACAATCTTCCAACAAACAAAACCCCAGGACCAGATGGCTTCACAGGCAAATTCTATCAAACATTTAGAGAAGAGTTAACACCTATCCTTCTCAAACTCTTCTAAAATATAGCAGAGGGAGGAACACTCTCAAACTCATTCTATGAGGCCACCATCACCCTGATACCAACCAGACAAAGATGTCACAAAAAAAGAAAACTACAGGCCAATATCACCAATGAACATAGATGCAAAAATCCTCAACAAAATACTAGCAAACAGAACCCAACAGCACATTAAAAGGATCATACACCATGATCAAGTGGGGTTTACCCCAGGAATGCAAGGATTCTTCAATATACACAAATCAATCAATGTGATACACCATATTAACAAATTGAAGGAGAAAAATCATATGATTACCTCAATAGATGCAGAAAAAGATTTTGACAAAATTCAACACCCAATTGTAATAAAAACTCTCCAGAAGGTAGGCATAGAGGGAACTTACCTCAACATAATAAAGGCCATATATGACAAACCCACAGCCAACATCGTCCTCAATGGTGAAAAAATGAAACCAATTCCACTAAGATGAGGAACATGACAAGGTTGCCCACTCTCACCACTATTATTTGTCATAGTTTTGGAAGTTTTAGCAACAGTAATCAGAGAAGAAAAAGAAATAAAAGGAATCCAAATCAGAAAAGAAGAAGTAAAACTGGCACTGTTTGCAGATGACATGATACTATACATAGAGAATCCTAAAGATGCTACCAGAAAACTACTAGAGCTAATCAATGAATTTGGTAAAGTAGCAGGATACAAAATTAATGCACAGAAATCTCTAGCATTCCTATACACTAATGATGAAAAATCTGAAAGTGAAATTAAGGAAACACTCCCATTTACCATTGCAACAAAAAGAATAATTCCCTAGGAATAAATCTACGTAAGGAGACAAAAGACCTGTATGCAGAAAACTATAAGACACTGATGAAAGAAATTAAAGATGATACAAATAGATGGAGAGATATACCATGTTCCTGGATTGGAAGAATCCACATTGTGAAAATGACTATACTACCCAAAGAAATCTACAGATTCAATGCAATCCCTATCAAACTACCGACGGCATTTTTCACAGAAGTAGAACAAAAAAATTTCACAATTGGTATGGAAACACAAAAGACCCCGAATAGCCAAAGCACTCTTGAGAAAGAAAAATGGAGCTGGAGGAATCAGGCACCCTGACTTCAGACTATACTGCAAAGCTACAGTAATCCAGACAGTATGGTACTGGCACAAAAACAGAAATATAGATCAATGGAACAAGATAGAAAGCCCAGAGATAAACTCACCCACATATGGTCACCTAATGTTTGATAAAGGGGGCAAGAATATATAATGGAGAAAAGACAGCTTCTTCAATAAGTGGTGTTGGGAAAACTGGACAGCTACATGTAAAAGAACGAAAGTAGGACACTCCCTAACACTATACACAAAAATAAACTCAAAATGGATTAACGACCTAAATGTAAAGCCAGACACTATAAAACTCTTAGAGGAAAACATAGGCAGAACACTCTCTGACATAAATCACAGCAAGATCCTTTTTGACCCTCCTCCTAGAGAAATGGAAATAAAAACAAAAATAAACAAATGGGACCTAATGAAACTTAAAAGCTTTTGCACAGCAAAGGAAACCATAAACAAGATGAAAAGACAGCCCTCAGAATGGGAGAAAATATTTGCAAATGAAGCAACTGACAAAGGATTAATCTCCAAGAATTACAAGCAGCTCATGCAGCTCAATAACAAAAAAGCCAAACAACCCAATCCAAAAATGGGCAGAAGACCTAAATAGACCTTTCTCCACAGAAGCTATACAGATTGCCAACAAACACGTGAAAGGATGCTCAACATCACTAATCACTAGAGAAATGGAAATCAAAACCACAATGAGGTATCACCTCACACCAGTCAGAATGGCCATCATCAAAAAACAATAAATGCTGGAGAGGGTGTGGAGACAAGGGAACCCTCCTACACTGTTGGTGGGAATGTAAATTGATATAGCCACCATGGAGAACAGTATGGAAGTTCCTTAAAAAACTAAAACTAGAACTACCATACGACCCAGCAATCCCACTACTGGGCATATACCTTGAGAAACCATAATTCAAAAAGAGTCATGTACCACAATGTTCATTGCAGCACTATTTACAATAGCCAGGACATGGAAGCAACCTAAGGGTCCATCGACAGATGAATGGATACAGAAGATGTGGCACATATATACAACAGAATATTATTCAGGCATAAAGAGAAACAAAATTGAGTTATTTGTAGTGAGGTGGATGGACCTAGAGTCTGTCATACAGAGTGAAGTAAGTCAGAAAGAGGAAAACAAATACCGTATACCAACACATATTTATGGAATCTAAAAAAAAAATAAAATAAATGGTTCTGAAGAACCTAGGGGCAGGACAGGAATGAACACGCAGACGTCGAGAATGGACTTAAGGACACGGGGAGGGGGAAGGGTAAGCTGGGACGAAGTGAGAGAGTGGCATTGACAAATATTCACTACCAAATGTAAAATAGATAGGTAGTGGGAAGCAGCAGCATAGCACAAGGAGATCAGCTCAGTGCTTTGTGACCACTTAGAGGGGTGGGATAGGGAGGGTGGGAGGGAGATGCAAGAGGGAGGGGATATGGGGATATATGTATATGTATAGCTGATTCACTTTGTTATACAGCAGAAACTAACACAACAATGTAAATCAATTATATTCCAATAAAGATGTTAAAAAACTAATAATAATAAAAAATAATATAAAATAAAATAAAATAAAGAAAGAAAGGCTAGGAAATGCAGTCTTTATCCCCAATGGCCATGTGCCCATTTAAAGTTTATAGATTCTATTTTTAAGAAAATTGGGAGAGCAGATAATATGGAACAACTAAAAGCTTGTTATTTTGTATATTGTTAGCATGTAAGCTCTAAAAGGAAAAGAACTGATTTTTGACCATTCCTCAATACAACTGACTTACAGATTTTACTACATTCAATATAATTTAATTCAGGAGTCTATGTACTGGACATAATCAGGGAATTTATATTTAAGCCATCACTCTTTTACCCAAGTCTTAAGTGAACTTCAAGTCATTTACTTGCTCTGAACCATCTCTTCCATCATCTGTAAGGTGAATGGATTAAACCAAATAAACTTATTGAATCCCCTAACTCTAGAATACTGGAGTTTCGGCAATAGGATATGGATGTTATCAACTAAAATAAAATACACGTAAATTACTTTTTATGATTTTTTTTCTCCAATTGTAATTTACATTGCAGAGTTGGTTAGGAAAACTTTCTCCAACAGATAATGGTATTTGAAAGACAGTAAGTCAGAAAGAGAAAAACAAATACTGTATGCTAACACATATATATGGAATCTAAAAAACAAACAAAAAAATAGTCATGAAGAACCTAGGGGCAAGACGGGAATAAAGACGCAGACCTACTAGAGAATGGACTTGAGGATACAGGGAGGGGGAAGGGTAAGTTGGCACAAAGTGAGAAAGTGGCATGGACATATATACACTACCAAATGTAAAACAGATAGCTAGTGGGAAGCAGCCGCATAGCACAGGGAGATCAGCTCAGGTGATTTGTGACCACCTAGAGGGGTGGGATAGGGAGGATGGGAGGGAGGGAGACGCAAGAGGGAAGAGATATGGGGATATATGTATATGTATAACTGATTCACTTTGTTATAAAGCAGAAACTAACACACCATTGTAAAGCAATTATACTCCAATAAAGATGGTTAAAACAAACAAACAAACAAACAAACAAAAATTTCATTCTGAAAGACATTATTTTGAATGTTCTATAAGTAGAAACTTTTTGATCTTCTATAAGTAACTTGAAAATACAATTTCAAAAGCTTGAAATTTGTTAAAAGGCAACGTGAAAAGAACAAATGCCAAAAGATAACAATTCTCTTAATTTAACTTTCCAAAATATCATAACACTAGATACACTTAATATTAGTTTTGCAAAAAAACAAAGTTAAAATCTATATAAAAACAAAATGTTTCATGCTAAATTCAAAATGATTCGAGACATAGACTTAACACTCTTCACAAAAATAACTCCAAATGGATCATAGATCTAAGGGTAAAACAAAAAAATTATAAACTTCCTTAAATATCACATAGGAAAACTAAAAGACTAGGATATGGTGATGACTTTTTAGATATAACCAACTGCACAATCCATGAAATAAATAATTGATAAGCTGGACTTTATTACAATGAAAAACTCTGTTCTGCAAAAGACAATGTCAAGAGAATAAGACAAGCCACTGACTGAGAGAAAACATTTTCAAAAGACATATCTGATAAAGGACTGTTACTGATAATATGCAAAAACTTCTTAAAACAACGAAAAGAAGACAAACAATCCAATTAAAACATGGGCCAAAAACCTTCGCAGACACCTCATCCAAGGTGATATACGGGTGGCAAATAAGCACAAGAAAAGATGTTCCATATCATATGTCATCAGGGAAATGCAAATTAAACAAGATACCACTACTCAAATATTAGAATCATCAAATCCAGAATATTGACAATACCAAATGCTGGCCAGGACATGGAGCAATAGGAACTCTCATTCATTGCTGGTAGGAATGCAAAATGGTACACTTTGGAAGCAGTTTGGCAGTTTCTTACAAAACTAAACACACAATACAATCCAGCAATCACCCTCCTTGGTATTTACCCAAAGAAACTGAAGACTTAATGACCACACGAGAACCTACATACAGATATTTTTAAAGATTTACTCATAGCTGTCAAAAATTGGAAGCAACGAAGATGTCATTTCATAGGTGAAAGGATAGATTGTAATACATTGAGACAATGGAATATTATTCACTGCTAAAAAGAAATAAGGTAATAAGCCTCAAAAATACATGGAGAAATCTTAAATGCATGTTACTAAGTGAAAGAAGCCAATCTGAAAAGGCTTCATACTGTATGATCACAAATATATGACGTTCCAGAAAAGGCAAAACTATGGAGACAATAAAAAGATCAGGGGTTAGACGGGAAGGAAGGATGAATAGGTAGAGCACAGAGGATTTTTAGGGCAATGAAACTCTCAAGTATGCTACCGTAATGGTGGGTTCATGTTGTTATACATCTGTCCAAACATGTACAATGTATAACACCGAGTGTGAACCCTAATGTAAACTATGGACTTTGGGTTATAATGATATATCAATGTAAGTTCATCTACTCTGACAAAACTACCATACTGGTGATGGATGTTGATAGCTGGGGAGGCTATGCATATGTGGGGACAGGAAGTTCATGGAATATCTCTGTCCTTTGGCCTCAATTTTGCTGTGAACCTAAAACTATTCTTAAAAATGAAGTCTATTTAAAAAAAAAAAAAAAAAGTTAAGCATAAATTACACAACATGGTGACATTAGGGAACACTGGGTTATGAGAGTACAGGAATTCTTTGTACTATCATTGTAAATCTTGTTTGAATAAATCTTGTTTGAATTCTTTGTACTATTGTTGTAAATCTTGTTTGAATAACTAAAATTACTATTTCAAAATAAAAAGTCAAAAAATTTAAACATATGCTGACCATATGATACCTAGTTATTTGCACATGAAAAATAAATGAATATATTTATGCAAAGACTAGTTAGCATACAAATACTCTTGGCAGCTTTATTTGTAATAGGTAACACCTGGAAATAACCCAAATGCCCATCACAGGTCAGTAAAATAATTCTGGTGTATCCATTCAATACAATACTAGTCAGCAGCAAGAAGGAATGAATAGGCAGAGCATACTGATACCCAGGAAGATATGGATGAATCTCAAAATAATAATGAGTGCAAGAATTAGAGTATACACCCTATGATTTTATTTGTATAATTTTCTAGTAAATACAATCTAATCTATAGTGACAGAAAGCATTTGCCTAGGTAGGTACAAGAGGCTTGGTAGAGAAGGTGGTAGGGAAGGATTACAAAAGGGCAGGAGGAAACTTTTTCAGATGATGGATATGTTCATTATATTGACTTGAAAATGATTTCAAATATATATTTTTCACACATATATTTGATAAGTTATGTATATTTATGCATATTTGATATTACATATTTATGTATTTTTATATATTTGATGTTATATATAAATATATATTTGATATTTGATGATTTTATACATATATACATCAAATCTATATAAAAACTTATCAAATTGTACATTTCACATACATCCAGTTTATTATATGCCAATTATATCTCAATTAAGCTGTTAAAAATAAAGTGATAAAACATTCACTGAACTGCCATTTTGAAAGAGTTCATTCTTATATTTTACATGTTTCAAATTTGGTAAGCATAGTTCTATTTTGTATATCTTGAGATGAGAATGGACGGTGTATTATTCACATGAATCAGTCATTATCGTTTTAAAAATAGAGTAGTTTAGGAGTAGAGCAAGGGTTATTTCTTTACTTCAGTTTCTCCAAATGAATTTGGGGCTGAGCTTAGAGGTTTTAGCTCTTTTCACAATTTAACAAATTGCTTTCAAACTCTGCTATTTTTATACAAGATCTTCCTGAGGATCATCCGGGTATAAAATTTATAGATGTCTGACTCGTATCAGCCACCAGCCATGCATCGATTTAATTAGTATTTTAGAAAAGTGTTAAAAAGCGACCAATGAGCATTTCAAGCATAATTTTGTTTTAACAAAGTGCTATTTGCATATCCTTAATCTTTAGAGAAATGAATTTCTACTATAACCTATACTTTCCTAGGTCTTTGCAAAACTGCCTGTTAACCCAAGTCAAAGCATGAGGTAAAGAGGTTCTGCAAATGTATTTTTTCTTTTTGGTTATGCAAAATGCAAATACTGACATTAGCAGGGTAAATGGGTATGTGTGAGTATTTACTGTAATCTTTTATTCTAATTTCTTTCCAATACGTTTAAAATGAGAGAGGTATACAGAAAAAGTCCCTCAGAATTTGATTTTGATATGTAAAGATTATTCATCATCAAATAAGTGAACATTGTAAAGTGCTTAGAAAATTGCCTGGCATGTAGAACACTCTGTATAAAGTGTCTGGTAAAAATTAATAATTAAATAAATACTTTTTAAAAAGCATGATAATTAATCATGTTCCCCATGTTTCATAAAAATTATATAATTTTGGTCCTCTAAATATAGCAATTCTTCATGTTCTGCTTTTTTTATAAATTTATTTATTTATTTATTTATTTTATTTTTGGCTGTGTTGGGTCTTTGTTTCTGCACGAGGGCTTTCTCCAGTTGCGGCGAGTGGGGGCCACTCTTCATCGTGGTGCACGAGCCTCTCACTGTTGCGGCCTCTCCCATTGAGGAGCACGGGCTCTAGAGCACAGGCTCAGTAGTTGTGGCTCACGGGCCTAGTTGCTCCACGACATGTGGGATCTTCCCGGACTGGGGCACGAACCCGTGTGCCCTGCATTGGCAGGCGGATTCCCAACCACTGCGCCACCAGGGAAGCCCCATGTTCTGCTCTTTATGTGCATAAGAAGGTTATTGAATTTCAAGACCTGGGCTTTATACTCCCCACCACTGGCTTCCTTACTTCACCTCAGCCTCTGCTCTTCCTCTCCCACTCACTAGGCTGTCCTTGGCTGTGCTTCCTCCAAAGGAAGGGTGGATGGAAGATGCAAAAAAAAAAAAAAGGATTGATTTGGTAGATACAGTTAATCTGGTGTTGGCACCCTTTGGTTTTGAAAGACGATCACTGATGATCCTTTCTCTCAGGGGTTGAAGTTTTGGGTTACTCTTCCCTGTCTCCTTCAATCACTATTCATTCCTGGTGTGGACTCACTTATTACATTCTTTGGGGGTGTGGAGGGTACAGTCTCTGGATGGAAGAAAAACTGTTCCAAGCCCAAATCTGGTCTGGGAGAGATTTAATTCTCCACCTCCTTTTGGGATAAATTACTGGCACATGATACAATGCTTCAGGGATTTTCTGATGAACTTTATTTAAATTAATGCTTATTCTAGGAAACTAGTTACTCATCGGCCCCTATGAATGTCAACGAACATTAGTCCATTGTCATGCAAGTCTAGTGGCTGTAACCAGATATTCTTTCCTTTTGTTTTAAATACTTATTGTCTTATAATTCTCTTTTTCTCATTAAATAATGCCACCAAGACTGAGTCTTCAAAGTAGTCTAGTAGAGATCTTTCCTACTGACTTAACATTGTAATAGCACTTTGAAACAGGCTGGTAACTAAATTACCTAAAATGTTTTCTTCAGCATAACATATGATTCCCGCACTCCACGTTGTGTTTCTGGCCCTACATTCCATGCAGATTCTTTCAGTTGAGGTCCCCAGGGAGAACCCTTGAGGAGAGTCCCTTCATGAGGATGCACCTTTGGTCACCTTTTGCAGACTCCATTCTGGACAAGGAAATATTTGCTTTGCCTCATGACTATCAGTGAACATGCAGTTCAGTCCCATTCTCACCTTTGGACTGTTCTAGGCAAAAGGCATATACTTGTTTCTCTCCCCTACATACCCCAGATAACACATGGCAAGTTTTGAAAAGGGATATATTGAAGGCCCATTCCTTGGCTTAAGATGGATACTACCTGTTCCCATCCTGATAGAGAAGGGAGAACTTGTCAGTCATTTAATATCTCTCTCCCAAGAAATCCTCAACATGGGTCTCCCTAATACTCCGACCTACCATTGTGTATGGCTTAAGTCTGGGTGAAGAGTCAGAGGTCCAAAAAGCCAAGAGTCACCCTGATGACAAGTTTAAATAGATAGTCAAACATACCTATTTAAAAGAAGGCATTTTGACACTTAATTGTATTTAATTTGGGGACTTCAGCCCAAACAGTCTCTTTTTAACATTCAATTAAATGTGAAAATAATACAATGTCGTCAGTGTTATACAAGGATTCTTCTTGCAGACATCCTAGAAGAAAGTTCAATGGATTCTTTGATATCCAGCTTCAATGATTCTTATAAATGACTTTGAAATAAAAGTCACTGATAGAGATTGCTCATCAAAGAACAAAACATCTTGGTATTTATCATCAAAAAAGAAAAAAAATGAAAACTTGTTATTTACATATGGCATGCTAAGATGAAACCATTCTTTATTGTGGAAAGATTAAAGTTTTTGGCCAGAGTTTATAAACAAGGACTCTGAAAGACAAATGTTTAGAACTAAAAATGCATCCTTTTTTGTCATAAGAAATTGAAAATCATTGAAATTGTACTGAATCCCCCTTAGCTTATTATTTCTGAGCATATTTTGTGACTAGCCCTGGAGCTTCTTTATGGGAAATATAACTTACAGGTAAGGGAAACATGCATCTCTTACTTTTAAGAGTTCTTTTGTTGTCCTAATAAATTGCCCCAAGGTGTCCTGGAAATTAAAATATTTTCACATTCAAACTACAGCTCCTACCTGAATCTCTTACTAAAATACTTCGTCAGATCGCCTCTGATCATTTATTTGTAATATACAGTCCCTGCATTAATAATTCACTCTTATTTTGAGTGGTACCTGCAGAGCAAACCTTTAGTTTTCTGCCATGTCTTAACAATCAGCATAATTATTGCATTAGACATGAACATAGATTTTTCTTGCCTATTTTCTGATTTTGTCATTTTTTTCATTTTAAGAGTTCACAGTGTTTCACACCCTAGCATCTAGTAACAGTGTGCAAGCTTTAAAGTATTTTTATAATCTTTACAAAGAAATGAGGAGATGCTCTAGTTCAGCACTAATCTTTCATACTTCTCCCCATGAACTTTTAATTTGATTACTGAAATTCATGTTTAGTCTAACTTAGGCCTTACCATGGTGTTTTAGAAAAAACACTGTCATTAGTATTGCCTTGAGAGGCAAATGAATGAAAGCATGAAGTCATATTTACACACTTAAAATGAAGTTTGTACGACATGAAAGTTCTATGTTCTGTTGAACGTGCTTTATTCCTGGTGGCATTAGTTCTACATTATGCAATTTTCTTATCAAACTTTTTACTCATTGGAGGAAGTTGAAGCTTTCTCAGTTTTCCCGGTTACGTCATATAGGCCCCAGATTAATCTCTTGAAGACATCCAAAAATGTGGAGATCACTTATATCAGATGTAACAAATGTTATTGTATTTAAAAACCACAAAATGAAGAACAGGTTCTTGCACAGGCTTTGGTCAGGCATTTCTGGGTTAAAATTCTGACAAATTCTTTCCCATATTTCATCCTAATTTACTTGCTGTATGACCTTGAGAAATTTTAAATTAAAAATTTCTGAGCAGGATTTCTCATCCTTAGAATGGGATTAATAATACTTATTTACATTGAAATGCTGTGTAGAGAATTATATACAAAAAAGTAGCTAAAGGCCACTATGGTTTCTAGAACAGTCATTCTCAAACTTTAATCTGCATTCAAATCACCTGGGGATTTTGATTAAATGCAGATACTGATTTGTGGGTCTAAGATGGGATCCAAGATTCTGCATTTCTAAGAAGCCCCGTGGTGATCCATTGAGTACCAAGGTCCTAGAAGGTCCCCATTAAGTAATATCCATTCTGCCTTTATAATAACTGCTTTTTAGACAGGCCAAAATATTCTCATTCTATACAGAAAATAACAAACCACTCCATTTTTATGTTAGTAATCCATTACTCTCAGTAGTATATTTTAGATCTCACAAATCAGTTGACATGAGCCAAGAGTTAAACATAGTGGAGAGATACAAAAGTTCAGAAGAAGTTTTGCTACCTGAGACTCGAGTTCTAAACAAAAAAGAAACTTTTTTTTTTTTTTTTTAAGAGCTTAAATAGGTTTACAAAAGTATGAGACACAAACACAGATATCGGATTCTGTTCTAATGTCATCAATTGCTGGAAGGTTTTACAGACCTTAGGAAATTCTGTGAAGAGGCAAAGACAGATTGATATTGTTTCTGTGGTTCAGAGTGTTTTGTATTTTAAGATACTATCTGCACAAAACAGTGCCATAAACAATGGGGAAATTGACAGAATATCAAATCCCCTTTAGAGGAAAAGTGATAAGCTACAGGCAGGGGAATGCTTAGAGACAGACGAAGGGACCTTAGGTAATCAGAGTAAAAACTGCTGCCTGATGGAACCCATGCAACAAGAACCTCATTTTGTAAAATACTTGATGACTTTTTATAGTATTATAGCATTTGGGCTTTAAGCTGTATGATGTTCACCCAGTGACAGGCTGACCCTCTTCTTCCCCGAGAAGCTATCAGTTCTCTGTAGAAAAGTAATTCTATGGCTGTCTTGCCAAAGATGAACTCATGAATCAGTGATGTGGGTAGAGGTGGCATCCCAGATAGCATTCTGAAAACTCCATAAATTCTTTAAGAAAGACTGTTTCTCTACTGTTGTCAGATGCTATTATGCCTAAATCATGCAGTTCTATTTGAAAACTTGAGGTGGTCTGGAAAAGCGCCCTAAGGAGCTAAAAGAAGAGAAAACTATGAAAGTAAAAATGCCAGGGAGACAAGATATTTTATTATTGCACAAAGGTCACGAAGAAAGATGTAGGGCATGTCACTGTTCAGTAACAGTTTAAAACACTATGATTTAATTTAGACCTGGTCTGTATTACACTGTCAATGAGATATGAAATTTTAGGATCAATAAGCAATATATTCTAAGTCAAATTTTAAGAATCAATAAACAAAGAGACTCAAACTGGGAAAAAAATGGTGTCTAAGAGTTCGAGTATTTTGAAGAACAGAACAGCATGCATATATGTTATCTCATCAGGTAACTTGTTCTATATTACTTATATAGACTCATTTGTAAGTCTGTTATAACTGATATACACTAAGGTCAAGAATTTACTTACATATAAAACCTTTCATGCTTGGTACTTAGTCTAGTCCACAAGCACATAATAGTTGGTTAAAAGTTGGGGTATAGTTCAAATATATTAGGAAGAAAGAATCAATGATTTTACGCATAGTGTTGGTTATATCAATTTATCTTTGGTAAGATAAATCTTGAGGGGAATTAAAAAGAAATACTATTTTTTGGAGGCTTTTTTTTTTTTTTTCATGTTTCCCTTTCCCAGGGATAAAAGTTTTCTTTTAGTCTGTGGTTGGTGCACACCTATTTGTCCTCTTTCAACTTCCTTTTCAAATGCCTAAGAAAACACTGTAAAGAGTCTTAGCCACAAAACTCTGAAAACTAAGGATATCAGCATAGAATTACCAATCTCTGGGATGTTTTAACCTAATTGCTACACATACAGGCTGTAAATCCAATTAAGATCAATCCTTTGCAAGAGCAACATGAACAAATTAATTATATCTTATTTAGTATTTTTTTCTTTATTAACACTGTCAGTCAACAAATACAATCACATGCTAAGTTGATATAAAATTATGATGAGCTGGGGTGATATAGACTCTGTTCTCATAGAGCTCAAAGACAGAAAGAAAATCAGAGAGTGACAGTTTTAAAAAAAGTACATTTGGAGATATTGAAAGAGCAGCTGGGAGCTACAAGAGTGCTATAAGGGTGCAAATATGTCAAAAGCTAATATAAATGGTATTTTGAACAGATAACTAAGTAAACAAACAAAGTATTGTGTTTAACAGTGAAATTAACTAATAGTATCTGCATTGATATAAAGGAAAAGAAGAGAATGCATAATGTAATCACAATTTCAGAAATCTGGGGGTAGTTTTGGACAATTCACAAAGGTAAGAAAAAATTAAAGATTTAAATACTGTAAAGTAACATTGTTATTTGTAGAATACTTATTATCAAACTGAAAATCTAAAGAAAATGTATTGAAAACTTTTAAATCTATTAAGGGTACTCAGCAATCTTAGTGACAAAATAAATATACAAAAAGCTATTACTTTTTATGTGCTATAAAATATAAAATATCATCAAATACAAATAGCCTTTTTGTTGCAATGGAATAATAAAATTCCCAGGATAAAGCTTCACATACATACACATACACACTGATTACATAAAGAAAACTGCACCATTTTAATGAGTGACATAAAAAAGCAAGACAAATACAGAATGAATCTTTATTTGCCAACGAGAGGCAGGAGTGAGAAAGTGAAAGGAGAAGGAACTAGAACTCTTCAGGATAGTTCCATTATTTGTAGATGATATAATTATAAAATTAGAAAACCCAGAGGATCCCAGTAAAATGTATGGTAAAGTTATAAAAATGAAAACGGCATATTGACCTAAAGCAGACTGATTACAGTAATAGTCAAGGTTGTACTCAAACAAATTTTTAACAAAATAGTGTGTGTATGTGTAACGTCTAAATGGAAATGGTTTGGTTTATTCAACAAATAGGGTTATAAAATTAACTTACTAATTAATCTGGGTGATAACTACTGTCAGTATAGTTTTTTTATATTTTTTTAGTAAACTTAAGTTTTGAACAGTTGTAAATTTACAGAAAAATTGTGAAGATAGTACAGAGATATACACCCAGTTTTTCTAATAATTAATGTCTTACACCAGTGTGGTACATTTATCACCATTAAGGAACCAATATTATTACATTATTATGAAGGAAAATCTATGCTCATATTCTCTTAGTTTTTACCTAATGTCCCTTTTATCTTCCAGGATCCACCCAGGGTACCACATTACATTTAGCCATCCTGTCACCTTAGGCCCCTCTTGGCTGCGATAATGTCTCAGACTTTCCTTGTTTCTGAGAATCTTGACAGTTTTGAAGATTACTGGTCATATATTTTGTAGTATGTCTTTCAATTCGGATTTAGCTGGTATTTCTCTCATGAGTGAACTGGGGTTATGGGATTTTGGAAGGAAGACCACAGCAGTGTAGTGGCATTTTCATCACATCAGATCAAGGGTACACACTGTAACATAACTTATAACTCTTGAGGTTAACAGTGGTCACCTGGCTAAGGTAGTATTGTCAGGATACTCTACTGCAGAGTGACCCTTTTTCTCACCTTTTCATACCACACTCTTTGGAAGGAAATCCATAGGAGCAGCTCACACTTGAGGAGTGAGGATTTATGCCCCATCCCATTGAGGGCAAAGTATCTATGTAGATTATTTGGATTGCTTTGGCATAGGAGATTTTTCTATTCTCCCCTACTTATTTGTCCAATCATTTCTTTAGAAGTATGGACTCATGGATACTTATTTTACACTTTGTGTTAGAATACAATACAATCTGTTTATCTTGTTCTTCAATTTTTCCCAGTTTTGGGCACTGGGAGTTCTTTCATTGTCTTCTGGGTCCCTTTAGCATATCCCTATCATTGTAAAGCTTTTATTTTTTAACACTTTTCTACTTCCTAGCACTGTAAGATGCTGCAGATCATCTTGTATATTTCGTGTCTCAGTCCTAGAATCAACCATTTATCTAAGGAGTCCTGGACTCTCTTATTGGAGAATAGTATTAGAAACCAATTATCTGAATGCTAGGTCATTTTCTACACAGGAAAATGAAAAAATAACACAGGTTCCTACATACCTTTTACAAAGTCTCCCCTAATAGTAACATATTAGAAAACTATAGAATGTTATTATATCCAGAAAACCTATACTGTGAGTACTTTTTATTTTAATTAAATAAAAAATTAATTCTACTTGGATTGTTTAATATTCTGTTTATATTCCCTTGATCTAGTATAAGCTGGAATATGAACAGGTATAGAATCATCTTTTGGAACCCAGAGCAGATAAAGCTTGGTCACCCAGATGAGTACCAGTTTCTAGAATGCTCTGAGGAACTAAGGATGCTATCTGAGCTCCCATTCTCTACGGAGGTTGATAGGAGTTATCCTCTCCACTTTTTTCTTTATATCTGCTTCATTTCTTTCTCTCTCTCTTCTCTTCTCCTTTTCTCTCTCTCTCTCTACATACATACATATGTATGTATTATATATATGTATATATAATAATAATCTACATCAATATATATATTTTTTTCCACCTGGATGGTTGATTGAATTAATGTATTTCATTATATTTCCTTGTTTTTCACCAATATTCCTTGATTCCGATGATATTGATTATCCTCATGCTCTCTGATCAATTTTCTTAACTGTGAACATCAAGGAAGAGTTGGAGGTTTTAAGGACCTTCCTTTCCAGCATGTCCTTATGATTCTTTTATTAATTTCCCTATTATTTGCCTAGAAACTTTTGAAATCTTCATATTAACACTTTATAAGAAAAAAAGGAGATAAAAAAATTAAAACCCATAAAACTGTGTCTCTATGTGCCCTGTTTGTACCTACGCCAGCCCTACATTGTGGCTGTTACTTTACTCAGTTCTAATTTTCTACTTGAGGAACACTCTTCTTCCTCAGGTAAATAGCAAGGTTGTGATGACATCTTTCAGGTCCTTCCTCCGTACAGATCCTTGGCTTGATCTCGAGATGATGGGACTACATTAATTAAGCAGTAATCACCCAGACAATAAAAACTGCACATGAAACTTGAGGGAGAACCCTTTACAATATTAAAGGGACAGTAGTAACTTTCATCAGCTTTAACACTTTTACACAAGTGGGTTGCATGCTATTTCCAAGCCAATCAAATCCTTCACTCAAAGTATTTAGTGAATAAACCTTAATATTAAAATTATAAAGATGATAATAGCATAATTAATACTAGTGTGTTCACTTTCCAAATTTATTCAAGGCTATGGAATAAAAAATATTCTTGTATAAATTTAGATGCATCTTTTCTTAAGACAGTATGGCATTTGACAGATTTGAAATCAGCTCTTTACCCCTGCTAAAGTAGCTGAGTTAAAAATAGGTAATGATGGAGTTAGAAAAGATAATGGAACTCCCATATTTCCATTTTAATTAGATTTTAACTTAGTCATTCCTTGTCTTTCTTATCCACAACATTTAGAATTTGAAGAGCAGCCCTGCTAAATAAATGAAGAACAAAATCAAATGAGAAGCCAAAGCCTTATGTTCCCATCCCTGGCTGTGATATGTCATCATGCATTACAGTCATAATTTATGAGTAAATATTAAATTAAATGCTAGAGAATGGAATCATGATGGTTTATTAATGATTTACAATATTTATCAGATAGACTCAAAAGCTTCTAAAACAAGGTATTTTAAGTAAAAATCTCTGTTTTTTGCTGAGAAGAACAAACTGAAATCAACTATAGAAGGAAAACACTAATAATTGCATACCCTTTTTATTTGTGATACGATCAGCTCTGCAGGCATACTTAAACAGAGATAAGGAATGATAAATAATGACAAAATAGGCAATCCACTAAAGAGAGAGATTTAACTGTGATCTGAATCTCATGAAAAATAAAACGGTGTATTTGAGGATGAATTTGTGACTGAAAAAAAAAAACAAAACCCACAGTTACTCGGTTTCTCTTTTTAAAGGTCACTGCGATAAATTTCTACCAGTTAGTTTTATACTTTTATCACCTCCAGTCTATCTCTAAAGGTAGGCAAAGCAAACAGCATCCATTTCTTAATATCATCCATCTGGTCATCTGAAATAGAGTTACTAAAACAGCTGCAAAGGGTGGGAAATTTTATGAATCAGTTAAAACGACACCACTGACTAGAGCCCTGACTTTCATACCACAAGAGACCAATTCTCCTTCCTTTGCTTTTGCTCTTGCGTTTGTGTATGTGAAATTCTATGTTCATCTTCTATGGAATTCTCAGCAGAATGGAAATCGGAAGACTTAAGTTTTAGACTCTTAACACTCCGGCATTTTTACTGGGGCAGTCTTTTCTCCTCTTGCTTAAGTGTTTCTCCTTGTCAACTTACTTTGTCTCTAATTGCCTGATTCTATCTATGTAAAATGTAAACAATTCATCTAGCCATTAATTATAATTTCTCCAAAAGAACAAACAAACACTTCCAAGCACACGGAAGAGCAGGCGGAAGATAATGGGTTGTTTTTCCCTTCTAGAAAGTGTACATTTCAAAAACTGTTTCGAAGAAGGTTTGGAAATTGTCTATCTCCAGCCACGACTATGACGTATTAAATTTCAATCAGAAGAATAAGGGTAACAAAGTGAAAGCACAGTAATGGGAAACTTCAAATTCTCCTCCTAAGTGCTACCTCCTATTTCTCTATTTCTACATTTTATCTCTTCCTACAAAAACAGAAGTTGCTCTCAACACGTAACTTCAGGTTTATCCACTGAAACACCAAAAGCATTCCATTTCTCTTCAAAACACTGAATCTGCAATTTAGATAGTTTGCCACCAATTGATAGGACAATCTGAAGTCCCGTGCTTGAAACGAGAAAGCACCAATTGGGCCAAATAGCTAAAGAGAGTGTTATATAAACCTTAAAATATTTATAATTATAAATTACCTATGAATCAAAACACAGGGAATGTTTTACGCTCATTACAGAGTAGTTCTCTGACTTTGAGAGGGATTCGGTAGTTCCCCCGCTTCCCCAATACCACATGGACTTAATTTTCTCAATTCACGGAGCGTGTTCGTCTCTCCCGGGGATGAAGTCACCCCATCCTTGTTCACAGGGGCCTGATGTGTGAAGTTCTGTCTGGACAAGCCTGGCAGCCACAATCTCTCCATGCAGGCAAATCTCCATGGAAAGCGGATACTAGAGAAACTATTTCTTAGTCAGAAATATGAACATATTAATGAGAACTGGCTGGTCATAGTGAGAGCCCTATCACAAAAAGGATAAACATAAGCCAGTCTCTTAAGTGACACAGAGAAGGGATGATAACCTCTGACTACCCGGAGGTTATAAAAAATAAAACCAAAATTAATCTAGAGCTTTCGAAGTGATCCGAGTCTGGCATATGCCCGACCGTGGCTTCTGTCTTCATAACTGTGATCATTTAAAAATAGTATGGGGCTTCCCTGGTGGTGCAGCGGTTGAGAGTCTGCCTGCTAATGCAGGGGACACGGGTTTGGGCCCTGGTCTGGGAAGATCCCACACGCCGCGGAGCAACTGGGCCGCCCGTGAGCCACAACTACTGAGCCTGTGCTCCG
Source organism: Eschrichtius robustus (assembly GCF_028021215.1). Taxonomy (NCBI): domain Eukaryota; kingdom Metazoa; phylum Chordata; class Mammalia; order Artiodactyla; family Eschrichtiidae; genus Eschrichtius; species Eschrichtius robustus. Next base: position 92,255,109 of record NC_090834.1, on the reverse strand, counting down.
CAACAAGAGAGGCCGTGATGGTTAGAGGCCCACACACCGCGATGAAGAGTGGCCCCCACTTGCCGCAACTGGAGAAAGCCCTAGCACAGAAACGAAGACCCTACATAGCAATCAATCAATAAATCAATAAATGTTTAAAAAAAAAATAGTATGAAAGCAAAAGACACAATGAGTTAATTCATGCAAAGCTGGAACAATGTCTGGACTATAGTAAACCCTTAATAAGTGTTATCTATAATTCTATAACTCTCCTTACGCCAGAGCAACATTTATAGACGATAAACACTACAACAATCTTCAGGTTTCAGTTCATGAAAAAGTGAGTTCTTGCCCTCTATAATTTGCACGTATTCAACATTTTATAGAACATGAAAAGAATAACTACAGTTACCCTCTGTAGAATGCCCTATGATACCTTCGACAGTATCTATGACTTAGGAAGGAAAGCGAGATTAAGCAAAGCTCAGTCAAAATAACATGCAGTGAAACTGATTATTTGAAAATACTGATTCCAGCAGTGGAAGTCAGACACTGATAGCTACAGTATTCATTCTGACAGTACAATGTGTTTGCTAAGAAGAGGAGTACATAATAAACCCATTTCCTTAATGCATACAAATTCCATTCTGAGCTAAATGTGTTCTTATATATCCTGCTTTATTCACAAATATAAAGAGGAGTTCTTGTTTAGACACTGAATGTCTCTTCTTTTTTCTGCTTTTTTATAAAACGATTTCATTCCACATTGTCAATAGAAAAGTTATACACAAATGCCTTCAAAGAAACCTGAGTGGCTTTAAAAAAAATTCTTTCTTTTAGGAAAAAAAAATTCTTTAAAGTGAAATGAACATATACTGAAACTTAGCATGCAACTGATGCAAGACAGAGTGAAGGACCCCTGCTTTGCTCAGGGAAGAGAACAGAGACCCCAGAAATAGTCTTAGAAGCCACAGCAGATGGCCCTGTTAAACCAGAGAAGGCCAACTGAGGTTGTATCTGGAGCACTCGGTTACCTCTGGAAGACAGAAAAAAGAAAAGTAGGAGGCCCTGCATTTAGTAGCTGTTCAGGTTGCAAAGCCATGAGAAGTATGTCCCTGGAAATGAGATGCTTTTCATTTGGACTGTGCCTTTTATTTTATGTATTGTGATCAACAGCCAGGGATTCTTAGCTATGCTGGGTGTTATTTTTACATTTCAAAGGAGCACAAATGAAGCCTGGTTCCCTGTTGCTGTGTTTTTATTTAGTTCACATTTACTCCCTAGGACACATGTCTTTTTAGCAACCCTAGTACTAGGGCTCCTCCAGATCAACTCTACAGGAAAAGAGACAGAGGAAGTCACCAAAGAGTTTCAAGATTCTTCTTACAGTTGGGTTGAATTGATCTTGGGAAAAAAACACTGTTTCCAAATATCAACTGCTTCTTTAAGCTACCTAGGTGGCTCTACTTGCTTTCTAAAAGTAATTGTATACAAGGAAAAGGAAAGAATCCAACAGCATATTTGGAAATTATTTTGAGTATGCCCTACATGCAGTTATGGAGAGATGCAAATAGTCTGATATTATTTTGTGGGAGAGAAGGTACTATTTTGCAGATGTTGCTAAATAGTTGAAGTTAAGGCCCTGCTCAGGTACAATTTCAGAGAAATCAAGACCCTTTTTAAACTTCCCTCATCTAATTCTTTGGCAGTAACTAAAATTCTCATACACTTAGTCCCACGACTTAAGGCATTAATGGCCACTACTAAAATTCAAATATCATTTGAGAAGGATATTTCAAATTGATTAGCTGATCACTCAGAGAGAAGGGGCGGGGGATGATATTTATTCACCTATTTTATCAGACAGCATGTTAGGTACTTGCAAGTTATCTTTGATTCTAAGGATTTATATGCAAAGTAGACAGTATTATTTCCATTTTAAGTATGAAGAAACTGAGGCTCAGTGAGTTTAAGTAATGTGCTTAAATTGTACTGCTAGTAGATTAATCTAAACATTAGTCATTGTAAGTCCAAACCCATCTTTTCACTACATTGCCTCCCAGCAGGGTACTTGGGAAAAAAAATTGGGGCCACTATGTTTTAATGGTAGTGGGGCTGCAGGTGTCAAGAAAGGCTGAAAGGCTACATTATGGGGAAAACTTACAGCAGTCTTTAATTAGTGAGGAAACCTTTAGTAGCCGTCATGGAGGGAGTAGAAGAAGAATGTTCAGTGGAGACGTGTTTGTACATATGTGTGCTTGGGGTATGGGGTGGGCTATGGTTTCACAAACTTGTTTATTCCCCAAATGTTGATACTCCTGAATGAGTTTGGGGAATAGCAATGTAATTTACACTTCCAACTGAGAACCATTAACCCATCAGCCCAAGCTCCTAAAGTCTGGCTGGAGGAGATAGCCTCAGAAAATTTGTTCTAAATATTTGTAAACAAAGATCTTGGTTCTCGATTCCTGGTTATAGGAAAGAATCCAATCCCTCTAAACAAATTCCTTATAAACCAGATGATTTAGGGCAAATGTCTTTACCTTTTGGCTTGTGTTTCCTCCTCTAACAAAGCAAGTTGATTATGTTTAAAACAGTCCTTGAAATTATTTTCTTTTTTTACAAGAGTAAAAGCTTTAAGATATGTGATCCTTGCCACATAGAAAACACATATATAGTTGGAATTATTTTGATTGGAGAAGGGGTTTAGGTAGAGTGATAGAGTCACTTCCATAAATACCAAGAATTCTATGGACCACATTTTACAAGTCACTGGATATCTAACGTCACTTTCAGTTCTAGGAAATGTACTAAACAAACACAGAATTCCTTACCGAAGTCTAGTAACGCTTCAGTGTTCTCCAAAACAGAAATGAGCTTAGTCCAGCCCAACATGTTCTTTTGTAATTACAACAGTTTATAAGAGATCACATATTCTCTGACTTAAGATTAAAAATTGGTCTGAACACATGAGGGAAAAAAGCAAATGAGACACTCTCCAGACAGTAATCAGCTCTAGCATACTGGTGCTTGACAGTAATGGGGGACTGAGCTTTGTGATTTTTTTCCAGATGTTTCTATGAAGGCTCATTTTTAAATACTGATAACTCACCAATTATTTTTTTTTTTTTATAATGTCTGAAACATTTATATTAACATATTTCCATACATATTTCCAAACAAATACAAATATAAGATTTTTAGAAATTTCATGTAATGTCTGAAACATTTATATTAACATATTTCCATACATATTTCCATACAAATACAAATATAAGATTTTTAGAAATTTCATGTAATGTCTGAAACATTTATATTAACATATTTCCATACAAATAACCCAATGAAAGTTTAGTATTAGTTGTTTTGTTTGTTTTTTTATACTGCAGGTTCTTATTAGGCATCAATTTTATACACATCAGTGTATACATGTCAATCCCAATCGCCCAATTCAGCACACCACCATCCCCACCTCACCGCAGTTTTCCCCCCTTGGTGTCCATATGTCCATTGTCTACATCTGTGTCTCAACTTCTGCCCTGCAAACTGGCTCATCTGTACCATTTTTCTAGGTTCCACATACATGCATTAATATACGATATTTGTTTTTCTCTTTCTGACTTACTTCACTCTGTATGACAGTCTCTAGATCCATCCACTTCTCAACAAATGACTCAATTTCGTTCCTTTTTATGGCTGAGTAATATTCCATTGTATATATGTACCACAACTTCTTTATCCATTCGTCTGCTGATGGGCATTTAGGTTGCTTCCATGACCTGGCTATTGTAAATAGTGCTGCAATGAACATTCGGGTGCATGTGTCTTTTTGAATTACGGTTTTCTCTGGGTATATGCCCAGTAGTGGGATTGCTGGGTCATATGGTAATTCTATTTTTAGTTTTTTAAGGAACCTCCATATTGTTCTCCATAGTGGCTGTATCAATTTACATTCCCACCAACAGTGCAAGAGGGTTCCCTTTTCTCCACACCCTCTCCAGCATTTGTTGTTTGTAGATTTTCTGATGATGCCCATTCTAACAGGAGTGAGGTGATACCTCATTGTAGTTTTGATTTGCATTTCTCTAATAATTAGTGATGTTGAGCATCTTTTCATGTGCTTTGTGGCCGTCTGTATGTCTTCTTTGGAGAAATGTCTATTTAGGTCTTCTGCCCATTTTTGGATTGGGGTGTTTGTTTCTTTGATATTGAGCTGAATGAGCTGTTTATATATTTTGGAGATTAATCCTTTGTCCGTTGATTCATTTGCAAATATTTTCTCCCATTCTGAGGGTTGTCTTTTCGTCTTGTTTATGGTTTCCTTTGCTGTGCAAAAGCTTTGAAGTTTCATTAGGTCCCACTTGTTTATTTTTGTTTTTATTTCCATTACTCTAGGAGGTGGATCAAAAAAGATCTTGCTGTGATTTATGTCAAAGAGTCTTCTTCCTATGTTTTCCTCTAAGAGTTTTATAGTGTCCAGTCTTATATTTAGGTCTCTAATCCATTTTGAGTTTATTTTTGTGTATGGTGTTAGGGAGTATTCTAATTTCATTCTTTTACATGTAGCTGTCCAGTTTTCCCAGCACCACTTATTGAAGAGACTGTCTTTTCTCCATTGTATATCTTTGCCTCCTTTGTCATACATTAGTTGACCATAGGTGCGTGGGTTAATCTCTGGGCTTTCTATCTTGTTCCATTGATCTATGTTTCTGTTTTTGTGCCAGTACCATATTGTCTTGATTACTGTAGCTTTGTAGTATAGTCTGAAGTCAGGGAGTCTGATTCCTCCAGCTCCCTTTTTTTGCCTCAAGACTGCTTTGGCTATTCGGGGTCTTTTGTGTCTCCATACAAATTTTAAGATGATTTGTCCTAGCTCCGTAAAAAATGCCATTGGTAATTTGATAGGGATTGCATTGAATCTGTAGATTGCTTTGGGTAGTATACTCATTTTCACAATGTTGATTCTTCCAAGCCAAGAACATGGTATATCTCTCCATCTGTTGGTATCATCTTTAATTTCTTTCATCAGTGTCTTATAGTTTTCTGCATACAGGTCTTTTGTCTCCCTAGGTAGGTTTATTCCTAGGTATTTTATTCTTTTTGTTGCAATGGTAAATGGGAGTGTTTCCATAATTTCTCTTTCAGATTTTTCATCATTAGTGTATAGGAATGCAAGAGATTTCTGTGCATTCATTTTGTATCCTGCAACTTTACCATATTCATTAATTAGCTCTAGCAGTTTTCTGGTGGCAGTTTTAGGATTCTCTATGTATAGTATCATGTCATCCGCAAACAGTGACAGTTTTACTTCTTCTTTTCCAATTTGTATTCCTTTTATTTCTTTTTCTTCTCTGATTGCCGTGGCTAGGACTTCCAGAACTATGTTGAATAATAGTGGTGAGAGTGGACATCCTCGTCTCGTTCCTGATCTTAGAGGAAATGCTTTCAGTTTTTCACCATTGAGAATGATGTTTGCTGTGGGTTTGTCATATATGGCCTTTATTATGTTGAGGTAGGTTCCCTCTATGCCCACTTTCTGGAGAGTTTTTATCAGAAATGGGTGTTGAATTTTGTCAAAAGCTTTTTCTGCATCTATTGAGATGATCATATGGTTTTTATTCTTCAATTCGTTAATATGGTGTATCACATTGATTGATTTGCGTATATTGAAGAATCCTTGCATCCCTGGGATAAATCCCACTTGATCGTGGTGTATGATCCTTTTAATGTGTTGTTGGATTCTGTTTGCTAGTATTTTGTTGAGGATTTTTGCATCTAGATTCATCAGTGATATTGGTCTGTAATTTTCTTTTTTTGTAGTGTCTTTGTCTGGTTTTGTTATCAGGGTGATGGTGGCCTCATAGAATGAGTTTGGGAGTGTTCCTTCCTCTGCAATTTTTTGGAAGAGTTTGAGAAGGATGGGTGTTAGCGCTTCTCTAAATGTTTGATAGAATTCACCTGTGAAGCCATCTGGTCCTGGACTTTTGTTTGTTGGAAGATTTTTAATCACAGTTTCAATTTCATTACTTGTGATTGGTCTGTTCATATTTTCTGTTTCTTCCTGATTCAGTCTTGGAAGGTTATACCTTTCTAAGAATTTGTCCATTTCTTCCAGGTTGTCCATTTTATTGGCATAAAGTTGCTTGTAGTAGTCTCTTAGGATGCTTTGTATTTCTGCGGTGTCTGTTGTAACTTCTCCTTTTTCATTTCTGATTTTATTGATTTGAGTCCTCTCCCTCTTTTTCTTGATGAGTCTGGCTAATGGCTTATCAATTTTGTTTATCTTCTCAAAGAACCAACTTTTAGTTTTATTGATCTTTGCTATTGTTTTCTTTGTTTCTATTTCATTTATTTCTGCTCTGATCTTTATGATTTCTTTCCTTCTGCTAACTTTGGGTTTTGTTTGTTCTTCTTTCTCTAGTTTCTTTAGGTGTAAGGTTAGATTGTTTACTTGAGATTTTTCTTGTTTCTTGAGGTAGGCTTGTATAGCTATAAACTTCCCTCTTACAACCGCTTTTGCTGCATCCCATAGGTTTTGGGTCGTCGTGTTTTCATTGTCATTTGTCTCTAGGTATTTTTTGATTTCCTCTTTGATTTCTTCAGTGATCTCTTGGTTATTTAGTAACGTATTGTTTAGCCTCCATGTGTTTGTCTTTTTTACGTTTTTTTCCCTGTAATTCATTTCTAATCTCATCGCGTTGTGGTCAGAAAAGATGCTTGATATGATTTCAATTTTCTTAAATTTACTGAGGCTTGATTTGTGACCCAAGATGTGATCTATCCTGGAGAATGTTCCGTGCGCACTTGAGAAGAACGTGTAATCTGCTGTTTTTGGATGGAATGTCCTATATATATCAATTAAATCTATCTGGTCTATTGTGTCATTTAAAGCTTCTGTTTCCTTATTCATTTTCATTTTGGATGACCTGTCCATTGGCGTAAGTGAAGTGTTAAAGTCCCCCACTATTATTGTGTTACTGTCGATTTCCTCTTTTATAGCTGTTAGCAGTTGCCTTATGTATTGAGGTGCTCCTATGTTGGGTGCATATATATTTATAATTGTTATATCTTCTTCTTGGATTGATCCCTGGATCATTATGTAGTGTCCTTCCTTGTCTCTTGTAACATTCTTTATTTTAAAGTCTATTTTATCTGATATGAGTATAGCTACTCCAGCTTTCTTTTGATTTCCATTTGCATGGAATATCTTTTTCCATCCCCTCACTTTCAGTCTGTATGTGTCCCTAGGTCTAAAGTGGGTCTCTTGTAGACAGCATATATATGGGTCTTGTTTTTGTATCCATTCAGCCAGTCTATGTCTTTTGGTTGGGGCATTTAAACCATTCACGTTTAAGGTAATTATCGATATGTATGTTCGTATGACCATTTTCTTAATTGTTTTGGGTTTGTTTTTGTAGGTCCTTTTCTTCTCTTGTGTTTCCCACTTAGAGAAGTTCCTTTAGCATTTGTTGTAGAGCTGGTTTGGTGGTGCTGAATTCTCTTAGCTTTTGCTTGTCTGTAAAGCTTTTGATTTCTCCATCAAATCTAAATGAGATCCTTGCCGGGTAGAGTAATCTTGGTTGTAGGTTCTTCCCTTTCATCACTTTAAGTATATCATGCCACTCCCTTCTGGCTTGTAGAGTTTCTGCTGAGAAATCAGCTGTTAACCTTATGGGAGTTCCCTTGTATGTTATTTGTCGTTTTTCCCTTGCTGCTTTCAATAATTTTTCTTTGTCTTTAATTTTTGCCACTTTGATTACTATGTGTCTCGGCGTGTTTCTCCTTGGGTTTATTCTGTATGGGACTCTCTGCGCTTCCTGGACTTGGGTGGCTATTTCCTTTCCCATGTTAGGGAAGTTTTCGACTATAATCTCTTCAAATATTTTCTCTGTTCCTTTCTCTCTCTCTTCTCCTTCTGGGACCCCGATAATGCGAATGTTGTTGCGTTTAATGTTGTCCCAGAGGTCTCTTAGGCTGTCTTCATTTCTTTTCATTCTTTATTCTTTAGTCTGTTCCGCAGCAGTGAATTCCACCATTCTGTCTTCCAGGTCACTTATCCGTTCTTCTGCCTCAGTTATTCTGCTATTGATTCCTTCTAGTGTAGTTTTCATTTCAGTTATTGTATTGGTCATCTCTGTTTGTTTGTTCTTTAATTCTTCTAGGTCTTTGTTAATCATTTCTTGCATCTTCTCAATCTTTGCCTCCATTCTTATTCCGAGGTCCTGGATCATCTTCACTATCATTATTCTGAATTCTTTTTCTGGAAGGTTGCCTATCTCCACTTCATTTAGTTGTTTTTCTGGGGTTTTTTCTTGTTCCTTCATCTGGTACATAGCCCTCTGCCTTTTCATCTTCTCTATCTTTCTGTAACTGTTGTTTTTGGTCCACAGGCTGCAGGATTGTAGTTTTTCTTGCTTCTGTTGTCTGCCCTCTGGTGGTTGAGGCTATCTAAGAGGCTTGATGGGAGGTCTCACCAATTATTTTTCAAGTTGTATCTGGAGCAAACAAAACCTGTCTGGAACCAAGATGTAATCCTAGGGTTTCCAGTTTGTGGCTGTTACAGGTCAAGCTTGTTTCAAACAATGAAGTATGGTACAAAATAGGAGAAATTAGCATTACTATCTTCAGAGGTGGTGATATATAATTCCCACTTCAGCAATGGGTGGCAGGCAGAACTGACCTTTATCTCATTGCAAATAAGTATGAATTCCATAAAGTATTCAGATGGGGATTGGGGTGGATGTCTTTTTTTGTGATTTAAGTTTTAATGGGGTCCCTAGAGACCTGCACTCCTTTCACCTGGTGATGGATGTTCCATGCTAAGTCACCTGCACCACAGCAGCTGCTGCTGAAGGAAGTGTCATGGGAAAACACATTCTCTCTCCTCCCCTGTTTCTTCCTCTCTTTGCTAGTTCTGCAAATCCACTCTGTGCTGTGCCAAGTAAACGCCATCTGCCTCCTACACAAAAGGCAAGAGTTTCCAACAGAAGTAAGCAGCTTTACAACTCTGTAGGAATTTGTGGAAGTGAAACTGCAGTTAGAGGGAAAGAATCCACAGCTTACATCTTGACATACCTTTTAAATTGATGCTTTGTTGTATCCTTGCCTTCTTAAACCCATTTCTTACTAAGCAAATGGGAACTTTAGGATCATCATCTCTCCATGAGAATGAAAATGAGGTCTTAACATGAAACTGGTCATAAGCACTTATATTTACTCTAAATGACCAGGGCAAGACAAGTGGGCTCATAAAACAACAAACTTCTTCACATTTCAGGTTCTTAATTACCTTCTTAGATGTTAAAAAAAAAAGAGCATTTGTGTAACGAGAATTAACTTCTTACAGAAACTTGCAAGCAATAATTCCAAACTTCTGCAAGTGATTCGTAAGTGAGCTAAAGTTTTCATGGAGTTTGAAAAGCAGATGGTAGCAAAATCTATCAGTTTGTGATCTTTGCAAACTATTTAATCTCAGTGAGCCTCATCTATAACATGAGTGGTTTTGCCAATGCGATGATACAATTCATATCACAGGGTGGTTCTTTCATAGGGTAGTTTTGCAGATTAGATGATATAACACACGTACAGGTCTAGGTACATAATAAACATTCAATTCTCTATATTTTACCACTTCACCCAAGTGCCATTGATTTGGTTTGTCATCCCAAATTGAACAATGTATTTTCCATACTTTGCTCATCTGCAAAATGATGACTTTGATGATATATACTTTTCTTATGTAATGGGGTACCTTTAAGAAACTAATAAGATCTCAGATGTGAAAGCATTATGAAAGTTGTAAAACAATCTACAAATGTAGGGTGTAATTATTACTTGTCATAGTCAAATAAATGTTTGAGAGTTGGCTAAGTAGAAGATAGTGATAGAGGTGTTTAGCAGAAGCCACATTATGAGGGTTTGATAAAAAATTATAATAAAAAATTATAAGGTTGGTGGATAGTATCAATTTCCTGATTGTGATGGCATGCTATAATTATACAGTAAGTTGCTATTGGGGATAACTGAATGTGTTATTTCTTATAACTGTATGTGAATCTATAATTATCTTAAATTTTTTAAAATGGACATAAAAACTATATGCTTTATACTAAGGTAAATGGATAGCCATGGTTGGGTTTTATACAGGTGACTGAAAAGATCAGATTGTTGTTTTAGAAAGATTCTTTTGGAGGCAAAATAAAGGGGAGGAAAAGAATAAAAAAAGAATTGGGGGGGAATATAGGAAGAAAACTAGAATTTCCAAGGAGGATTTTCAAGTGTTTTAAGTAAGCTGTTAACATGAAAAGGGGAAATGATAGTGAGAGTGGAGGGAAAAATTGTTGTTTGTTGTTTGAGACACATGTAGGGTGAGGAATACATAAGAACTTATAGTTTACTAGACTTGATTATAAGGTGGAGGGAGTGGTCAAGAAAAACATTCACATTTCTAATTTGAACAGTTAGATGATGGTGGTTCCATGTACTCAAATGGATAACACTGAAGAACAAGAAGGCAGAGAGGAGAAGTAAGGGGTACTGGATTAGGGAGTATTGGGTTTAAATATTTGGGAGATAAAAAGAGATGTTCAGTAAGCAGCTGGATATATATTTACGAATTCCAGGAGAGAGGTCCGGGGTAGTTTCATGTCACATACATAGTGAACAAAGCCTTGGGAGTAGATGACTCCCCAAGAAGTGCATGCACAGTAATAAAGGAAAGAAATCTAGGAAAGAACGATGAGTTTGTGCTCCCTTATTTGGGACAAGTGATGAATGAACTTGTCCTAATAGACATTATAATGTCTTGGTCACTACATATACTTAATGATTCCAGAGAGGCCATAGATACCAAAAGAGTGTACTATATACACTTGTACAAAGTCTCCACCAATAAAATAAATTGTTATACAGTGTGGTTGGAACAATTAAATAGGATACACTCAATGTAGCTTAGAGACTTGTTTCTCCCAGGCATTTGCTTTTAGTGTTATGATCCTTATTCCTGACTGCCTGAATTCTCACTTCTTTCCTTCATTTCAAAAATTTTAAGTTCTATCACACAAGTCAACAAATGAGGCAAATTTGATTGTGAAGTGTTGACTTCATAATGTGCTACATTTAATGTTGATTACTATTTTCTTTTCCTCTCACATCCTTTCTGTCATTAATTTTCCTCTT